>NC_056557.1:12945120-12999698 GCF_013358625.1 Macadamia integrifolia
AATTTCCCCCAAATAGACTACAATTATCACTTAGGCATTTTATCAAACATCTTGCCTACAATGATTTATAATAGTGGAAATTTGGCAAAAGTGAGGTTACCTTGGCAAGGAGTAACCGTCGGAGATGCAATAATGTCGATCTCCACTTGATGCGGACCACAACCACAACCACGTTGTCTCGGTGCCGCCAATGCTTCAACCCCGGTTGGCACTTGGGTTTCTTGAAGCAACTCACAAGAACCAAATTCTAGGTTCTTCTTCTTTCTTTTCTCCTTGTCTTTACTTTCATGGAGCAACAATGGCATCCACATTCACATTCACATTCACATTCACACACACACAAAGAGAGGGAAAAACTTATTCTCTATTTCCCTCTTCTTCTCTTCTCTTCTATTTTCTTTTTCTTCTCTTGGCAACAACCAATAGAGCTTGCTACCTTGGTTTCCAGCAGCTTCCTAAGCCTCTAATGGGGGCTATGGATGAAGTGCAAGAGGATGGAAGTCTTTCATTCAAACCCTTAGCCTTCCACGAGCTTCAACTCGTTTTTCCGACCACCTCAGTAACCCCTCTGCCTGATTTCTTCCCTCTGGTGTGTAGAGCTCGGAGAGATGAAGAATCTCCAACTTGAATCACTCAAATCGGAGTTAAGATGAGGGAGATATGGCCATTTGAAGTTGGACCAACCAGAACACTCAAAATGGAATCTTCGGAGGTGGGCGTAGGCTACGCCGGCGGCGCACGCAACAGGGGCGAAATCTGGGCCATCGGATTAATCCAAATCCACTTTTAATCTCAGCCGTCAAATTATTCAAACGGCTAATAAATATTGACCGCAAGATTAGAATAATCGAGTCAACGATGATGTCAGCGTGATGCAAGCGCTGACATCGTCAGATACGTTGTCGACGCGCCATTGGGTACGTCAGCACAAAATACGGGTGGTTGTTGGCTATCTCTCATGATGGCTGAAATAGATTACAGCCGTTGGATCAAGATCTTTAGATCTAGTTTAATCTAGATCTCATGAGATCAAATTAAATGGCATCTATCTGTAACCCTTTTTGCACATGCGTAACACTATAGCAAATATGATCAAGTGAAGCACCAAACCATTATATATAATACACTCCACCAATGAGAAGCCTCGGATAAGCATCTATCTCGTCCGTGTCAGCACAAAATCTCAATAGCCTTTGGATGGGCATCAAGACTACGTGGTCGAATCTTGGCCATCCATTTCACTTCCCTTTACTCCTCTTTATTACAATCAAGCCCCTGCCTCCATATATTTCAGTGCTTAAAGACCCCTTGCAACTCAGACCTTCAAAATCTTGAAATTACACAAAAGCCCTTCAAATTTCAAAAATAAGTTCCGAAAAATCCACCCAACACCGAGAGCAACTGATGGATTTTCGGTTTGGATTTTCAAACCGACTTTACGGAAACACTTATAACTTTTTCATACAATATCTGATCGATATAAAACAAAGTGCGTTGGAATCATAACTGGATGCTCTACGACTTTTCAGAAGACTCAATCATCTGAATCATCCATGTAAAAAGACCAAAATGCCCCTACACCTTTCTAATGACGTATCTTTCTCATACGGAATCGGAATGCAATGAAATTAGAACCGTTGGAAAGATTGTATTTTTTTCGTATTGTTACATGTAGAACACTTCCTTTAAAAAATTCATCTTCAATGCCGAAACTGCCCTCGACTGCCATAAATGTCGTAACTTCTTTATACGGTATCGGAATGTGACAAAATCAAATGCACTAGACTAGGTAAATTACAATCTATCTTTTTCATGAAGAACTGATCTTCCAAAAATGTCATTTTCACTACCGAAAATACCCTCGATCATAAATAGACCAATTTTGCCAGTTTTGACCCAGAAACCCGCACCACCTATTAATGATGTATTAAACCACTCCATGCATACCAAGATGCTCTGTTATCTCATCGGTGAACTGGACACTGCCATGTCATCATTTTCATCCATGTCACCCAAACTGACCACGTCATCACTGCCACGTGGCAGAGTTGCCAACAAGGACAACCATAAAACAACAGTTAGTACTTAGATTTCATTTCAAACTTAGAGAATACGATTAAGGCTTATAGTCTATCAAGAAGGTCCCTTTTATTAGGGATAGGGTACCGTATCCATTTAAGAAACTTATTTAAGGGTTTATAATTGATTACAAGTCTGGGTGCACCTCATTCAATTTTGGCATTGTGATTCACATAAAAGGCAGTGCAACTCCAAGGAGATTTACTGGGTCTGATAAGACCTTTAGCAAGGAGTTCACAAATCTCTTTCTGACAAGTTTCCTTTAAATAATTAGGCATTTGAGCTGCCCGAGCTTTAGTGGAAATTCGGTTCTCGGAAAAATCATCTTCACAAGGGGTAGTGACGATATGCATTTTTTGAGACCAAAATGCAGTAGGGATTTCAGAACAAACTTTCTTTTCAAGTTGAGCTTGAAAGTTTTTAACTCTAGCTTGAAATATAAGATCGTCAATTTTTTGTTGAATGCTCTTTTGTTGGATTTCAGAGGATAAAGAGCATAAATTTTTTTCTTTGGACTGAATTTGATTCTGAATTTCATTCACCATATGAACTTTAGGGGGTTTGATGAAATGAAAAGTCATAGGATGATTATTAATCATTGAATAAAGACCAACTATGTCTATCCGTAATGGATACAGCTGGGATAGGAATGGAATGCCTAGAAGAGCAAATTGAGAAAGTCCTTTTACCATTATAAAAAAGGTCTTTAGGCAGTATCCATTATTATAGATAAAGGTAGATGGGCGTTTTTATTCAACTTGTATCCTAAATCCATCAGCCGTAGCTAGTTTTTGAGCGATCTTCTCAAAGTATTAAGAAGGTACAAGCCCTTCATTAATACAATTTATATCTGCGCCTGAGTCTATTAAGGCGATAGTTTTCAGGTTGAATTCTCGATTAACAATAATATCAATTATTATATGCCATCAATGAGTTTGAACCTGCTAAACAGTAAGGATTTGAGCATCTTCGGGAGAAATTGTAGCAGTAGTTGTAGAGCCACTAGCAAATGTATTTTTAGTTGCTAGTAGGTCCTTAAAGGAAGCTTCTTCTTCGAAGTCTGGCTTAATCAACTAGTGTTCATTATATAATTCAAGAGTCTGTATTCTTTGCTTGAGACTTCTAACTTCAGTTTTAACTTTGTTGAGATCTCTTCAAAGTTTCTGAACAGTGGGTTCTCGGGTTTGAGTAGTAGCTTTAACCCGATTGATTATAGTTTTAAAGTTATAATCTTTCACAGTAGGCTATGTGGCAGGAATTGGGTAAGACCAAGTGTTGTCCTTTACCAAGGTAATGTATTCATGTAATAACTGGGCCTTAGTTGCTGGATCAGTAACTTGGTTCAATTGCTTTTTAAGAGAAATGATTATTCGGTTAAAAGAACCATTAAGCCATTTTCTTTAAGCATTGCCTGTTAGTGATCACAACTGCAGTGGGGAGTCCGATTTTTAGACTCAGATGAATCACTGTCGAAATCAAGCTAAGCAATTTCTTGATCTGAGTCGGACTCGATGTCAGATTCAGGCTCGGACGAGCTATAGAGAAAGACCTTTTCAAGATTTTTCTTTAGAGAATCATCAATCTCTAAGGCATTGATTCTTGCTTTAGTTCGACATTTGTTTTGATAATGTCCCACTTTTCCACAATTTTAACAAACAGGGGATTTGTTACTAGGAAAAGAGTTTGAGGACGAGATTTTGAGAAGCGTATCTTGAAGCAGCACTTAGGTTTAGACCTATATTGCTTAGCCTGATATTTAGGCTTAGAAAACTTGGAGAGTTTTTTATGAGTCTTCCTATTACTTGGAAGACGAATCTTCTAGTAACCAAATTACTCACAAAAATCGCCTAGTTCTCTGACTTCAACTTGTCTTTCTTTAGACAATTGTTTCTTTAACATAAGATCTGTGCAGAGTTGAAGACCTTCGTAACAAACTTCTGCTGGGGAATTAGCAGCCGAAGTTTGTAACGAAGGTCTTCAACTCTGCATAGACCTTAAGTTAAAAAAAAAAGTTGCCTCCTCTTCTTCTAGGCAACTACAAGAAGCATCCACTCCTATTTCAATTTAGACTCCTTCAATGACCTTAAATAAGACTGTTAATAATTCTCCATCTATAGAAATAAATTTTATCCCGGTTATTACCATTGAAAACATTCAGCTTCGTCACAACCTATCAGAACTTGCCACCATTTACTTTCGCGACCATCTTCATTCATTTTCTGGTGATAAAACTCATTATTTCTTTAAAAGAATCCTTGAAAAAACTCAAAGTGTTCATATTTAGCACTCCTATCGAAGTTCTCATATTACGGCTTATTCAAAGCTTAATATATTAAACATCATAAGGGATCGTGAATGGGGACCTTCTCCCTCATTTAAGCGAGAATTTCATAATGTCTCTGGCCTTAAACTCAGGTCATATGATTATGCTAATTATGTCAAAGCTTGGGACATAGTATTTTTATATCATAATGACCATGAAACCCACTCTTGGTTCATGCAGTTTCGTCTTTAATGCACCTTATTAGGTGTTCCGAACTGGTTTTTATAATGGTTCTTCATCGGGGGACCACCTTCTTTGGAATTCCTTCCTTCAGCTTTTCAGCAGTCTGTTACTAAATTTAACAATTTCAATCAACCTTTGGAATCCTGGATTCTCTTCATCTAATTCTTCATCTTATATAAGGGTTTCCCTAGATTCTTCAATGGAAGTATCGGTTGACTACTGATGAATTTGAAAAATGAAATTATGTTCCCACATTAGAACGGCATATTATAGTTAAATGGTGGGATAAATTTGACATTTTACTTTTAACTGGTTCGCGATTTGTGCCTAAAAAGGGCATTGGTTCAAATCTGTCCCTTGCATCCACAACCGTAGCCCAGACACCTTTCTTAAACATCTTCAACACTGCTAGGCATTGTCTTCCATATTTATCTGATGAACAGATCCACGAGCAAATTTTAACCGCTATCGGGTTTAATATTCAGCCCGATGACCTAGCCCCGTCATCATCATCTTCCTCTTTCGGATGACGGAAGCCAATTTGCTCAACGGCCTAATATATAAAAAAAGGGGGAGAAAAGAGGTCTCACTGCATCTTGACCTAGTGCTGTGTTAATTAGACATGCCATTCTGATTCTTGTCAGATGTCAAGCATCCACATCCAGTGTCATTCGAGTCAGACTGACGTCTTGGCATACGTCACGCAGCACTATAAGCACATTATAGTGAGTGTCACGGGTGGACACTTTAATAATTCACCTAACTAACACTCTTCTAGAAAACAGTGGGCCATCCCACGTGGAATACCATAGAATCTCATTCGTAGCTTATTTTCAGTCGTCCAGCTGGACTAATCAACAATATAACTTGCGGCTAAAGCTTATGAGCTTCCAACAATTACTTTACACCTTATTAGGTATTCCTAATTTGTGATAAGAACACATTATCTTTAGCTGTTCAAATGTCACATCTTGTTGGTTTGATGCCTTCTCGATGCCAACTCCATCAAGGCCGATCAATGCATTTCTCAACCAAATTGAAGAAATTCTTAGTATTCGCGATCTATAAAAGGAAGCTCCCTCTCCTTAAAAGGGCATGAAGAAATCTTAGCATTTTTCTTTTCCAGCCTTGAGTGCTTGTAAGTAAAGTGAGTAGAGTTTGTGTTTTCTCTTATTGGAGTGTGCTTGTAAGTAAAAAGAGTAAAGTTTGTGTTGAAGTGTGAAATTCTATAATTGAAGACCATATATGTAAGTCTTGTTCTCTTTAACTTATTATTTTCATGTATTATGCTTGCTATTAGAAAGTATAAAAAGCAGCTTGCTTTATTAGAGAATCTGTTAGATATTTCTTCTGCTTATATTGAATTTTATTTGTCTTTTTATTCTCAAAATCCAGTTTACTTCTCTCAGCTTCAAAAAGAAGAAATTGTCAATTTATCTGAAATCAAAACTAGGAAGAGGTAAATTCTTTACCTTCTCGCTTCCCTCGCAGCTTAAAGCTTATCCTTCCCGATCCATGCCACATTTGGTATCAGAGCCAGGTTGAAAGCTGTCATAGTCGTAAATACCATCTTTTGGTTGTATTTCGCCCTGGTCATATAGACCTTCACTCAAGTCGTATTGTCCTACACCCTAGTCATACTCAACCGAATTGCTGTGGATAAGCTTTTGAAGGCAAAATAGTATTGACAGTAGGCAGTATTGACAAAAGGATATATGACCTAAACCTTTATTGATTCGAAACTCAAAATTATGACTTCTTACTTTAGGTCCAGTTCGAGAAGATCTTTCTCCTATGAGGCAAGCTCTACTGGAAGGACTTATGATCAAGCCCATCATTCCAAATAAGTAGTTTTTAGAAATTTAGAAGCTGCCATCAATAACTATACAATACCCAGAATACCTGAATCTGAGGTATATCATAAAGAGACCTTTGCTTTTTATAGTGATTATGTCATAAAAACAAGTGAAAGCACCCATACTCTTCTCTCTGATCAAGAACAAATCCAACTTCTGATAAGTTCTTAAATTCAAAAGCATAGAAAACGTGGATTTAAGTTTATCCACATTAGATTAGTACCAGTGGCATTAAAACCCTTAACACTTCTAGGGTTAAACAGTGCTGTATTTGTTGTTGTTCGTGATGCCCAAATGCTTAATTTTAATATACTTCTGACCATCTAATACACATGCGCACAAAAGTTTGAGACTGGCTAGATTTAGCCTAGAAAAGCATTTTTTGCCCTTGGGGTCTATGATCTTAGCATTAGGAGTGATGGTAGTCATAATTTTATAGTAGATATGATAAATCATAGCGAGATTTTGAGTTTCTGGAGCGATATGATATCTATAAGTTTTTAAAGAAATGACAGTACCATCACTATTAGCAATCCACATAATAAGTCTATGTAAGCATTTAACCAAGATAGATCTTAGATGAACTTAAACTGGTCCATTCAAAACCCTCCCTTAAAGGACCCTATCCTCCCCATACCTAACCCTCTTCCGGTGGTTTCTACCGCTAAAATCAGCAAACCCATTCCTCCTTACCATCCCCCTTCACTTCTGCTCCTGTTGTTAGAAACACCCACTCCACCCCCACCCTAATCTCCTCCTCTCCGTTACTTGAATAACATATTATTATTATTTTATGTATTATCAATGTAGTAATGGAGTTAGTTATCTTATATGGGCTAAATGGGTAGACATGGATGGTCAGGAAAAGAGTATTAGAAGTTGTAATTGAGTGAAACTAGTGGGAGGTGTGGAAAGTAACAAGTAGGAATGTGGGTTGTCTATATATCTATTTTTTTAACAAGAGATATTGAAGGAGATAGAATTGAATCCCTAAATTGTCTCTAAGATCGAGAGGTAGGCTTCCTCATTCAAGCTGGACGCTATTGACTTCATCTGTAAGGCCAAACCCTTTTCCTACCTTTTCTCCTATCTTTTCTAGTTTTCTTTTCTCTCCCTATTTTCTCTCATCTCCCTATTTGCACACGTAACAAATGATATCAAAGATAAGGATGAGAGAAAGGGGTGAAAACTTGGAAAACGTTGTGTATTTACTTCACTTGAGGCAACAGAAAATCATGGGAAAGCTTACCGACATTATGGAAAAGCTGACCATGGTGGCTAAGAAACTATCAGCCAACCTTATAATGGGATAAATCTCCAAGCAAAATGAAGAGACCCAAAAATAGAGGTAGCCATAACGGTGCACCCGACACAGCCAAAGACAAGGAAGAAGAAAAATAATATTATGAAGACGAAGGTGAAGAAGAAAAACTAAAAAATGTCTTTCGAAGAGATACCATTCTCTATAACAAAAAGTAGCATCCCGTAAGATGATAATTCCAACTTCATTAAATGGGACATCTCATATTAAGACATGGGATCCTAGTGGAATTATCATATTTATTATTATATTTTCCTTGAGGACAACGACACTTAAAAAGGGAGGAATATTACGTGAATAATAGATTATTATTACTTTATGTATTTTATGTATTCACAATGTAACAGTGGAGTAAGTTATCTTATATGGGTTGAATGGGTGGACATGGGTGGTTAAAAAACGAGTATGAGAAGTTGTAATTGAGTGAAACTAGTGGGACGCATGGGAAGTAACTAGTAGGAACGTGGGTTGTCTTATGCTTATTTATTTAGAAAGAGATAATCAAGAAGATAGAATTGAATCCCTAAATTATGTCTAAGACAGAGAGGTAGGCTTCCTCATCCAAGCCGAACGCCATTGGCTTTGTCTGTAAGGCCAAACCCTTTCCCTACCTTTTCTCTTATCTTTTATCTCCATATTTTCTCTCGTCTCCCTATTAGTGCACGTAACACTCTTCTCCCTACAATCCTAACCCCCCCATAATTCACATCCCCTCAACTAGGCCTTGGAACTCTGTCATCAGGCTCACTGCCCTTCCCTACAGAGATGGACACCCTTTATGCTTTGTTCCCCCCACCATTAAGGATGACAGAAGGTTGGAATGTTCCCCTCTGCACTCCTTGGATTTTAAATCTTGAAATGGAAGAAATATGCTATTGATAACCTTATGTGAAGTAATCTAGGCTTCAAATTGATCTCCACAATTAGGCCCTTGTTGAGAAGGACAAATCAATTTATTTTGAGCTCTTAAGAAGAAAGTTTTCTTTGATAAAAATCATGAATTAAGTGACTAGAGCTTGACGACTCCAATATGGATTTTTTTTCACAAATCCCTGAAAGCCCAAACCAATACTAACTTCATCCCCTTTCTCACTTCTAGAGATGGCTCCACCATTCTAAACCCTGAGGACATTTAATTCAAAACCATCTCCTACTTCTTCCAAGTCTTTAACCTCCCTCTCCTTCCTCCTAGGATCCCATCCCTCATGATTTTCTCAACAAATTCTTTCATGATCATCGTTTGCCATCCTTCAATCCATCCCCTCCAATGATGAGCTCATCATTGGCATCCTCTCCTTCAAAGCTAATAAAGCTCCTGTTCTAATGATTTTAGCGTTGGATTCTTCTCTTCCTGTTGGGATATCATCAATTCCGACCTCACTAAAACTATAGAAAGCTATTACTTGACACTAACCACAACTTCCTCCGCCTCATCCCTAAAAAAATGTATGACTTCAAACCTATCTCCCTCTACAATCTCCTATAAAAATTCATTGCCAAAATTATTGCCAATTGTCTTTAGAAAGTTCTTGACTCCTTCATTAGTACCAATCGGTCCACTTTTAACTTCAGGAGATGAATTGTTGATAACATTATATCGTGTCATAAGATTGTCAGAGTGTTCGATCAAAAACCCCATTCATCTATAGCGCTTCTGAAGAATGACATTTATAAAGTTTTCGACTCTCAAATGAGACTTCAATAACTTAAGAGCCTCACTTTAGATGTCTACCCTTTAATATTTGTCCACTGGATCTATTCTTGTATTTTCTCCCCCTGCTTCTCTGTTATTATCAGTGGAAGCCTTGTCGGTTACTTTCCATCTTCTACGGGTATTAGGCAGGTTGCCCCCTTTCCCTTTAATTTTATCACTTGCCCTCGAGATGCTTACCATATCCATCAAATCGTCCACTAACTTTTACTTCTTCCCCATCCCCAAATGCAAATTTCTTTTGCTTACCCACCTACCCATAGCCAATGATCTCATGATTTTATCTAAGGCTGACCTCCTCTTCATCTTTTCCATCAAGTCCTCCATCCACCCCTTTAAAGGCTTTTTGGGTCTCCACATCAACCTCCTTAAATCTCACCTCTTCCATATTGGGGTCTCCGAAGCTTCTAAAGCCCACCTCCTTGAGCTAATCAGATTCTCTCTAGGTACTTTCCCGGTCAAATAGCTAAATCTCCCTCTTATCGTTGTGAGCCTTGTAACACCTTAATCTAACTCTTATATTCCTACTTGTGAATAGGTAAGAAGATAAAAAAAATAGAGGAAACTAATACTGGCATGGTTGGCAGCAGTGGAGTGCTAGAAAGGCAGAAGTGACCCCACCTGCTCCTGTTCAACCTATCAATATCACTGGAGAACTCATCAGGAGGTGTGGACAAAAAGGCAAATTTAATCATGAGACTAGACACAGGAAGGTAAGGTAAAAAGGAAAAAGGGGACCACATTTGCTGCCAATCGATAGGTTCAAACCGGCCAGCCGGTCAGACTAGCAAAATACAGATTTCTAGGTTTTAGCACTGTGGGGCCCGCACCTCTGTTGTGCAATTCCCTATTATACCTTTATGGAAAGAGACCTAATTGAGGTATAAAATACATATTTTAGGCCAATAAATAGAAAAGGAAAATTAAATTTTACAAATTTAATTACATATTAGTTTAATTAGCTATTAGATATATCTATCTATGTACTCTATAAAATGACGTACTGGTGTTTTTTAGCAAACTTTACCATCGGACCCAAATGCCCCCATTTACTACTTAAATTACTACTAATGTCCCAAATTGTTTTCTTAATTTCATTTACTTTCCTAATTAATTTCTTTATTAATTAGTAACTCCCACACCCTCTTTATCCCTCTCTTCCCTAAATGTGGAGGAGGAAAATTCTCTCTCTCTCCCCACTATCCATAATTATCTCACTCATATTATCATACTATCATACTATTATATAAGTGCATGTACTCATGCTTCATCTTTATTTTTTTTTCTTATATTTGTTGGTATCCTTTGATTTTTTTTTTTTTGGCATAATTATATATTTTCTATAAAATATATAGAAAAGAAGAATAGTATCCCCCAAATTTCTTTTTTAATTTCATTTATTTTCCTAATTAATTTCTTTATTAATTAGTAACTCCCATATAATATATAATTATATATCATATATTATATAATATTTCACACAAACACACACACTAATTAATATTATTTCACCACACATGCATTTGCACGTGCGCTTTAACATATATATATATATATATATAGTGGCCAGCAAAATAGACCCTTAAGTCTGTTTGGGCTGCCTTGTATAAGGGAATTAAGGGCTGAGAACTCACCCAAATCGTTGGTTGTTTGTACCAGTAAAGGGAAGAAGAAAGAAAGGAGAAGAAGAAGAAAAGAGAAGGAAGAACGGAAGAAAGAGAAGCGAGGAAGGAACTGACTCACCTCAGGTTGCTATTGGATTGGTAATGCACCCAAGTGAATGAACTCACTGCTGTAGTAGGGTTAGATAGGTAATTTTACATGAATTTGGTAGTTAGGGTTTTGGGTGTTACCTAATTGGAGGCAACTAGGGTGTCTCTGTGCATTGAATAGATGTCCAATAGGGAAGACCTCAATCCTAGAGAGGTCTCAGGGACCCAACTGGCTTGGAATTTATCCCTGTGAACCCTAGAACATAGAATTTTCACCACCCATGTGAAATTCTGTACAATAAGAGTTGGAATAAGGCCAATTAAATTGGGAAATTTCTGCTAGAACTCATAAGCAAAATTTTATTCAATTTCATAACTTGGAATTTATAAGAACTGGTTTGAAATTTTCCTTGAAACTTATTGCCAAGCTTGACTAGGGTTAGAATACAGATTTCGTTACTGTAATATTATTGATCTAACCTTAGTTAGGTGATTTGTTTAGGGGAAAAAGGGATCAATTCTTCAGAACTCATCAAAGCTATATTAATTTCTGAAATTTATGTAGAAATTGAATACCTTAGTTAGGATTAGTGAATTGGAAGCTTGAATTGGGTTAACCTGACATCTAACACCTCTACTAATTTGTAGTGAGTAATAGCAATCCAGAATGAAGAAATGTCCTAATTTGATCCTAACAGGAAGAGTAAAATATGGTACAGCAAAGGCTGAATCGAATTCTGCAGAAGATAGGGGAACCGGTAGGTCCCAACCAGGCAACCTGTCGATTTGGGTTCCAGTAGCCAAAACTTCTGTATAAATGGTCAGCGGGCTTTGAACTATGTTTTGGAAGCTATACATATAATATTTGAATGAAAAAGGGAACCTAGAGAAGCAGAGTACATTCCTTAAAACTTTAAAATCCCAAGTGGATTGTTGATGCGATTCTGGGACATCCTACCTAAGTGTGGGACCCACTAGTGGTTTCCCTATGTGTGACCCCAATAGTGAAGGAAGTTGGTACCCTAGACTATACAGTGAAGAACAATCATATGCCCAAGTAAATTTAGGAATTGGGATGATGTACTTAGGCAGATTGGGTAGAATCGTTGGATTATATTTTGAAAATAATGGTTTAAATATCTTTTGAAATAGGGAATATAAGTTGCAGTGAGGGAATCTAATCGAATTGAATAACTAAATTTCAAAAATTTGGACACCAAGGTGAGTGGGTGCCCTGACTTGTTTTGTAGAGTGTTTATCATTTTAATTCTTGCTTGTGACTCATGCATTATGATTGCGTGTATATAATTATCATTATTATTCTAACACTGACTCATGGAACGTGAAGTTGGAACAGGTAAGGCAGGTAAGATGGGACATTGATAGGTGCCCAATGGTCACTGTATGCATGTTGTGAATGGTTGATGATTGAATATGAATCGTGTAGAAATTATGGAGTAGGTTATCACCACCCGAGTGATACAACCCCTTGTTAGTAGGGGGATAGGTATTGACTAATCCTGACCCGTGGCTGTCTAATTAGCAGTACACTTTCGTGGTATGACGTACTATACCTATAGATGGATTGCAGTGGGGTACGACGTACTGTACACTTGACTGCTCGGGGTTACTAACCTAGTGCTTAACTGGGGGACCGATGTTCTTTCTAGGACTGGCTAACTCTTGCCTGCAATGAGCTTGTATTCCTAAGGCCCAACGTACTGGTAAGGAATACCACCTATGTTGTGTAACACTATACCGCTGATTTCAGACTTAGTAATGGAATAGGAAGTAGTGTAACTTAAAATGAATTCATGAGCATCATATAAGGTGTGGAGCATGCATTGCATCATTTGTATTGTGTTTGTTTGCTTGCCCCCACCCCCTCATTAAGCATGACGTGCTTACCCCTCTTGATTTACTTTTCTAGATGAAGAGATCGATGTTTTGCTGACTGCCAGTTTTGATCATGAGACAGTGGCCTTAGATTACTTAGCCAATTTTCTGAGGAATATGATAGAATATTTCGATGCCTTTTGTGTTTATATTTTCCCTGATGCGAACTCTGATGTATATAGTCTGCTCTAAAATACTATAATGGTCTAAATATTCTTTTTGTAAGGTATATGACTTTATCTAGATAACTGTAAATATAATACATCACTTAGTGACACTGGGATTGATGTAATATATCTCACTGATGGACTGTTTATATTTATATGACCTCTGATCTTTAGTTGAGTTATTGTGGTGTTATGATCTGCCCTAGTTTAGATCATCTTGAATCAGGCTGATTGGATACGGTGAGGTGTCCAGTGCCGCATACCTTGGTCAATTGAAGGTAGGGTGTGATGAACCTAGTTGCCCATACTTGCACCCCCATGTTCAACCTCATACGGAAAATGCTCCTGCTATAGAAAGACAAAACTTATTTTCTACGTTGTGTGCCTGGAGCTCGTCAGATCCATGCTCTAATATATGTACCTATATTGGGATGGTGTCTTCGTCCTCCCTCAATCCACCATCAAGGCCATTGAGTCGCTCCTTTGCATTTTCCTTTATAAAATGGTTGATTCAACAAACTTCCTCCATCCATTGTGTTGGGCCTCTATTTTTCTTTTTAAATCTAAAAGAGGTTGGGTTTGCGACGAATCAAAGAGGTTAATGTGGCAAACATCCTCATGCTCATATGTAAGCATAACAATATAATGGGTCTCTTGGGTTTACTCCTCCCCCCTCAAGAATGACTCCGTTTGGAATACTTTCATCGTCAGAGACGCTTCTTGGGTCTGATACAAAATCCTTAGCACTAGGCCTATTGGCAATGGAACCTCAACCTACCTTTGGCTTAATCCCTAGTACCCTTGAACTATTCTCCTTTCTATTGTTAACCTCAGTGCTATTTACTACTCTGGCTTGGTTAGGAATGCTTCCATCGCTTTTATCATCTCTAATGGTGTATGGTCCCCTCTCCCTCTACTCCCTTTTAGTTGATATTTGGTTTGCTACCATCATGGAAGATAATAAAAAATCTCCTGGCTTCCCTCCCCTGCTTAGGATTTGGTCAGATCCAAAGGCCCCTTGTCCCTCTATGCAAAATAGTCCGGTTTCAAGGCTATATCTATAGCCACAACTTCACAAATTGGCATGCTATCTCCAACTGCCTCTCTATGTAGTCCTTCCTCATCGACCAACATATTCATGTCCCTCCCTCTTGCTGTCTTTGCTTGAATGGTACTGAATATGCTGATCATTTCTTTTTCTCTTGCTCCTTTTCCTCTATCATCTGGAAGAGGGCCCGTAGTCATTGTTGGACTTCAAGTAGAAGATTTTTCCTCCGTACTAGAGAATAGACCTTGGTCGATATGTCTTTTGCTGCTTCCTCTATATGTGATATTGCTAGGAAGCTTGTCTTTTGCGCTACCATCAATCATATTTAGATGGAGCATAATCTTCGTAGATAGACTTTCAACTCTTGATCATATGACAAGATTTGGAATGTTATCTTCTTCGAAGTTAGCTTGCTTCTCTCCCTCCTCATCCTATAAGGCATTCCCCAAGGGACATGCTGGTGATGACGTTGCTTCTTTTCTTGGTTTGTGTTTCCCCCCTTTTTATTTGTAGGATTTGTTACCCTTTGATTGACTTGACATCTGCATCTTCCCCCCTTCCCCCCTTCCCCCCTTCCCCCCTTCGCCTTGTGCTCTTGTATTCTCTTGTTCCTCTCTTTTTGGTAACATATCTTTTATGAAAAAGGGTTCCCTAAAAGACAATGGCATGGGGGTCGCATTTCAGCCTATTATAGGGGTGAAGCAATAATTTCACCATCCTTTGTGTTGGCATGAGGGCCACACCTCAGCCTATCATAAGGGTGGGATTGTCATTTCATCACCCATTGTGTCTGGACATAGGAGACACGCTGCCTTTTAGGTTACTTTTCATTTTTTATTCATCCCAAAAATAATACGAATAAGATTCCTAAGATGCAGGATCTGTGCATTAAACTTCTCGTATAATGTACTTATGTACATGAGATAGAGCCGGGTCATGGTAGGCTGGGTCCGATGGGGCTGGATTCAATCAATGGCTTCAAACCAGGCTTGAGCTGCCGGGACTGAGCTGGGTTTAACCCAACTCAGGCCCTGAAATTTTCAGGCCGCCTTCAGGTGGGTTCGGGCTGGCGACATTTGCGCCCCTACTTCTCGTGTCACCTGTGACCCGATCGCAGTTCGCATCCATCGCCTAGCCTTGCTGGGGTTGGGCCTCCCCTTACCAAACCCACACAATGAAAAAAAAAACCAAAACAAAAGAAATTCTCTGAAATTCTCATTTCTTTCGATTCCTCTTCATCCGTTTGTCTCCGCTCCTCTCTCTCTCTCTCTCGCTTTCGCTCTTGCTCAGTCGATTACCATATCTGAAGCCAATTACGATGCGCTTCTGATTGATTGATGTCTCAGTCTCACCACAACAAGCGCCCGAACTGTAACAGCAGCAGCAGCGGCGGCGGCGGTGGTGGTGGTGGCCCTTTTCAGATCATGAAGAAAGCCAAGTCGCAGCCTGTGACTTGTTCCATAGAGAAGAACGGCATTCATCAGCAACAACAGCAGCAGAATCAGAATCATTTCGTTAGTGAAATCGATGAGACCTCGATGATTGTTGATGAGGATCTCAAGGCTGATGCTTCCGATGTATCTCCCATGGCCCTCGGTGTTGGCTGTAGCGGTACGCCTACAGGTGTGGCTGCCAATTTGTCAAGAAAGAAGGCCACGCCGCCTCAGCCTGCGAAGAAACTCGTTATCAAGCTTGTCAAAGGTACGCCATTAAGTTTCAGTCTAGTGTCAGGGTTTGTTTTTTGTAAAGGTTCATACTTTCTTACTGCATCAATTCGTAGAAGGAAAAATTTCTTGTTTCGCATCATAGAGAATCCACTGCCCTTTACAAGCTTTTGTATTTGCATGATCTAGTCGTAGGAATCGGGGTAGAAGATGCTGCAATCGTGTGTTGTACAAATGTGGCTGACAGTATCGGGTCAATGTTGTTTATAATGGGAGACAATTCCTGCTGCCAAATGGTGGTATGGCTCTTGTTATTGTGGAAAGGTGGCGCTAAGGATTGATTCTGTAGTGGGATCTGTTTTTCTTGTCTGTTCTTATAGGCACCTGAGAGGGCCCCTGGACTTACGATTCCGATAAATTTTTTTTTTTTTTTTTTTTTTGGGGGGGGTGTTGTTGGGCGGGGGATCAGCAACAACAAGCTTCAAACATTGGCCTACGAATTTGGGCATTCGGCGGCTGTTAATGTATAGTATCCCTTGGTTCTGTAGACAACAAATTTTCACTTTATGGGCTACTGCTTTTCATGGGTCACTGTTTAAATGCTAATTAGGTAATGTGCGGGAGAAGTCAGGAATCTAGCTAATGGTTTATTTGTAAGGCGGATTCACTGGAACTAATCTACTGAATATCACTCCCAGTCCCTGCAATGTAAAAGCTGATAGGGGTGGTGTAATATCACTTTTAATTCATTCTTACCATCTAAGAGGAGGGGACAAAGGATGTGAATTGTGAATTAGTTATTTTGTTTTTAAAATTTTCCACTATTAGAAATCATTTCTTATGCATTTCCATTCGCTGAAAAGCAAGTATTTGATTGGGCCTGCACACCTCAGACCAGTTTTAGTTTCCTAGTTGTTACCAATTTGTTATGGGCAAAACCTCAAGAGGTAATTTTCCCTCTCAACTCACCAAAGAAGGTTCAAATGTTAAATAAGGTTTTAGTTTCAACTCCTACAGTGCATGTTGGGCTTGTTTTGTTAACATGAACGGCATTTCTATTTTGGTTCTGAACCTTTAGGTTCTAACTCCCATTTTGAATTTGATACCCATAATGAATTCCATATCCACATTACGTATTGCATTTTGGACATTGTCAGCTTATCTGGTGTTGAATATATATATATATATATATCTATATATTGAGTGAAATTGTTAGTGGTGATTACTAAAATAACATTTAGGATGTACTAGAATAATTTGGGGTTGTGGTTATATTATAACAATATAATCATGCTACCAATACTAGATTATGTGGTAAATGAAAGTCTTGTCTCCTTCAGGTAGTTGAATTGGATTTTATAGCTCAATTTATTTAATTCAAATAGAAGGAGAATACCTGAAACCCTGATGGATGACAATATGAATGCCTAAGGATATTGAGGTTTACAAAATAGGGGGATAGCACAACCATCGTTGGAAATCTGGTTTTAGATGTGAAACTACTACCATTTATGCAGTGCTCCTTCTTGTTCTGTTTCCCCATCTCTGCGATTGTCTTTCAAACCGGGAGAAATGAATGAATGGCAAACTATGGGAGCTTCTTCCTTTCCTTCTGAGAATCCCGTGATAGGCAGGGGCGTGGGATCCACCCTATGGGAAATGACGCTTCTGTTATGGCAGTGGGTGCAGTGTGAGTAGTGGAAGAAATCATGCTTGGGGGAGAGAGTGAGTGGCTTGCAGTGCTTTCAGAGGGCAGAAATCTGGTTTTATATGTGAAACTACTATAGAATTTTAGTCTCTTCAAACAAAATAGAATCTTGAAACTTATTTGAATTCAAGAACAATTTCCAACTTTACATATCAAGATTTGTTTTGACATATAAAGAAAATCTGAAATCTTAGAAAGCCCTAATTTGAGATAAGAAATCAAATTTAGAAACCTGATAGGGTCAAATCAATTAAATGAATCTACAATAACAACAACAACAACAACAACAACAACAAACTCAGCCTTATCCCAACTTAATGAGGTCGGCTACATGGATCCATGCAAAACAAAGTAGGGAAAACTTAGGTCCAAACAAAAAAAAAAAAAAAAAAAAAAAAAAAAGGGGGGGGGGAATGAAGAGATGCAAAAAGAGGGAAGGGAAATGAGATTAGAAATGAAACATGAAAAATGAAAAATAAAAAAAGAAGGAAAGAAAAGAATGAAAAATGAAAGTTGAAAGATGAGAAAGTAAGAGGTAAGAGTCGTAGCCTAGTAAGTCAAGAGAATTTCAACTAAATGGGGTTGGCTACATGAATCCTTGCCCATCCGAGGTCATACATGGGACAAGACCTAGAGTCTCCTATGGTCATTTTAGGTCTGCCCCTGGAATCAGATCACTCTTTTTTATTGGGGCATCCTTAGGCGTCCGTTGAACATGACCATGCCAACCTCAAATGATTTTGTTTGAGCTTATCAACGATCAGGGCAACTCCTAATACATTTATTCCTTACTTTATCATTCCCAAGTTTGTCATACACCCATCTCAACATCCTCATCTTTGTTGCACATAGCTTCTCAGACACTTCTTAACTGCCCAACGTTCTGCCCCATAAATCGACGATGGACTTAGAAAAAAAAAAAATCTTTTGATTTGATTCCCTTTGGATTTAGAAACAATTTCTTTTGTATTAGCTAACTTCTAATTTTATATTAGTTTCCATTTTAAATTAGTTACCATTTTGATACTTTGAGTTTTTTTTATAAGCCATGTAATTCACTAGTAAAGACAGATTTGAAGTTTTTGGAATGAAATAATTTGAACGACTGGTTTAATGGCTGATGACTGTGATTGTGTGACCCCCCTGCTTTTCTTCTTCTTCTTCCTTACATTCTTCATCTTCCTCTGTAGTTCTTCTTTTCTTCTTCTTCTTCTTCTTTTCTCTTTCTCTTTTCTGGTTGTATTCCCTTTCTCTGTTATTGGGCGGTAGTTGCAGTCCCAAAGGAAGTGGATCGATCTCTTTCATGAGAGATCTGTTTGAGTCAAGCCTTTGATCGAAGGTAGACCTTCCCTGGGCGACACAAATCCTAGAACATCCCCTTCCAAAACTGGGTTTTGCTGTGAAGAAATCCAAATCAGATTCAGGTCTGACTTTGCCATCGCCATATCCAGTTGTAGGCTCGAAACCCGTCAGATCTGGACTTTCCAGGGCTTCTGGTGTTGGAATCTTGGAGGACCTGTTGTTGTCACCCTACGCCTGATATTTCAGGCCAAACTGAGACTGATCGGCTGAGTTCCATCGAATTGAAGCTTCTCACTATCGTCTGCCCTGTTTTGGCCAAGAAAGAAGAAGCCCCAATCGCGAGTTAGTGTTTATTCCCCTTTACTTTGATTTCCTATTTTACCCTTTTGTTTGCCTTGAAATCTCCCTTATCCCTTACCTCTATTTTTGCTTCCTAGTTTAATCCCAGCAAATAATTCAAATTCCCTTTACTTCCCATCTCCCAAGTAGCCCATTATAATTTCTGTTTATTTACAAGACTGCCACTGCATCTTGGTTATTTAGTTCCCTTTATTTGGGTGGGCCATCAAGCGATCCGATTCCTATTCTTGGACCTCGGATCAGCATCAAGTGGTATCAAAGCGAATTTTCCTGCAATTTTCTAACCATGGCAAGTCACATCACCAATGCTGAGTTACACAAATTGTATCGCGAGTTAGCCGAGAACCAATAGAATAATGATGCTAGGCTTGAGAGGACTGAAGTCAAGTTTGATAAGTTTATGGAAGAGATGATTGCCTTTATGAAGAGGTCCGACAAGCGAGCTAAAGAAGGATCCTCTACATCACCTCCTCAGCTCAACACTTTACGGATCGAAGATACACCTCAGAGGCAGCAACTTGATCCAGTTGTTCCCCAGGATGTTACTCGGCAATTTTTCGACAGAGATTATGGCATCAAAGTTGAGGTTCCCGAGTTCAGTGGTGAAAAGGGACCTGAGGAATTTCTTGACTGGCTTATCAAAGTGGAGAGAATGCGTATAAGTATCTTCCAGACGTGAAGAAGTGTGAACTCATCATTACCAAGTTTATTGGGTATGCATGTTCATGGTGGGATGATGTACTACATGCAAGGTTTGTCAGAAAACTTGGACCCGTTACCAATTGGGAGGTCATGAAGCAAATCCTGACTGAAAAATTTGTTCCTCTTAATTATGAAAAGGTAATATTCTATAAATTACTTAACTTGCAACTAGGGAACAAAGATGTAGATTCCTACACCCTCGAATTCCACAAACTGTCATCAAGGTGTCGACTTCAGGAGACAGACCAGCAACGGGAGATGCGATATATCAGTGGGTTAAGTATTGAAATTCGACTTGATTTGGCTAACACTGATTTCAGGTCTGTTGATGTGGCAGCAGCTCATGCGAAGACAGCTGAAGAGAAGTCCATTTATTGGAAGGGTATGCTCAAGACTTCTTCAGTTTATAGACCTCCACCACGTATGGAGGAAAAGAAGCCTGAAGCTCGCAGAGTTGAAGAAAAAGGGCCAGAGTTCAACAAGGATAGTGTTGGGGTGAAGAATATCATATGCCATAGTTGTGGCGAGAAGGGTCACTATTCCCATAAGTGTCCCAACAGGACTCGTTCTGTGAACGTAGCAGAGAAGCAGCCGACAGAGAAGAGTGAAGATGAATCTCATTTATATCCTTATCCCCTCGAGGACGATGATATTGTCGATGATGAAGATGAGGATGTAGAAGCTCATTCAGCTATCATTTCATCCTTTTCGAATAGACTAGTTGATAAGGCTCCTCTCTTCAGACAGAAGGGTACTCTCCTGCACGGCTCTGACCATACTGATGTTCATGCAGTTGTTGATACTGGGGCAGAAGCAAACTTCATATCTGCTAAATTTGTTCGAGCACACAACCTTTCACAGAAGCAGCTTTTCAAGAAGATTCACGTGCGAGGGTTTGGACCCACAGCTCGAGAAGAGGCCACTGTAGTTGTTCGAGTACACTTACAGTTTGGGCCGATACAGTACCATGTCACCTGTTTAGTCACCCCATTGGCACACTGCGACATTCTTCTAGGGCGACCTTGGTAGCGACATGCAGGCATTCTCTATGATGGCGCACGGAACACCATCAAGGTGAAGCAAGAAGGTCGTACGTACTTAATGAGGCCACATGCATTATCAGACATGCCACGTCATCGACTGACTCCTGCTCTAGAGACACGTCAGCCTACTCTCCCTCTTGGTGTTATATTTCCATCTCCTACTTCGAGATACGTGCCACCTCATCAGCGGGCAACTTACAAGGATATCTTGGGAGCACGACCTAACTCGACGGAATCGAGTTCTTCTAAGACCGGGAGAGCTGATGCAATTGCACGATGGACTTAGAAAAAAAAATCTTTTGATTTGATTCTCTTTGGATTTAGAAACAATTTCTTTTGTATTAACTAGTTTCTAATTTTATATTAGTTTTCATTTTAAATTAGTTGCCATTTTGATACTTTGAGTTTTTTTTATAAGCCATGTAATTCACTAGTAAAGACAGATTTGAAGTTTTTGGAATGAAATAATTTGAACGACTGGTTTGATGGCTGATGACTGTGATTGTGTGACCCCCCTGCTTTTCTTCTTCTTCTTCCTTACATTCTTCATCTTCCTCTGTAGTTCTCTTCTTTTCTTCTTCTTTTTCTTCTTTTCTCTTTTCTGGTTGTATTCCCTTTCTCTGTTATTGGGCGGTAGTTGTAGTCCCAAAGGAAGTGGATCGATCTCTTTCATGAGAGATCTGTTTGAGTCAAGCCTTTGATCGAAGGTAGCCCTTCCCTGGGCGACACAAATCCTAGAACATCCCCTTCCAAAACTGGGTTTTGCTGTGAAGAAATCCAAATCAGATTCAGGTCTGACTTTGCCATCGCCATATCCAGTTGTGGGCTCGAAACCCGTCAGATCTGGACTGTCCAGGGCTTCTGGTGTTGGAATCTTGGAGGACCTGTTGTTGTCACCCTATGCCTGATATTTCAGGCCAAACTGAGACTGATCGGCTGAGTTCCATCGGATTGAAGCTTCTCACTATCGTCTGCCCTGTTTTGGCCAAGAAAGAAGAAGCCCCAATCGCGAGTTAGTGTTTATTCCCCTTTACTTTGATTTCCTATTTTACCCTTTTGTTTGCCTTGAAATCTCCCTTATCCCTTACCTCTATTTTTGCTTCCTAGTTTAATCCCAGCAAATAATTCAAATTCCCTTTACTTCCCATCTCCCAAGTAGCCCATTATAATTTCTGTTTATTTACAAGACTGCCACTGCATCTTGGTTATTTAGTTCCCTTTATTTGGGTGGACCATTAAGCGATCCGATTCCTATTCTTGGACCTCGGATCCGCATCACATAGCCGATCATGCAACAGTCGTATAAAACTTTCCTTTAAGCTTTAGAGGAATATGTCAGTCACACAAAACTTTGGACACACCTCTCCACTTCATCCATCCCACTTTAATTCTCTGTGAAACCTCATCCTCTATGTCACCTTCTTTATTTATGATTGACCCCAGATGTCCATAGTTTTCAAGGCAGAAAGGCGACTGGGGCGTTTGAGGGTCTTCCTAAGCACTTTGGCAATTAGGTGAGAGCATAAGGAGTTGGCTAGGCGAATAAAGTGTTCTATTTTATTTATTTATATTTATGTTTTATTTTATATAACCATTTATTTGGCATAAATAGCATATTAAATATTATATAATTCTACTTATATCCTAAATAAAGATTAAAGATTCATACTAATGCAACATATTTATTAATAACAAATAAATAAAGTGAATAAACTAAAAAATCATTAAGCGACATCAAGTTATAGAAAATCAACATTAAGCCACATCAAATCATTAAAAATCAACATTAAGCCACATCAAGTCGTCAAAAATCAACATTAAGCCACATCAAGTCATCAATATTGAACATTAAGTCATAAAAAATCAACATTTAGTGAATTGTTCTTTTTCTCTAATAAGTTAGATTGGTCAAGTGATTTTATTTTTACATGAGACTTTTTGTATAAGGTATAGCACAAACCAGATTTCCAACAAGTCTAGGATTACTTAAATCTGAGTTGTAATAACAAAGTTATGTTAAGCTCAAATTTATTTTAAAGTGCACGAATGCTGTTAAATTCTCTTGAATGAAAATAATTTTATGAACATCAAAACAAAAAATTATTTTATCGGACTTTTGGTTTTTAGTAATGTTCAACCATGATAAGATTTATGAAATTTTCAGAATTGAGAAAAATTCCAACATTTGAAAGTTGAAAATTGTCCCCACAACAAAAAATCCAGTTTTTGTTCTTAGACTGAGGGGTTGACTTTTTTTATCTTTTTGGAATTTGATATTTAAACTATTTGTATTGGATTCAAATAGGGGGTATTTCTTATTTATGTATAATATCTTAAGTAAATATAAAATCATTTACTTGAATGATATTTGGCTTAAATAAGTGCCAAAACAGAAGGCGACAAGCAGTGCACTCTAGGCCCTAGGCAAACCACCTGGACGCCAAGGAGGTGCCTTAACAACTATGTGGATATTTAAAATAGTCGCTTTGTGGTATCTCTCACCTCTCAATTTCCACCGTGTCATTATTAGTTGTAGTGTGACTAAAATTACACATCATATATTCCGTCTTCATTCTACTAATCTTAAAACCTTTTGTTTCCAAGTTTGATTGTCATAGCTGTAACTTAATGTTAATCCTTGCTTTTATCTCATCCACCAAAACGATATCATCGGCGAAGAGTATATACCATGGGACCTTCTCTTGAATGTTCTTGGTTAGTTCATCCATGATAAGTGCAAACAGATAAGGTTTATTCCTGATCTTTGATGTAACCCAATCGTAATTGGGAATTTCTTGTCCTGACCTCGCATTTATCTCACACTAATCACCATGCCCATATACATATCTGTAATTTCATCTACATATTTATTCGACGCCCCTCTTTTCACTAGGACGTGTCAGATTAAGTCTCTAGGGACTCTGTCATAAGCTTTTCCAAGTCAATAAAGACCATATAGAGATCCTTGTTGATATCTCTAAATCAATTAAATGAATCAATAATAGAGATTGATATACCGGATTAGATGGTAAAAGAAACAAAAAATGGAAGAGAAATTAATAATATTGAATCCCATTTACAATGAACTGTAGCTTGAGTTTTGACCATTGAACCTCTAGGACAGAGGAGACCCTTTGATGTAGGACAATAAGGAATATAATCCCCATGATAGCAAATCCCAGCTCAATACTGGAAGGCTACACATATTAGAAAGTTTAAGAAAGAAGATGACAATTCATTTGTGGAAATCTGTTGTGGAGAATTTGAAGATGAAAAGGGAAGAAAAAGGTACCCTTTGCCATGAATGCTGATGGACCTTGTCTATTAGGCCTTCATAGTGGAGAACCATTCTTTTAATCATAAACAAAACATACCTAAATAGACTGGAAAGCCTGAATTGCATGCATATTTATAGGCTTTAGTTCTGGACTGTATTCTTTCACTTCCTAGCCTTACTAAAAAACTTCTAATCACTTTAATTTGGATTTTTGACTTTCCAATGATAGCCCTTAGTAACCTATACTAATCCCAGTTAGAAAAAGAAAATGAATTGACTTACTGACGTAATACTACTAGTTCGCTGGGTCTTAACAATTTAACTCCTTACAACAACAACAACAACAACAATTCAACTTTATCCCAATTCCTAACTGAATGGGGTCGGCTATATGGATCCTTACCCTCTAATCAGCTCTGTTTGAGGTCATACTTGATACGAGGCCTAAGTTATGCATGTCTTTCCTCACCACTTCTCCCATAGTCATTTTAGGTATGCCCTAGCTCTTTTTGCTCATTCAATCTGAATCAAATCACTCTTCTATTCTTGAGCATCTAAAGGCCTTTGTTGAACATGATCATGCCACCTCAAATGATTTTTTCATAGCTTTCAATGTATCGGAGCTACTCCCTATCAGCTCTAATATGACCATTCCTTACTTTATACTTCCTAGTTTTGCCACACATCCTTCTGAATATCCTCATCTCAGCAACATTGAGTTTAACTATATGATGCTTCTTAACTGCTCAACCTTCTGCACCATACAACATAGCCGGTTGTATGACTTCCTGTAAATATTTTCTTTAAATTGTAAGGGAATGCGTCGATCACACAACACTCCAGACGTACCCCTTCACTTCATCCATCATATTTTAATTCTCTATGAAACATCCTCCTCTATATTACCTTTTTTTATTTATGTTTGAACCCAGTTAACTAAAATAATCGCTTTGCAGAATCTCACTCTCATAAATTTTCACCACCTTATTATCCGTTTTATACACCATGTACTTTGTCTTTGATCTACTTATCTTTAAACCTTTCGTTTCCAAGATTGATCTCCATAACTCCAATTTGGCGTTAATCTCTGCTTTTTTTTCATCCACCAAAACAATATCATTCGTAAAAAACATACACCAAGGAACCTCATCTTGAATGTCTCTGGTTATATCATCTATGATAAGCGCAAAAAAATAAGGGCTTAAAGTTGATCCTTGATGTGACCAAATTGCAATTATGAATTCACTACTTTAACCCCCATAGTTCTTACACTAGTCACCACATCATTATACATATCTTTGACTACGTCCACATATTTACTTGAAACACTTCTCTAGTACTTTTCAGATTAACTCTTTAAGGGCTCTGTCATAAGTTTTTCCTAGACCAATAAAGACAATATGGAGATCTTTCTTGCAATCTCTAAATCTTTGCATGAGTTTCCTACATAGTTGACACGGTGCCAAGGCGAACCAAGGCATTGGAGAGCTGCCTAAGCATTCAGGCGCCTGCCTTAAGGAGAACAAGGCAACCAAGTGTTATTTTTTATTTTCACTATTTTCTAACATTATTTAGTATGCTACATATACCTTGTATCATAAAAAATCAACATTAAGCCACATCAAGCCATCAAAAATCAACATTAAGCCACATTAAATCATCAAAGATCAACATTAAGTCACATTAAGTGATAAAAAAATCAACATTTAGAGAAATGCTCTTGTTCTCTAATAAGTTCTATTGGTCAAATGATTTTATTTTTACATGAGACTTTTTGGTATTAGGTATAGTGCAAAACCATCTTTCCAACAAGTCTAATATTACTTAAATATGAGTTGTAATGACAAAATCATGTTCTGGTCAAACTTATTTTAAAGTGCGTGAATGCTGTTAAAATAGCCTGAATGTAAATAATTTTAAAGACATCAAAACAAAAGGTTATTTTACTGGACTTTTGGTTTTTAGCAATGTTTTACCATGATAAGATTTATAGAATTGAAAAAAACCTAAGCATTTGAAAGTTGAAATTGTCCCTACGACAAAAAAAATCCAGTTTTTGTTCTTGGACTGGGGGGTTGACTTTTTATCTTTTTGGATTTGATTTTTAAAATATTTTTATTGGATTCAAATAGGGGGTATTTGCTTATTTATGAATACATTTTTAAGTAAATAAAATAAATAAGTCAAAAAATATAAGGCGGCATGCAGTGTAATAAGGCGATAGACGCCTAGGACCCAGGCAAACCGTTTGGACCCCAAGGCGTCAACAAGTCCAAAATATAAGGCGACATGCAGTGGAATAAGGCGACAGGCGCCTAGAACCCAGGCAAACCGCCTGAATGCCAAGATGTCAATAAGTCCAAATATAACGCGACTTGCGTCTAGGACCCAAGCAAATCGGCTGGACGCCAAGGCGTTTCCTAGACAACTATGGGACTCTCCTAAGTAAATTGCTTCTATCGTGGATCTTCTTGGCATAAAAAGAAATTGGTTCTCTATAATAGACTAATAGTAGTTTCTTGTCTCAAGTGAGTTTCAATAACTCTCTCTTATAATTACATAGAATGACTCATCATTTTTATGTTTCTATAGTTATTACAACTCTGAATATTACCTTTATTTTTATAAATCGGATCAGAACGCTTCTTCTCCATTCATCTGGCATTTTCCTTGTGCTCATAATCTTATTAAACAACTTGGTTATCCAAGATAAACCACAAATTCCTAAACTTTTCCACACTCGGTCCTCATCTAGACTTGGTGCCTGGCTTACTTTTGTCCTCCTTAAAGCTTTTTCTACTTCATGCACCCTAATTTTCGTATATATCTATAGCATGTGGTGTGTTGATGGGTAATGCAGTCTTCCAGGACTATTTGACTTCCAAGTGAACTTAAATTCCCGATGTGCCCAGAATTGGAAAAAAATAGCCATTGCTTGGTATTGTGCTCATTTCACAAGGTTGTGGAAGGAGTTGACTTGATTCAGTCATAACGTATGACTCAAAACGGAAGCTTGCTAGAATCGTGAAAAGGTATTTTAAATACTTTGTACTAGAAATAGTACATTGTGGATTAATAGAAATTGTAAAATTTGTATTACTACAAAAGTAAACAAGTTACAAAACTAGTAAATTAACAGCATTAGAATAAAAATGCTTCTACACCAGATTCTCATTTTGTATGTCCAAACAATATTATACTCCTTAGAACTGGATTAAGGATACATAAAGCCTATGTTTTTACCCCTATAACATTCTTGATTCATTAACGCTTTGACTTTAAGACTCTTAATTTGACTTGAAAACTTGAACATAAAATTATATTCAAACCAACTGATCAAACAGAAATTCTTCTTATCTGTGCACAAACTATTAAAAATTTGTGTGGAAACAGGACATCTAGTTTAAGACACTTCGAATGAAACCACAAACAAATGCCGGAAAGTTTCCTTTGCTTATTATTTGACGAAAACATCACTAATTTTGTGAAGATAAATGGAACAACAGACCTTTCATTAGACCCTTATAATGTAGACTAGGATAGACAAACTACCAAGCCTTCAACTGCAGGATATTTTTAATCAGAAGAACAACCATAACCAGCCCAGTAATATAACAGAAAATCAGAATAGAGGAGACAACACAATAAGACTGTCGATTCCAACAGATCTGGTTCCTCAGGTCAAATTAGCAAGCAGGTCTAGTAGCCTAGCAGGGTCTATTACAGGCCTCACACAGTCCAATTAATTATGAGCAACAGCATAGGAGAGCATAGAAACCAGAACACGGTAGAACAGCCCTATCGATTTCAGTTTCAGCCTTAGGAACTCACTGCAGGACAAAAATAAGGAGATTTTGTTTATCTCAATAACGCCAGGCCAGAAAAGTCTCCCTTTTGGATCAAGTTCTTCCCTAGGTAAGGGGGCACCTTCGATCCAAATTTCAGCCCAAACTGATGGCTGGTTTGGTCTGGGTAGAATCTGAAAATATTCTCACAGACCCCCTTTTGCTGGACAGATCTGAGAGGAGAATTGATTTAAATACCTGATTTGTAGAACAATAATAAATCCCTTGAAAAAAACCTTGAAGAAGAAGAACACTTGGAGAAGAAAAACCTCTTGGGCTTCACACCGCAGAGCGTCGACCAGATCAAACACTAGTCCCATTGGCCTTGATCAAACACAAGACAGTCCCAGCAGAGGCACAGCAGCGGCAAAAACAATTCTTTTGTTCATAAAATCGTTCTTCCTTTAGGAGCCCTCTCCTCTTTATTTATAATGTTGATGGGGGAGGGAATTACAAAATAGAAGGTTCCTCAAAAAGGAAACCAATTATTCTCCTAATACAATAGTTACTCAAAACTGAAATTAGAAACTAGTTGAAAAAGGAAACTAACTACTAATGACTTGACTCAACTGATAACTTGACTCCTAAGGAAACAATATAACTCAAATCAAACCCAACTTAAAAAGGAAACTAATGAAAGAGGAAACAAACTTGTAATCCCGTATGCAACCTTAGAGCCCCTCTTTTAGGCTCATAAAAGTGGCCTATTACACTCAAAACACATGGGATCAAAGGCCTAACATGTATGGAACCCAACCCTAGGCTTATTCCTAATAAAACAAGCCTAATTTGGTGAAGAATCTGCATCACCTTAAAGCTAGAAGATTCCCTTTAAGGGACCATTAATAAGGATAGAATGGTAGATTGTTTATTGCAGCCTTGATCGACTTCCTATGTACCAATAGTGTAGTTGTTTAATACATGAGTTTTTACTAAGTAAGAAATTATGCTTGTAAATACATACATATAAAAGAAAGGGTGATCTAGGCCAATGTGGGATGCCTCTCCTCTTCTCCACAGGATTAGATTGTATAATCAAGAGTTGGAAATGAGATTGTCTTCATTGTGCTCAATTTTCTTTCCTTTTGTCTTGCAATGTCCATAATCTATGTCCATGACCCAGGGGTGGGAAGCATACGCTTGCAGACTGGCTGACCCAGTTTGGTACCACTTTGGCGGGCCTGATTGTCAGATCTTAAGAATCCAGTACTTTGGCTATATTAACCTTTTCTTTTGCTGCATTTTCTCTGTTTACTCAATATACATAGCTTTGCAGACAGACAGCTCGTTAATGTAACCGAAATAATGGATAATTATCACATAAATTGAATAAAAGAAGTTCCTCTAGGTTTTTAATTTCGTTTGCACCCTGAAAGACTTAAAGTTTCAGGTATGAAAAGGAATATTGTTTAAAATGTTCTTAAGTGACACAATTTGTTCTTACTTTCTCCTTTTGGTGCCATGAAGCCAAACCTACACTTCCTACCAATTTTGAGGAGGATACATGGGCAATGTTGAAGTCAGCTATTAGTGCTATCTTTTTGAAGGAACCAAATCCTTCCGACTCTGAGAAGCTTTATCAGGTAGTTTTCATCTCAGTGTCTTTTGGATGCAATGCCATGCTGTTTCAATTATGGACTTATGTTGTGGGTTTGGAAATGAACCAATTATCTTGTCCTTAGGCTGTTTATGAACTCTGCTTGCACAAGATGGGAGCAAATCTGTATAAACAAATTGAGAAAGAATGTGCAGCACACATTTCTGCAGCCCTACAGTCATTGGTTGGCCAGAGCCCGGATCTGGTGGTTTTCTTGTCTCTTGTACAGAAGTGTTGGCAGGATCTTTGTGACCAGATGTTGATGATTCGTGGTATAGCCCTTTATCTTGACAGGACATATGTGAAACAAAACCCAAATGTGCGTTCATTGTGGGATATGGGGTTGCAGTTGTTCCGCAAGCATCTTTCTTTTTCTCCAGAAGTTGAGCACAAAACAGTCACTGGCCTTTTAAGATTAATTGAAAAAGAAAGGTACGTTCTTCTGCATCTAGGTACCTTAGTTTTACTTGCAATATGCCAAAGAAACTTAGTTATATTATGAAACCATCTTTAGGGTTAATCAGTCTTCTACCATAGTACCATCTTTATGGAACTTTTTGCAGAGCAGTGCTTTTTGAGGATCATGGTTTTAAAGATTGGTATCAGATTGCTTGGATGGACTGATCCATGTCAATATTGGGTGTAACCAATCCAATCTCATACATACAATGGATCAGCTTCTCTATTTGTGTAAGAGGCCTTCTTTCCTTGGATCAGCTAGTCCATTTTTGGATCTCCTGATCCAGAATGATGGGATCAGATGATTGGCGCCAATCCAAGCTATGATATGGATCGTTAGATCCTTGTGCTTTCTGGAAAGAGCTAAATTCCAGGATTTTTGAAAATCAGAAGTCCATGGTGGATCTGCATCAGCTGCTGGTTATTTATAATTTTAGAACTGTGGTTTTGGGCTTCTATTAATAAGTTCGTAGCCTTCGTACAGGGGCTTAGTAGAGCACCAACTAGTGTTTGATAATTCTTGTATCAGTTTGGACAGTGGAAAATAAGGAGCAACACAGCTACTGGTCATAAAAATATTCATCCCGTGGTTCTAAATCAGTCCCATGGCAACTTAGGCCGGTTTGTTGTACAGCATTATCATTATTTTGTTGAAACTAATAAACAGGGAGGAAAATTAGGGTTATCCAAAATAGGGAGTCATATAATTAAGTTTTAAGTTTCCGGTCCTGGGGTACAGATTTTATGGGCAGTTGGCATTGTCTGTTCCCTATACGACATGCATCTTGTTTCTTCCTTTCTAGTCAAATGTGTTATTTGTGAAAAGTGGGTGGCCAAAACTGGTACTTGGAGGGAATCTTTTTTTTTTTTTTTTTTTTTTTCCTTCAAAATTCTTAGGCTGAAGGTGTCAGATCAGGTTGAATATAATTTGAGAAGAAGGGCTTGGGTTAGGGAAGATTTATTTGATGGTTTTGGTAGTTATTAATTGTTTGATAATTGAGCTGGAATTTAAACAAAATAAGAAGGGCATAATACATATCTAGGAATTATGTATCTTAAATTTAGATTGATTATCTTGAAAGAGTTAAATCTTATGGTTGGATTAGGATGGAAGTACCGTTTACAATTTAGGATATGACGACTACAACCTTCTAGAATAGGTATTACATGACCATGTTTAGTCCACTATTTATGGGTGTTTGTCGATTACTTATCCAAGACAAGACCTGGTAACTGTTATTGCCTCCACCACACCTCCCAAAAAAAAAAAAAAAAAAAATCCTTGGTCACTAAAGTAATATAGTAGACTCCTAATTAAAAGCAAAACTCTTAAAAATGGAAACTATGACATGAACTAATCCATTTTGTATATTGGTAATAATTATCCCAAAGCACATTTGGGCTTGTGGGACTTGGTTTCTTTAGAAAGATGACTGGCTAGGTTTGTGATGAGACCAGAACCAAGCCAGGCATGCAAGTGCCGAAACCTGAAACTAAGGCCTGGAGAAGAGATGAAAATGGGACTTTACACCCCCCTCCACCCCCCCCACCCAAAAAAAAAAAAAAAAAAAAAAAAAAAAAAAAAAGAAGCTTGTTAGATGAGATTCAAAACCAACCTTGGAGCTAAGTAGAATGAAAACAAACATTTCGGCAACTGCTAGAAGATAGTAACATATATTCAGCACGTTTATCTTAACTAACTACCTTAACCATCATCTGTTTTTAGCTGTCTTATTTTAGCTTTTACTTTACAATGAGCTACAGTTTAGGAGTTTATTTGTTCATATATAGTGATAAATCTCTTAGGGGCCATTGATCGGTCTGATGGTAGAAAACTTGGGCTGCCAGTCTGAGGGTGGTCACTTTGTGAAAAAATTCCAAAGCGCTAGGACCATCTCCAGTCCACCCCTCATGAGACCTGCGAAGCGTTATTTGCATTGGATTATGGTATTATTTTATTAGTGATAAATTTCTTCAAGAAGTCCATCTTGCGTAGGTGACTAGTTTATGTTGGCCAAGCTGTTTCTATATTCCTTAAAGTGGGTAGTATTTGAAAATAAGTCTTTGTGGTTTCGTTGATTAATTGTGTGAGCCTGAATGTTTTGGCAGGTTTTTGTTTCGGCTTCGAAACATGATTGGATGAGCCATGAGCCATAACTTTATTGTTCAACTCCTCTGTGATGCTCTGCAAGTTGGTTGCATCTTCTAATATGCTGCATTTTTTGTCTGATCTATCAGATTAGGTGAAGCTATTGATAGGGCACTCCTTAACCATCTTTTGAAGATGTTTACTGCTCTAGGAATCTACTCAGAAAGCTTTGAAAAGCCATTTCTTGAGTGCACATCTGAATTCTATGCTTCTGAGGGTGTGAAGTACATGCAGCAATCAGATGTTCCACATTACTTGAAGCATGTGGAGGTGCTTTATTTTGATTCTCCTACTTAAGTATTTAAGTATTTCACATGTCAATATGCAGGCTCTAGTTTTTTCTTGGCTCCAAGTTGCATTCATGCATTGTATGCTATTAAATTTGGAGGGATTGAGGTTATCCGTTCTTGCAGTCAAGATTGCATGAAGAACATGAAAGGTGTATACTCTACTTAGACGCAAGTACAAGGAAACCACTAGTGGCAACTGCAGAGAAGCAACTTCTTGAATGTCATACTTCTGCAATACTTGATAAGGTTTGGATCCTGAATTGAATTCCTGGTCCTCTCTTCAATGTTGCCAAGATTTTTCTGGTTCTTTTGAATGAGATGTCACCTTTCTTGGTGAATGAATGCGGTTTTCTTTTTGTTCAGGGATTCACAATGCTGATGGATGGAAATCGAATTGAGGACCTTCGGAGGATGTACACTCTGTTTGCAAGGGTAAATGCCCTTGAATCATTGCGGCAAGCCCTTAGTTCTTACATACGGGGTACTGGGCAGGGCGTTATCATGGATGAAGAGAAAGACAAAGATCTGGTGCCCTGTCTCTTAGACTTTAAGGCTTCTCTTGATACAATCTGGGAAGAAAGCTTCTCAAGGAATGAGTCATTTTCTAACACCATAAAGGATGCATTTGAGCATCTCATCAATCTCCGCCAGGTTGGTATACATACTCTTTTTCATTGCAAACTTAGAAAGGACATAAAGTGGCAGTGAACTATTGAGAATTACTCAATTATATTTATAAAAGGACTATGAAAATGACATGATTGGTCAAGACTTGTTCCTAGTCATATAATTATATTTATAGACTTAATAGACAGTGTTACCACACAGTAGGCTAGTATAGAAGTTCATATATCCAAGAAGTGTTGCAAACCACATTGAAACTTCAAATAAAGTGTCAACCGCAAATTTTTGCTCTAAAGAATTGGGCTGCCTTGGGTTCTTATGGGAGCTACTGATTCAGAAATTTTTTTCTGTTTTATATTTATATATTTTAAATTATTATTATTTTATGTACGAAGAAATAAAATTAATAGAAGGAATAAAAGATATTGTAATGTAGAAGTAGATTACCAAGTAACTACCCCAATGTATTACAGCCCCAAACCCAAATCAATTAGGACTCTAGAATTAGCTTGATAAAAATCAGAGATATCAATAGGGAAACAAGGGAACTAAGACCAGAAATGAACCCCCAAAGAACAAAGAACAATGCAACAGCAAAACCCAGCCAAAGACTCAAACCATTAGGGAGAGAAGGACCTGCGTCTAGGAGAGAGAAGGGTACCTGCGGCTGGATCTATAGAGCTTTGATGAGGCTCAAATTCAGGTCGAGTGTAGGCCTTGATGTGACGAAGAAAACCTCCAAAGTTGAAGTGATTCTGCCGGCTGAAGTAAAAGTTACTTTCTTGATTTCAGACCTAGGAGAGAGAATTAGGGAGAACTCTTCAAGAACCGCATGAGGTCTGATCGGCTGGCCTTCAGATGAGGATCGAGTGATCCCTTGAAGGATTACAACACACCCTGAAAAGGGTTTGCAAAGCAGAACTTGAATGTGGGAGATGAGAGAGATTGGTTATCTTCAATACTAGGAGATTCTTGGCTGGTCGATTCTGGTTTTGAAAGCATAAACAGATCTGAAACTCTTACCCTGGATCCTCACTGCCGCAATAGGTAAACAGAAATTAATAACAGTAAATTAAAAGACAGACAAGAGGAATGTGGGTGTGAGTGGCTATCTCGGCCCGGGCATCTCACCCACAGCTATCTCGGCTGTTTAGAAGCAATTGACTGCAATATTTGTTTATTTAATTCTGAAATTCTGAGTACAATAACTCCTCTTTAAATAGAAGGTAGAAACTATGCTAATAGCAGTCACATTATAACTAGGAGTTGTACTCCTACTAGGACTAACATTAGAAACCTATACAAATTAGGTACCTAAGTGTTTACTAACTAATAGCCGCTTATGGGCTTTATTACAAGTAAATCGATGGCCACTAATTGGCCTTATTGAACCATAAATCGATGGGCCCAATGGGCCTTTATTAACTAAGGACCTAATTAACTAACACTTAAGTGGACCTACTTAAGTGGATCAATGGGCCCATCTTGCTGGCCATTAGTGGGCCTTTAATAGATGGAGGTCGAATCAGCCTTAATGCTGGTTTGATGGCTGCTTGGCTGGATCTTCCTCCTACAATACTGTAGCCCATGATGGGGATCTAAATCTTATTGATTCCAAAAAATTTTTGGAAGCAGAAGCAGATCAATAAGCTACAACAACCTAGAAATGTTCTGCTTTTCACGCTTTTGACTAGTGGCATCTTCGGTGTGGTGGTAGTTTTCTTTGAGAGGGGTAACAAGTTCTTATGCAGTATGATATCCCAGAATATATGATCTCAACTGTTCACAGGCCCAAGCTATAACTATATTCGATGGCTAATAAAGGGGCTGAGAGAGAAACAAGATGGTAAACTACTATGTTCAGAAACAGACCAGTTTTTGATTTCTTATTAATAGAATATCGAAAATAACATGGCTGACCTTATTACAGAGAAACCTGACAGGAGAAAAAGCCCTTGTCAGTACCTGCGGCGGTCAACAGAGGGAATTATATTGCAAGGAGAGAGAAAGAAGGGAAAAATAAGGGATGAATAAGGAAGCAATAGAGTTGCTACCAGGATTAGTTGGCAAGGTGACCCAAGGCGGTGGAGGGGGGTGCCTAAGCGCTTAGGTGACAAAGGCGCCTAAATTTTATTTTTTATTTTCACTCTTTTCTAACATTATTTAGTATGTTACATATACCTAGTATCATAAAAAATAAATATTAAGCCACATCAAGTCATCAAAAATCAACATTAAGCTGCATAAAGTCATCAAAAATCAACATTAAGCCGCATTAAGTCATAAAAAATCAACTATAACTTTAATTGAACCTGGCTCACTAATGAACCGAACCAAATAAGCTAAAATAAAAAGAAATCAAATACTACTCCCATATGCAACCATAATACGCCTCGTTTAGACCCATATAGGTGGTCCATTACACTCAAAACCACATGGACCGAAGGCCCCACACATAGACAACCCAACCCTAGACCTATTCTTAATTAAAAAAAATCCTAGTTTGGTGAAGAATCTGCATGAAAGAGCAACTGGAATAACCAATTGTTATCTTGAATCTGTTCATGTTTGTGGAGCTTGAACTGGGGCATTGTTTTCTGTACACATCAGAGACAAAATTGGATTTAAGTTGAACCTTCAGTTCAGGTTTCAGACTTGATTGCTTATTTGGTGAAGCTTCCGCATGATTGTCTTGAATCAGCCCAAAAGATATTGGAAGCCATTGAAAACAGAAACATAATTGGAACCTTGATCTGATATTAAATTGATGCGTGATGTTATCAAAATCCAACAGGTTATGAGCCCATGGGTGATGAAATAGAACTGGGCTTGGTCTTGACGAAAAAATCACACCCTTTAGTAGCAGGGTAGGTCATTCCACTTCTAATATAATACAGTAATTGAAAGAACAAACAGTACCAAGGCATCATTTGGAACGAGAGTGAGGGGGCACCTGAGGCTCATCGGAGCAGGTAGTTGGGCCAGTTTTGGATTTTGGCCAATGGGAGTACTCCCTAAGGGGGGAGGGCAAGGGAGTGGTGGAAGGTTTGGAGTCGGAAAGACCTTTGGGGCGGGGCAGGGAAGACATGACCTTCTTTTGGGCAGCAGGATTTCTGGTGGGGCCTGGAGGGGCCAGTCTAGATTTGAGATGAGGAGATGTTGCCTCAGTTATAGGGCAAGAGAGGGCCTGCAGGCCGTGGTTCGTAGAGGGGGAAATTGCTTTTGGAGAAGAGCCCAGGAGGGTTGTCTGGCTGGAGGCCAGTTTCTAGGCACTGAGTGGAGGCAGGCAGGAGACCAGACTGGGGAGCACCAATAACAGCAGTAGAAGGCATCGTAGCCCCAGGCAAGACTGGCGGAAGGCCAGAAGGAAGCCCAATAGCTATGGCGGCGGCAATAGAGATCATGGCAGCTTTGCAAGAGCCAAGCAATTCGAAGAATCGGAGCTGATACCTTCCAAGGCGTAAGAGAGCAGGGGAGCTGAAGGGAGCTCAACAGCAGCATCAGAGCCCAGCGGATGGCCAGGTGAAAACACAGACATGTAGCGTAGTCGCAGTGGGTAGGGGCAGGCAAGAGTGGACGACGTTGGTTGCATATTAGTTTGTGGGGCCAGAGGTGGCCAAATTAGCGAGGGTGGAGGATGTCAAAGAGGTGGTGCTGGTGCCTTCCAAGGCGGCGAGGCAGGTAGGTGAGGATGCAGGCGGGAGAGACCCAACTGGAATAAAGGGTGGAGCCAAGACAAGGGGTCGTCCCGAAGGCCATCGGCGGTCGGCGGAGACACTTGATGCAAAACAGAATCGGTTCGCTTAATGGCCCACCCAAATAAGATAGCTCAATGACCAAGAGGTAGTGGCTGAATTGTAATTAAACATGAGTTATAAAGAGAGTGGCAAAGTTGTAAATAGTTGGAAGTTAAAATCAAGGAACAAAAGTGTTATGCAACGAATAAGGTGGGAGGGATATTATTGGAATAAGAAACAAAGAAACTCAAAGGGATTAAAAGGTAAAGGCAGGGGTATAATAGGAAAACAGGATTAAAGGGAATAAACACCCTAACTCATGATTGAGTTGTCTTCTTCCTTGGACCAAAACAGAGGAGATGACTGGGAAGAGTTTCCGTTTGCAAGAGCTTCTCAACTAGGCCTCAGTTTGGCCTGAAACTTCCAGCGAAGGGTCGCAGCATCAGGTCTTCCATAAATCCAGCACCAGAAAATCTCGATGGCCCAGATCTGATGTGTTTTGAGCCTGCAACTGGATCTGGCGATGGCAAAGCTCCGATCTCGGTCTGGTTTTGATTTATCACCATTAAAGCCAAGTTTTGGAAGAGCTGCTCTTGGGTTTGTGTCGCCTACTGGTAGGGAACTTTCTACTAAAGTCTCAGTCCAGAAAGCTTAAAGGAGGAAGAGGTCGATCCTCTAAACTGGGGCTGTATCTACCACCCAGAACAGGGGTTCAGCCAGCAAGGGAGAAATAATAAGAGGAGAGGAAAATAAGGAGGGAAGAAGAAGAAGAAACAATAAAGAAAAAGTAAGATCAGGAAGAAAGATCAGAGAAGAGAAAAAGAAAACCAGAAGAGAAAGAGGAATAAAGAATTTTAGAGGAGGAAACCACCCATGGCAGTCAACGATTCAAAACCAAAACATATTTCTTCAAATTCATTCAATTAAAAATCTACCATACTAATTCTAACTCTAAAGAAAAGGAAAGTAAATAAAAGATATTTCTAAATCCATCATCCAACTGTATCAGGAAGTGGGACGAGGTGACAGGGCGATAACAACATCAGGTTCACCAGGACAAGCCAACAGGGAGAAGCAGTAATTACCGCCGGGATCTCCCATTGGACCAACAGATCGAGATGAAGAAGCATAATCGTCGGGATTCACAGCCGGAGGTCGGTGATTCCGATCTCTTTTCCTTCTAATGAGTTCTCTTAGGGAGCTGATCAGCTTTGAGTTTATCCGGTAGCTGAGAAGCCAAAGGTGAGCTTGCAAGAGGAGCGTGAAGACCAAGCATCAAAGGACCTTCGATGGAATGCTAGATTTTCCCATACCACCATGTTATTTAATTATTTTTACACAAACACTGTGGAGTGCCCAAAGCATTTGTAGGTGGTATATAGGGGGGAATCCAATCATATTTTATCTCTTGTTTAAAGGAGTGGCCTTCTCCGTCTAGAATGGTGACTGTGGAGAGCAGAACCTGGTCAGCCAAGACCTCAATGCAAATTCGGGCAAAGGAGAGTCGATCCATGGTTTTCTTTCGCTTATCGGAGTAGAGCGGCTTGCCTATGATGGAACCAATGAGGCTGAGGCCCTTAACACACTAGAAGTGAAGGGAAGGTTGGGGAGGATCCAAAGAGGGATGGAAGTCGGTTTCGAACGGTGGAAAGAGGTGCGTTCGTCCCACAGTCTCATGAAAATAGGTTTTTTGCCCACATACCAAGGGCCACCATCAATGGCAACGGATATGTCAACGAAAGAGGAGAAGTTGAAGATGAAAATTCCGTTATCAATCATGAAGGTGGAAAGAGAACCCGAGGGTCTCCACTGGTTTTGGAGAGAAGACTTGACAATGGCAGAAGGAGGGCGGCTGCCCAAGAAGGAGCTGACGACACAGTTCTTCCATTTGCTGATCTCAGATTCCAGAAGCCTCGGGGGGCAGGGACAGACAAGGATGGAGTTAAGGGAGGAGGGTGGGGGGAAGAAAAGAGAGTGGCCAGCGGTGGGAGGCTGGGAGGAGGGTGGAGAGGGGGAGGAAGATACAACGGAGTTCTAGGGGCGGCTATCGAGAGGAGGGGAGGGAAGGGGGTGGAGGAAGGAGGATCAAGGACTGAGGGTGGGTGCCAACGGTTGCCGGCGGGGGGAGAGGGTGGGGCGTGGGGTCGATTAAAGTTAACCTAGTTGGCCTTGCAAGGCGGAGCATTAGTCCTCATTTGATGAGGCATTGAACAGAATAAGTTCTCGTTTCTAACTTTATTAGTTGCCATTTCAGTTTTAGATTTTAATTAGGTAAGTTTTATTTTCAATTTAGTATAAAGAGACATGTAACCCAATTTCTTAGATAGATTTTGAGAATGAATTGAATTGAATATTATGGTGCCGGGTATGGTGCAAGACTAGGTCGTGTGACATCCTTCTCTCCCCCCCTTTGTGCGATATCTTCTCTTCTCCCCTACAACTCTAAGTTCTCTTAGGGATTTCTTCCCTTTCTTTACCGGCCCTCCATCACAAACTTTCGATTTTGGTGCTCCACAATCGCATGCAAAGTCTTGATTCACAGAATTCTGACAGGATTCCAGATTGAAGGATTTTGTGCAAAGTAGGGTTTTGGAGTCAAATTTGCAGAATTTCATAAGGAACAAAAGCTTCGAAATGAGCTCGACGTACATCATTTGTATTGTTATGGCGGAACTGATACAGAATTTCATTAATTTTTCCGAAACATACATTTCAGCAAAATATTGTATGCATCTTATTTCTCCTTCTATTCTGTTTTGAACCCTGCCGAAACTGAAATATTTCACAAATTTTGAAAATTTTGGTCGAAATTTGTTCCATGGTTTCGAGGAACGGATATGAGTTATGATTGACTTTGAAATAAAAATACCCAAAATAATCTGAAAACATAATAAAAGTTGCGAGGACAAGTCATGTGGGAAATTGGATCCCCCCACATGAACAAAAATTCCACGAGAATAACTCGTTACTCAAAGAATACTGCATTTTGAAGTATAAGTAAGGGTGAACTAACCAAGCTGGATTAACCCTTGGCTTATGTACCAAAATAACAGAACCGAAGACAAGTCCAAATTGAGAAACTCCATTGTTGATAACCTATGCTCATGTTTGTGCCTCCCAGCACACTTAAAGTATGGAGAGGGATTTCAGCTTGGTAGATACAAGTGGATAAAAGGGAAGCATTAGAGAGATAGCAGGCTGTGCAGTAGACCCAATAATCGATACCCACATCTGATATTCCAACATGGAGATATAAGGCTTCAAAAATAATTGGGTTTGAAAACTCATCTTTGGCAACTTTTGGGCAACTTCAGTTCAACCATTGAAAATACAGGTAAAAGTCCATGATGAGCTAGACAATAAATTCATGGAGAATGGACCTGCAAGTTGATGCATGAGAACCCTGCCTGGGCGGAAGTGGTTGCTTCTTGTCCAAACAGTTTCTTTGACGATAGGAATCCTCCATGTGGCTCAATAAGTTGGACCCGAAAAGTATGTATGCGGTCTGCCATAAATTGAAATCCTTCTATTCCTTGTATATTTATATTATCTTAGTTCATATACAGATAATGTGGAAACTAACGCCCCAGAGAAAAAGCATGCTTGTGATTAATTTTTTGTCCATCCACTACTTAAATTATAAGTGTATTGTTCCTTCTGTGCAGTAGGTTTTCGATCGAGAATAAATGAAAGCAATCAAGGGTTTTCTAGTGTAAAAGTCTAACTATATCTATGATATGTTATCTACTGGCAATAACAAAGAGGTTCATGAGAATAGCAGAATTCTGGTATTCATATCATCCCAAACTGAAAGTGTGTTATGTAGTATGTACTGCCTATTAATGTGCTTTTATATCTCAACAATAATAACATTGCAATAATCATATAAGTTCATCTTAGTAAATGATGATAAATTCTAAATAATTTCCAAAATCCATGTTTCCTATCTTTTGGCCTATTTACCACCATTAGATATCTTATTTAGTTACTATTGGATCTAATAAACTTAGAACCAGTAGCCCTCTGCTTTACCTATAGCTGGTGTGAGGAGCCAAATTTAGCATATTAGAATCCCACATATCTGCAAGCATTATTAAACCTCTGTCTCCAGTCCATATCTCTTGACACAAAACCAACCGGGTTTTTTTGCTCCTTGATTAGTTTTTTGAAGTGATATTGGCAAGGTTAGGTGCTAGGACCGTGAAATTTCCAAGTAAAGAAAACTTGGGCTGCCATCATAAAGTCCTGTTCAAGTGTTGAGAGCAGCCGCTTTGGGCTGCCATCATAAAGTCTCCTGGGACATTGCAGAAGGACTTGTACTTTGTTATGCCCGAAAATCATTTGAATTGTTGCTTTCAGGAAGACTAGGTTGAACAGGATGAAGTTTATTTGGAATATTTAGTAATTTAATGATCTTTATGATATACAATGTATTAAAAAGATTTTTGATATTTGGTTTGGTCTTGGATTTTGGATGGCCTTGGAATATATCCAAACCTGAGGCTTCTACTGCAATTAATTATTTCTTGCTTACTTGTTTGCCCCTTGTACTAATTTTTATTTGTGTTTCTCAAGTTTTAATGAAATTTGAATTAAACTCCATTGTGTTCCTTTTATAGAACCGTCCTGCGGAGCTTATTGCTAAGTTTCTGGATGAAAAGCTTCGTGCTGGTAATAAGGGTACATCTGAAGAAGAGCTTGAGAGTACACTTGATAAAGTCCTGGTTTTATTCCGATTTATACAAGTAAGTCACACTAATTGAAACCGGAAGCTTTTGCATTTGATGGGATTATTTTGTTTTTTATCTTCTGATGATGTTTTGCTGCTCCTTTTTTACTTTTTACATCAGTGCATCTCAAAATACCATCTACTTTTGGCTACTGATTTCTTGTCTGATATTTGGCCTTGTATTAAGGGTAAAGATGTTTTTGAAGCATTCTATAAGAAGGATCTCGCTAAAAGGTTGCTTTTAGGAAAGAGTGCCTCTATTGATGCAGAGAAGTCAATGATTTCTAAGGTATATACGTAATGCTTACTATTGATTATATTTTCTTAGAGATTTTGTAGGATATTTTGATTTGATGATCTCATGAGGAAGTTCTTATTTATTTTTTCAGCTGAAGACTGAATGTGGCAGCCAGTTTACAAATAAACTTGAAGGAATGTTTAAGGTATGTGATTATGTTGTTTCTGATTTCTTCTTCTTTTGAGGAGTTGCAACTCACAAGTAGTGCCGACTGCCACTTGAACTATATGTTGCAGAATACAGGGGTCTTCCAAGAAAGTGTGTATATATATATAAGGAAAAGGTTGGGTATGCCACCGATATCAAGTATGCTAGCACCCATTGTGTCTCTCTCTCTCTTCCCTTTTTCTGAAATGACCCTCATATCATTTTGGAATGATACTCCATCATGTGATCCTATTGGTGCTATCCGCTAGCATACTTGATATCGGCGGCATACCCATCCTTCTCCCATATATATATGCATTTATATTTTTTTTGTCTTGTGAACATATTTAGTAGAGAAGAATAACTTGTATGTGAAGCTTTTACCATTCAAGTAAATTGTAGATCACTGATTGCTTTATGAAGAAGATAAGAATCTTGGTTTTCCTCTGCAGTTGAGAATCTCATATATTGAGACACACCATTAACTTATTATGCACAAAGTAATTTAGTATACCTTAAGTTTATGTTTACTTGTATGTGATGATTATTGTGATCAGGATCTTTTGAAGCTAACTTCTTCTGTTTGATGGGCACATTTTTTTTCCCTTTGTGTGATGTTCATAGTTGCCAAGGCATTGGCCTAGGTGCCCACCTAGGCACCCTAGGTGTGCAATATATGACTATATGTAATGTAGCAATGATAATTTTATATAATGATGCTTATATCTAATATGACTATATGTAATATAGTAATGATAATTTTATATAGGGAAAATTACGCCCCCTCCCCTGTACCTGTAGTTTGTCGAAATTACACGTGGATCCAAGGGTTTAAATGAATTACGCCCCTCCCATAGTTTCTAAGATTCTTACAATTAGGTCCAATCCGTTATTCACCGTGAAATTATGACTGTTAGTTGCTGACGTCAACTAATATGATACCTTCTAATGCCGAAAATGCCCTTATATACACATGAACTTACCCATATACCCTTCCATTAAAACAAACAAAAGAAGGTTTTCAACCAGCATCATTCTTCTTCAACCTGCTGCTTCATTATTCAGCTAACTTGGAGCACCGAAATTGAGAAGATCAGAGAAGATAGCAGAGAGCACCGAAGCCTCGGCGCATGCTTCGTGAAGTCCTTGCACTGCAACCTCAAAACCCTAATCTACTCCTTCAACTTCGTATTCTTCTATGGTCTCAGAGCTCAAGCCAACCTCAAAACCCTAATCTACTCCAAAACCAACTTCTGGGTTTCTCAAGCAACAGCTATTGTCCGATAATGGAGTCATTTTAGTCGCCTTGTGCATGGATGAATGTTTTAACTTAAATTCTAATCTTGACTTTTGTCTTCTTCCGTGGTCTTAGACCAATTGGTTTCTTCGGTGTCTTACAATTTTGGGGTTTCATTAAGGTCCCTTCAAGCCCCCTTCGATCACAATTTTACCTTTCTTGGGCAGTATTCTGGAATTTCTTGAATTTCTGAGGTTTAAGTGTTTAACTTAATTTTTTTCCGACCTAAGGTATCTATATACTGTCTACCTTTTTCAATTTGTTATTGAGGTTTGATCTCAGATTAGCAGAGCTTATTTTGAGTGTCATTAGAGTCTCAGTTGCTGTTTGGATATTGGTAGTGTACCTGTTACTTAGTTGCTGGATTTTACCCTACTGATTGGTTGATACTTGGGTAATTAGCTCTACTTTTTTGGGGATTATCACTGTACTGTTATCAATCCTAGCAACAGGGTGTTTGGAGTTTATTTGGGGTTCAGTGTTGCCAAAAAACTTGTGGTGCGAAGCGCAGATGTTTTTCTTTGTTATTATTCTTCTTCCTCATCTTCTTCTCCATTAACCAAGTAAGTGCTCTGATGTAGATAAATCACTTAATGGGCTTATTTTATTGCAAATAAGCCTTGGGTTGGATTATGTATGTGTTGGGCCTTTGATCCTATGGGTTTTCTTTGTAATGGGCCACTTTAATGGGGCGTAAAATATGGGTAGAAAGTAAGAAAACGAGATTTTATTCATTAGTTATTTAGAGTCTTGTTTTGAGTTTATTTCCTTTGTTATTTCAGTTTTAGTTAGTTTAGGTTTCCCTATTAGTGAATGACTAGTTAGTTACCTACTCCATGTTGGAATTATAGTCCTACTCTTATTATGAGTCCAAGTCCTGCTAGGAGTGTCTAGTCCTATTTGGAAATTAGCTCCTAGTTCTGATAGGATTGCTATTCTGCCCTCTTTAAATAGAGGAGCCTATGTACTCATAATTTCAAATTTGAATAAAGATAATTTGTAGTTTATTGCTTAGAGCAGCTGGGATAGCTATGGGTGAGAAGCCAAGAGTGAGATAGCCACTTCCTCGCCCACCTTTCCCTTGTTTCTTGTTTCAGCATTCAATTCTTTTCTTTGTGTACTGTTATTGTCACCAGCCTTCAAGAAGAACCAAATCTGTCTAGAACTGCAAGAGTCACAATCAATCAGCCAAAGAGTTCCTATTCTTTAAGCCAATCGACCTCCATTGTTGCCCAAGTCTGAGATCTGACCTGCAGATCCTTTGGGAGACTGGTTCTACACTCTAAGAAGATCAATTGATCCTCTCTTGAAGGTATTCTGAAGTAGATAAGCTGTTGTTCTTGCAAAATCCTTCCCATTCTATCTCCTAGGTCTAAAAATCAAGAAAGTGCATAACTCTCAAACCAGCCGTCAGAAGCTTTTCGTATTTGGGGGTTTTTATACCCTTCCTATGCCCTACAATGGACCAAATTTGCAGCTCAATTGGAGCCCTACAGACCTGGCCGCATCTCTCTCTCCAGCTCTATAGCAGGTCTTTCTCTCTCCTATCGGGTTGGGTTTTGGGCTGGTTTTACTCCTGTATGGGTATTGTATCCTTGGGGGTTTATTTGATGGTCTTATTTTTTTTGTTTCCTAGTCATATTTGTATTGTTTGGGGTTATAAACTTGTGGGGGTTAGCTTCTTGTAATCTACTCCCACATTAAGTGGTATCAGAGCTATGGTTGAAGAGAGACCCCAACAAATCACTCTGGAAGATGTGTGGAAATCCCTCAAAGCCTTGACTAAAAGGTTGGACGGATGTGACCAACAGATAGCAGAACTAAAAAAGTCTATGGCTGCTCACTCCAATACTCAGATTACTACTGCCCAATCTAATGCTCAACCACGTTATTTTCGTGGGGAATTCCTTGAATGAATGTATGAATTAGATGTGTACTTTGACAACTACAACTTGACAGAAACGCAACGGCTTTAATACGTTTGCTCCCTAATGAGTGATTTTGTTAGAATACAATGGAGAGTCCGTGAAAGGCAACTTCAAGCTCAAGGACGTAAACCTAGAACGTGGGACGAGATGCAATACGAGTTGGTAGGTATGTACCTATCTAAGCATGAACGAAGAATGTACTTCCTTCCACCAGATTTTCAAAAGCCACCCACAATTGACAATAGCATGAAGGAATCATCAGCATCTATTACACAATGCATTGAAAAAGAGCAACATGAGAAGACCCCTCCAACCAACGAACTAGAGTCAAAAGTTGAGGTTAGTGTTGAATAAATTCCAGCAATTCCTATTCTCAAGAAAGAGCTAATCATTGATGTTTCCATCAACGAGACTTAAGTGGAAGAATTCGAAAGCAACAGAGTTGCCACAATAGACAATGAGGTTGAGACTGAGGAACTTGACACTACAACAACTGTGATGACTGTGAACATCCAAGAGGAAGATCTTAAGGAGCTTGAGACTGAAATTGTGGAGGTCAGAACACAACGGTTGAAGGCGTACATGTGGACAACCCCATGGATACATCTGTAGACCTTGAGATTGAGCATGTGGAGTTCATCATCCCATTAAAGTATCTTGAAGATCGAGCTCCTCACATTCTAGACTACATCTTTATTATTAAAGAGCTACTTGAATTTTTCTACGGCTTGAAGAGGGACGTGCACAATGATATAATCACCCTCACACTACAAAATTCGAGGACGAATTTTTTCTATGAGAGGGAGAATTAATGCAGATAAGTCACTTAATGGGCTTATTTTAATGCAAATAAGCCTTAGGTTGGGTTATGCATGTGTTGGGCCTTTGATCCCATGGATTTTTTTTTGTAATGGACCACTTTAATATGCATAAAATATGGGTAGAAAGTAAGAAAACGGGATTTAATTCATTAGTTTAGTTAGAGTCCTATTTTGAGTCTATTTCCTTTGTTATTTCAGTTTTAGTCAGTTTAGGTTTCCCTATTAGTGAATGACTAGTAGTTATCTACTCTATGTTGGAGTTATAGTCATAGTCCTATTATGAGTCCAAGTCCTGCTAGAAGTGTCTAGTTCTATTTGGAAACTAGCTCCTAGTTATGATAGGATTGCTATTCTGTTCTCTTTAAATAGAGAAGACTTTGTAATCATAATTTCAGATTTAAATAAAGATAATTTGCAGTTTATTGCTTAGAGCAGCTGTGATAGCTGTAGGTGAGAAGCCCAGGGTCAGATAGCCACTTCCTCTCCCACCTTTCCCTTGTTTCTTCTTTGTTTCAGCATTCAATTCTTTTCTTTGTGTACTGTTATTGTCATCAGCCTTCAAGAAGAATCAAATCTGTCTAGAACTGTAAGAGACAATCGATCAGCCAAAGAGTTCCAGTTCTTGAAGCCAATCGACCTCCATTGTTGTCCAAGTCTGAGATCTGACCTGCAGATCCCTTGGGGGACTGGTTCTACACTCTAAAAAGATCAGTCGATCCTCTCTTGAAGGTATTCTGAAGTAGATAAGCTGCTGTTCTTGCAAAATCCTTCTCATTCTCTCCCTAGGTCTGAAAATCAAGAAAGCGCATAACTCTCAAACCAACCGTCAGAAGATCTTCATATTTGGGGGTTTTTGTACCCTCCCTGGGCCTTGCAATTGACCAAATTTGCAGCTCAATTGGAGCCCTACAGATGTCGCCGCACCTCTCTCTCTCCAGCTCTATAGCAGGTCTTTCTCTCTCCTATTGGGTTGGGTTTTGGGCTGGTTTTACTCCTGTATGGGTATTGTATCCTTGGGGGTTTATTTGATGGTCTTATTTCTTTTTTTCATAGTCCTATTTGTATTGTTTGGGACTATAAACTTGTGGGGGTTAGCTTCTTGTAATCTACTCCTATATTATGCTCCTTTGAATTGTCTACAGATTCTATTCTGATCTGGGATTAATATGCAAAGGGTTTTTTTACATGAATTACATTAGAGAAGATAGCAGAGGTTGCCGTGATTTGCAAAGCTTTCTTTCTCCATCGGTTATATTAGGGATTTGAGTGTTTTGTGTATATGAGTACAAAAGGGTATAACGGTTCTATCATATTAAGACCCTTTTCCACCAAAGTGCAATACAGTTTTTTGCTATTTATGAGTAACAACATACTCACACCGTCAACGCCAGGGGAGGGGGCGTAATTCATTCAAACCCTTGGATCTACATGTAATTTCGACAAACTACAGGGGATGGGGCGTAATTTTCCCTTTTATATAATTATGTCTATATGCAACATAGAAGCCATGCTAATGCAATATAGTGTAATTATGTTAGTAATGACCTAATATGAGAAAACCAACTTCTAATAAACTAAGCATAGGATGTAATATGGCATATTCATCAAAAAACAAAACAATAAACATAAATCAATATAAACTCGTGAAGTGTCAACAAGGCATGATGTTGCCTTGGACCCAAGAAAGAGCCTGGACACCTAGGCGGCACCTAGGTGACTCCTTGACAACTATAGTAATTTTACACCTTGGCATTGAGATAAAAGGCAGCTGCAGCTTGTATGTTTTTTCTGATTTGAGTTCCTAGACACTTAAATACTACTCTCTTATTTGGTGTATTTAATAATTCTTAGTCAAATGTGAGGGTTTGGAGGAGGAGAGGGGGAGGGTCTTTGCTTTGCATATCTTTTTTGGGTGAATAAATAATTCATTACCAAGCGAAAAGAAAAAGACTTACAGCCGCTAAAGAGGGGAGGGGGGAGAGAACAAGACCAGCTTAGGGAGAAGAGCTATTCCTGATGCTAGAGCTGGTGGAGGATATCCAGGAAGCCTTGGTCTTGACATCAAAGAAGATGGAGCTCCAAATCTTATCAAGAGAGCGAGAGTTGGAGGTCCATTTACTATGATTTCTTTCTATCCAGATATAATTAATTGTAGTGCAGAAGGCGAGCTTTCCCACAATATCGCAAATAGATTTTCCTTAGAAAGTTATATCCATCAAAATCCATTCTCTGTGAAAAGGAAGAATGCTTCTGTTGACTGGCCAACATTTATCCAAAATTCTTTTCCAGATGGAGGAGACAATGCAAGCGAAGAAGAGGTGATCTATCGTCTCAGGCTCATTGTCGTAGAGAATACATATAGGATCAGTCGGAATGCCTCTCTAAATAAGGAAAGCTTGAGTGGGCAAGGAGTTAGTGAAAACTCTCCAAGCTGTGAAACTCTAGTGGGGAATGTGGTGGGGAAACCATATAAGTCTGTGCCATGGATAGGTCGGGCCATGAATCCTGATAAACTCCCAAGCTACCTTTGCAGAGAAGAGCTTAGAAGAGGAAGGCATCCAGTGAATAGTGTCTTGCCTTTGCTGATGAGAAACTAGGATGTTTGGCAAAGAGTTCCATATGTTTGTAAGTTGAGTAGAACTATGAGCCGGGGGGGGGGGACTAATTGCCAGAAGATAAGATTTCAGCCACCAGGGCAAACTTGGATAAGCCTGAGGTATAGATGTTTTTGGCACTTATAGTGTGGTATAAAATTCCTTTGGGGTGCAAGGGGTCAAGCCAAAGGAAGGTGCTTTCCCCATTCCCTATTTGAGAGGAGATGACTGAAGAGATGGAGGGGCGGATAGCAATGATCTTATGCCAAACCCATGAAGCATCAACCGGGATCTTCACAGCTTTGAGGGGATTCGAGTATACCCATTCCACCCATATACTATTCTTCTTGGAGATGATCTTTCAGGCCAACTTGATTATACTAGCCAGATTGATATCCTTGATTCTTCTCAAGCCTAAGCCCCCTTCAACTTTAGGAAGGCAGAAGCCCAACTAATGGGACGAAAAAATCTGGAGCATTCTTTAACTTTCCACAGGAAGGAGGAAAAAATGGATTCCAACTTGGACATAATGGATACCGGCAACCTATAGATACCTAACCAGTAGATATAAGAAGCTTGGAGAACGGATCTAATGAGCTCAAGCCGACCCGTATAGGATAGAAGCTTTCCTTTCCAGAGTTGAAGTCGCTTTCTAATGAGATCAAGCATATGAGTGCAGTGATGGGTAGAAAGCCTAGCAGGAATGAGAGGAAGCCCAAGGTACTTCATCGGAAGGATCCCAATGCAGAAGCCAGTTTGCTTAAGAAGGGAAGGTTTGGCAGTGTTAGGGATACCCGCCAAGAAGATAAGAGATTTTGCAGGGTTAATATGGAAACCCGACATTGTAGCAAATTGAGACAAACATAACATGATGCTTCCAAAGGAGGATGGATTGGCTCTAAAGAAGATCATCAAGTCATCAATAAAGGCAAGATGAGCAAGCTTTATGGTCTTACACTTGGGGATGGCAGATATGAGGTTTTGATCAGTGGCCACTTGTAAACTTTTGGAGAGGACTTCCATGGCAAGGCAAAAGATGTAGGGGGAGAGTGGACATCCTTGTCTAATACCCACTGAAGAAGGGAAGTAATTAGTCGGACTTTTATTCACCAAAACTAAAAAATGAGGGGAGGCAATGCAATGATATATCCAATTGGTGAAAATTGGAGGGAATCCCATGCTTTGAAAGACCAAGACAATATAATCCCATCTCAAAGAGTCACAAGCCTTGTGGATGCCTATCTTCATGAGAGTTGCAGATGGATTGGATTTTCTATCAAACCCTCGAACAATTTCATAACAAGAGGAGAATGTTGTCTCCAATGCTTTTCTCAGGGATGAAGGCCAATTGATTGTTGCTAACAAGGGAGTCAACCACAAGCTTGATTCCATTTGCCAGGATTTTAGCTATGAACTTGTGGAGGAGATTACAAAGGGAGATTGGCCTGAAATCTTTCATAGCATCAGCTCCTTCTTTCTTTGGGATGAGGTAAAGGAATGTGTGACTAATTCCTCTGATTTGGCTAGGGTTGAAGAAGAAGCTCCTAATTGCTTTGATCATGTCCTCTTAAATAAGCTCTCAAGTGGACGAAACAAATCCCATGCTAAACCCATCAGGTCCCGGGGCTTTGCTTGCCTTATGAGAGAAGATAGTAGTAGTAATCTCATCCTCAATGGGGATAGCTATAAGACGAGTAGAATGGTTGTCATGGTGCCAAGGTGAACTAAGGTGGTGGAGGGTTGTTTAAGCGTTTAGGCTAGAAAGCGCCTGCCTTAAGGTGAACAAGTGTTATTTTTTATTTTTCCTATTTTTTAACATTATTTAGTAAGCTATATATACCTTGTATCATAAAAAATCAAGATTAAGCCACATCAAGTCATTAAAAATCAACATTTAGCTACATCAAATCATAAACAAAATTAACATTGAGTCATATTAAGTAATAAAAAATCAACATTTAGAGAAATGCTCTTGTTCTATAATAAGTTTGACTGGTCAAATGATTTTATTTTTATATGAGATTTTTTGTATTAGTTATAACATAAAAGCAACTTTCCAACAAGTCTAAGATTACTTAAATCTGAGTTGTAATGACAAAGTTATGCTTCGGTCAAACTTATTTTTAAGTGCGCGAATGCTGTTAAAATCGCTTGAATGAAAATAATTTTATAGATATCAAAACAAAAGATTATTTTACCGAGCTTTTGGTTTTTAGCAATGTTTTAACATGATAGAATTTATAAAATTTTCATAATTGAGAAAAACCCCAGCATTTAAAAGTTGAAAGTCGCCCCTATAATCGAAATTCATTTTTTGTTCTTGGACTTGGGGGTTGACTTTTTATTCGTTTGGAATTTTATTTTTAAACTATTTTTATTGGATTCAAATAGGGGGTATTTGCTTATTTATGAATAATATTTTAAGTAAATGAATGATATTTGGCATAAATAAGTGCCAAAACACAAGGCCACATGCAGTGCAACAAGGCGACTGTCGCCTAGGCCCCAGGCAAATCACTAGGACACCTAGTCGTCGCCTAGGCGACGCCTTGACAACTATGGTCAGGAATCAGTTTGTTTAGGAGACCATCCGGAATGGAGGTGGGAGGGGCTGTATCAATCTTAAATAGATTCTTGAAATAGTCAAACCACAATTGATCTCCTCCACTTTGTGAACCTGATTACCATCAGAGGTAGTCAGCTTGGTGATAGAGTTAAGGTTGTTCTTGGCTTTTACTAATTTGTGGAAGTAGGCAGTGTTGGAGTCACCAAGTTCCAGCCAATTAATCCTGGATTTCTATCTCATGAAGCTCTCCTTTTGGGTAAGGAGGGTGGAGAGATGGGTTGCCTCAATCTTCTCTTCATCAGCCAAAGAGATGTTAAGGGGGTTAGACTGCAGTTGAATCCGAATGGAAGTGAGCTTGTTCCTGCAATCAATAACTTGAGAAGAAATATTCCCGAAGGAGTTAGTATTCCAAGCTTTGATGGCAGCTTTGACATTCCTTAGCTTTTTGGCCAGGGCTAAGAGAGAAGTGGAGAAGGCTTGGATAGGCTTTAACCAGGCTTCCTTAACAATGGTGGGGAAGTCGAGGCGGGAGATCCACATGTCATAGAATTTGAAGGGCTTAGGACCAAAAGGAGTATAAGGTTGGATTAGGAGGGAGATGGGGCTATGGTCTGAGGTGTCTGGGGCTTCAAAGGAGGTATGGGAGAAAAGAAAGGCCGTGAGCCATGCTTCATTAACAAGCATTCTGTCTAATTTGCAAGCAATGCGGGACTGGCCCGATCTTTTATTATTCCAAGAATACTTCATTCCAGACCATCTAAGGTCTTCAACAGCAATGTCTTCAATGCAGGTATTAAAAGCTTCAACATTAGCCATGTCCGGAGGATCTCCTCTTTGCTTCTTATGGCTGAATCTGATCACGTTAAAGTCCCCACATATTCTCCATGGATGGGAGCCAATTTGGCTAGGAATCAGTCTAAGGTCGTTCCAAAGGTTGTCTTGGTCAGCCAATCGGTTGGAGGCATAAATGGAGGTAAGGAAAAAATTGGAGCTGCAAGCAATGTCGGAGATGGAAAGGTGGAGGTATTAGGAGGAAGAGGAAATGGGAGTAACACTGAGCTTTGTATTGTCCCACAAAAAGCAGATGCGACCATCGGGGTGGGAGGTATGGTTGGGCAGAAATGACCAGCTAGGAGCAATGGTGGAAACGATTTTGGTCAAGTTGGATTCTTTGACATGGGTTTCCACGAGGCAAAAAAAGGAGGATCTTAGTTCTTTAATGAGATGGCACACATCCGTATGTTTGGAAGGGCAATTGAGGCCCCTAGAGTTCCACACAATGCCTTGCGACATCAGTTACACATGGGAGAGGGCAGCAAATACTCCAGAGAGGCAGAGCCAGTGGAATCTGCAGTAGGCTGGGATCTGCTTCTTCTCTGATAGGCCTGGGGAGCACTGGAGGGGGGCGGAGACAGGGCTCAACTAAGACTTGGCAGCAGGTTTCCGCTTGGCTTTTTTGAGAGTACACTTGGGCTTGGTTTGTCCAGACGTGGAGGGGTAGTTGGGTGAAGCAGATGAGGTGTTGTTCCGGGTCGAAGGCTGGTCCAGATTTGAGTCCGAAGCACGTTGGATAAGGGTCAAGGAATGGGCAAAGGGGTTTTGGGCCTGGGAAGAGGATGGAGGCCCAGATTGGTTGGTCAAAATATTGGTTTTGGGAATGGGTCCAGATAGGTGGGAGTGGTCTAGGAGGTCAGGTCTAAGAGATTGGCCCAAGAGGTCAGGCCCAGAAGAAGCAGTCACATTAAAAGGCTTACTATCAATCGTTGACAGGACCAAAGTGGTGTTGTCAGAGGCACGTGCCACCTCCACTTTGATAAGAGGGGTAGCGTCTAGCACCTTCGAAAAAGTAAATGAGATACATCTTGGAGAGTTTGTTGCTGCTGATTTCTTCGCTGGAGATTAGGACTTTGAGGCGCGTGAAGATTGGTCCTGATTAGAGTCTGAGGTACTACTGTCAGAGTCTGAGGTGCTACCGTCGGTTGGAGAGCCAGAGAAGCCTGACGAAGAATCACCAGTAGGGTTCTCATTGGAGCTTTCCTCAGACTTTCTGCGGAGTTGTCAGAATCACAACCAGCATAGCTCGCCGAAGGTGCGTCTCAGATGTCACCATCAACAGAACCGACAAGCAAAGTTGGGGCTTTGATGCTGTCAGCGTCTTCACCCAGAGGAGAGAAATGCAGTGGGAGCCTGGGAAGGGAGACCCAGAGGGGGATGGTGGATTGGTCTGTCCTATTGAGCAACATGTGACTGTGCCATGGCCTAAAAAAAAATTGGTGACCTACCAACAAACCAAGGGCCTCTTTGTAGACATCACATCCTATCTTGTTCCTCAGAGAATCGGAATAGGAAAAAGTCATGGTTAAGGAGGAAGGTATTGACTGTGCCCACAGGTCTCCATTGTTTCAGGAGGGACAACTTAACAAGATGGAAGGATGGCTTTTCCCCTAGAAGTGTCCAACAAGGGAATTTGTCTGTTGAGAAGCCTCAGAGTCCAGGAGACCTTTGGGGCAGATCGCAGTGATGGAGTCGCTGACGATGGTGGGAGGGACGAAGTGGAGTGGAAGACTTTCAGCTGGGGGAGAAATTGAATGCTTGAAATGGGAATTCCAAGGAACTCCCAGAGGGGAAGGTACCAGAGAAGGGGTAGTGGATGTGGAGGAAGAAGAAGGAGCTGCAGAGGTAGGGATGACAAAGATAGCTGGAGAGGGGGAAGCCTCATCCAGGGGGGATGCCATAGAGGCCGGCCGGCAGGGAGCTTCGACTAAGACCCCATTTTTCTCAACCTCTGAGGACCAGTTCTCTATCCATTGGTGTAAGTCAAAATTATGTGACTGCTGGTATTCATTGACAAAAATTAAGGCAGCTGTAGCTCATAAGGTTTATAGGCCTTGTTTCTGTTTAATATATATAATAGTTGTTAGGAGAACTCTATTGTTATAAGTCTGCACTCTCCATCTTGAAATTATGCTGTCATGAAATGTAGATGGTATATGCCTTTCTCCTAGACTATTTCAGAAACTTCAATTTGAGAGAAAGAATTAAAAATTTTGCAAGTGAAATAAGATCTTCTTGTTTTCCACATAGTAATGGTTAATCTTCAAATGATTTCTTCGTTCTGGATTTTAGCTCTATTGATTTTTTTTTT
>NC_056557.1:12999754-13026497 GCF_013358625.1 Macadamia integrifolia
CTTCTCTATTTGGGTGGCAATTGAAAGGAGAGGATGAGAGGGTGAATTTTTTATGACCATCATCTATGGTTCAAATGGAGGAGTTGATTAGGAGTTGCAGTGGGGGGTGAACTTTTCTGAGTTAAGAGGATATAAAACATTGGAATGATGGGGTTTGGTTTTTGGTGGTGATTTCAATACAGCTTTTGGAAGAGAGTTTGCTGGAGTTGGTAGGCTCAAATGGAGAGAGACTTAGTAATATTGTTTCTTATGTAAGAAAGTGAATTTTAGGTTCATGGTCTTTGTTCATGTGCAGGGTGAATAAAAAATTCATTACCAAAGAAGAGAAAGAGAGAAGGATATACATCTCTAGGGGAAAAGAAAAAGAAAATACAAAGAACAAAGGCCAACAAATTAACCAAGGGGGGGGGGGGGAGAAAATGGATGGGGGAAGGTCCCAGGAGACAAACAATGAGCCTGTTCCTTGGGGAGTCTCTATTGGGGTGGGGAGAAATCATCTTTAATTTAGAACTAACATCAAAATAGATGTCATTCCAAATCTTGTTGAAGGAGCGGGATGTCCATCTATGAAGGTTTCGTGATGTAGAGCAAGCTTGCACAAGGAAGGGGCTGCTGACCCCAGTGAACCAAGTCCAATGTTGGACCAGCCGGCCCCACCTTGGCCCCATCTAACCAGCCCAAAAGGAAAGCTGAAAAACACTGTTCACGAGTTACCGCTCACGTGAATAGTAACTCCTGCAGATTTTGCTCAATGAAGATGTTAACAGCCAAACTAGGGTAGAATTCTTGAGTGATCTGTGTTACCACACAAGCCCTTTTATTTATAATAAGTAAAGAGGAGCCAAAATTACAAGTTAGTTTAGGGTCAGTGGAAGGGGGAAAAGGCCATACTGCCCCTGCAACAACTTATTTTAACAGAAGATCTTCTAGAAGATACATACAACTGTCCCTTATTGTTGAAGAAAACTGCTTCAAAGAGGAGTTCCAGCAGCCATTGAATTGGCCAAGATAGCCTAGGATTTAGTTTCTATTTTTATTGTCCAAGTTAGTTTCCTATTTTGTTAGGCAAATAATTTCTATTCTATAACTTAGGTTAGTTTCCTTTCTGAGTTCAGTTGTTAGTTTCTAACTTATTCTTACTTGGTTAGAAAGTTAGGCACAAATTAGAAAGTCTTATTTTAGTCCCTTAGTTTCCTTTTCTGTTATTTTTTTATGTCTAAGTTTTGTAAGGCTATTTAAAATCCATTGATTATCCTGAAAAGATAGATTAAAGTTTATGAATTTGAGTGTTTACTCATGGCTGGGATAGCTGTTACCTGAGAGCATGAGATACCTAAAACCTAAGGAATGAGATGCCCATTCTCTTTTTTTTTTTTCTAACTTGTGAGAGTGGTTTTAGAGTTATTACAAGATTGTTTGAAGACTTGAAGCCCTCTAAGATTGCTGATCAGAAGACACACAGACAGCTTATCTATTTTCAGTTACATGGTTTTCTTGGGAAGATGTTCGAGTGCATAACTTCTAGACTAGATCTGTCACTGCAGGATTTTGACGGTTTGTTGAGGACCTTGGGAGGACCACTTGATCCAAATTTTTGAGTATCATCCAACGCTTCCAGCCCTAGTTCTTGAAGAGTCACCAAAAGTTTCATTTTTTTTTTTGCAACCAGCATTTCTCTCAATCCAGCGGGCAGAATTTTCTCAATTTTTGATGGTTTGTTTCCTTATATAGGATCTTCATTTGATCCAAAATTCAGCTCCATCTGAGTTGTGTTTTGTGAGTAATAGAAATCTCCTCTATTCAGCCTTATTTTCCAGATCTGAGTTTTCTGTTGAAACTGATCTTGATCGGCGTGTTGGAGTTTATATCGATCATAGTGGGATTAATTACCTGTTGGAAATTTAGTCCCACATCATTTCGTTCCAGTTAAATATGGTTAATAGTGGTGCCAAAGGCAAGTTTGCCAGCAGTATCACATATAGTAGTGCCCCTAAAAGTCATGTCGATCCAGATCCATTCGCTATGAAGATGGAGAATATTTCTCCTGCCAAGCCAACAAGAGCTGAGGATTCTTCCAAATAGTGGAAGTGAAGGGACAAGAAAAGAATTTATGTTTAATATATTCAAAGCCATTCCAACAAAGACAGCAAGATGGGGAAACCTGGATGTGACGGTAGAGAAGAAATGATTGAGTGGGGAGGCAATTGGAAAGGGCTCGCCAAAAATGTGACGGGGGATATGACCAAAAAACTAGACAATCTTTTGCCAGGGAGTGAGAGGATTGTGGGATCTCATAAAATCCCAAGCTGAGGAGGAGCTAAAAGGAATCTGAAGGGGAGTGAGACCCAAAAAACTAGACAATCTATTGCCAAGGGGGAGAGAATTGTGGGATCTAATAAAATCCCAAGCTGAGGAGGAGCTAAAAGGAATCCGAAGGGGAGGGAGACCAAATGACTTCGTCCCTAATATGGTGGCCAAGGGGGAAGGGGAGGCAAGACAACCAAATGTCCAAGAAGGGAGGGGAAGAGGAAGGATGAGACCAAATCCAATTAGAGATGATGGATGCAACAGTGGAATCTCTAGGCCTTATCTCTGAGAGGAGGAGACCAGGGGGCCAATTATTCAATCATAAGGAATTGGTTAGGCCATCAGAGATAGAGGTGTGAATGGCACAGATGGCCAAGGGACGGAGGCTAAGAATGCTATGCCAAACCCAGGAGGCGTTAGGATCAAGGACGACACTCTAGAGGGCGTGTTTATGAAGTAGCGTAGAGTATACCAAGGGACCCAAATAGTTTCATGCTTGGAAGCAAGCTTCTAGGTGAGCTTAAGGATCCCCACAGAGTTGACATCTTAAATTCTGCGAATGCCTAGGCCACCTTCATGTCTAGGGAGATAGACCTTGGACCAACTAATGGGATGGAGGAATTTGGACGTTCTCCCCCTTTCTAGAGGAAAGATTACACTAGGGATTCAAAAGCTTTGATGGTGAATTAGGGGAGTTGAAAAACTCCAGACCAATAAATGTAGCATGATTGGAGAACAAATTTAATGAGAACCAAATGACCAGCGTAGGAGAGAATCTTGCCTTTCCAGAGTTGAAGCTTTTTTCGAATGAGGTCAAGCATAGGAGTATAGTGATGGGCAAAGATTCCAAGGTTGAGGAAGAATCCAATATCACTAAAGCTTACTTGATAGTGAGGAGGAATTGAATACTTCTTTTCAAGTACACAAAGTAGTGTCGAGGAACCACAGCCCAAAGAGCCTACGAGGTGATGAGAATCGGCTAAGATCCTATCTTCCCCACTTTAAAAGCGCGCAACTGGAAGGGATGAGGGGAACCAAGATATTTGGTAGGATAAGAACCTAAAGCAAAGCCATAGATGCCGAAAGGGAACCCTTCTTGGGAGTTCTAGACCCTAGCTAGGAACAAGTGAGATTTGAGGAGGTTAATATGAAGATTGGAGAGGTTTTCGAAGAGGCGGAGGGAGGAGATGATGTATTGGATGGAGAACGGGTCTGCCTTGTAGAAGATCACAAGATCATTCACCAAAGCAAGGTGGGTAGGCTTGAGGGCTTTGCACTTGGGAAGGGGAAAGATGAGGTGGAGGTCAGTGGAAGATTGAATGGAACAAGAAAAAATTTCCAAGGCAAGGGAGAAGAGGAAAGAGGAGGAGGGGAAGAAACTAGTCGGGCTACTGTTGAAGCGGGAAGTAGATATGCAAGAGTAAATCTAGTTGATGAAAATGGGAGGAAAAGCCATCTTATGGAGGACATCGGAAATGAAGTCCACTGTTTAGAGTTGAAAGCTTTATAGATGTCAATTTTCATGAGGGTAGCAGGAGAGAGGGGTTTTCTGTCAAACCCTCGAACAATTTCTTGACAGAGAATAATGTAATCTGCAATGCTTCTCCCAACAATAACGGCATTTTGATTGGGGTTAACTAGTGAGTCGACCACAACTTGGATTCTGTTGGCTAGAGTCTTCGGAATGAATGAATTTGTAAAGGAGATTGCAGAGGGAGATTGGCCTGAAAACAATCATGGAAGAGGCTCCTTCGTTCTTAGGGATAACGCACAAGAAGGTGTGGTTTATCCCTTTAATCTAAGGAGTGAAGAAGAAGCTGCGGATAACATTAAAGGGATTAACCTAATGATGTCCCAGCAAGAGGTAAAAGAACCCCATACTGAAAGAATCAGGGCAAGGGGATTTGTTGAATGGGAGAGGACAACAACATATATCTCATCATTAGAATAAATAGCTTGGAGAGAAGCAAGAAGATGGTGGGGGATGAATTGGTTGATCAAGGGAGAAGAGATAGTGAGGGAGGAAATCGAGGGAGGCGGATTGAAAAGGTTGGAAAAGTTTCCTGAGGCTTTAGATTTGATAAAATCCGGGTTGCTTAGAAGGGATCCATCACTAGCAGTGAGCTTGGGAATTGAGTTCATATTGGTTCTGGCTTTGAGGGATCGATGTAAATAGGCAGAGTTGGAATTATCGAGCTCCAACCATTTGATCCTAGATTTCTGTTTGAGAAAGCTTTCTTCTTGGCTATAAGAGTGGATAGCTCAAAGGAGGTGACTTGCTCTTCAGAGGCAAGGAGGGGGTTGTGGAGGTCAGATTGAAGGTTGGTTTGCCAGCTTGATTCTTCAAACAGAGACCATAAACGAGATGTTACCAAAAAAGGAGGAATTCCAAATCTTGAGATGCCTTGATGTTCGTAAGCTTTCTAGAAAAATCTATGGGGGGGGGGAGGAGAAAGCCTGAACCGACTTGGTCCAGGCATCCCTGAAAATAGGGAGAGAATCTTGGTGGTTCACCCACATATCAAAGAACTTAAAGGGCTTGGGACTGAAGGAGATGTAAGGTTGAACAAGGAGGGATCTTGGGGTGGTGGTTAGAAATACTCGGGAGGCTAGAAGGGGCATGAGAGGAAGGGAAAGAGGAGATCCAGAGGTTATTGACAAGAATTCTATCCAACTTACTTGCAACCCAGTTGCTACCACTTCTACAGTTATGCCAGGATAGCTTAGTTCTAGACCATCGGAGATCATGCATAACGATGTCCTTAAGGCAAGAGTTGAAAGCATCAACAATGGAAGGGATTGATTCTAAGGCCATGGGCTGCATGCCCCAAGGGAGAAAGCTAGCTTGAGAGGCCAGGAGCCGAAGGTCGTTCCAAATGGGAATTCTATTGGAGGCACAGTTGTGGGCGAAGACCATAGTGATTGCATGAAAGGAGGAGGAAGAGGGGAAAGAGATGTTTAGATTGATACATTGGGAGGAGGAGAAAGTGGGGGTGACATGCATCTTGGCGGGGTTCTAGAGGATCCAAATGCGGCCTCTAGGGGGTTGGAAGAATAATTGGTAATGAGGGACCAAGAGGGAGCAATTGAGGGGCTTTTGATTGAGGAACTCTAGATTTAAGGAGACAACAAAGAGCATAATGGGAGGATTTCAAGAAGGATTGAATTTCATCTTGCTTTTCTGTGGAGTTGAGACCACGTATGTTCCAGATGCACAAATAATTCATTAGAGGACTTGGGGTGGTGGGGGGAAAAAAGCTCTTTTGAGCCGCTCTTGACTAAGGCCTGGTAGGAGGTTTTGCTTTTATTTTTTCACCTGCGGTATTCCTGTAGGGCGGAAGATTCGCTGTTGGTTGCCATAGGTGATGACTTGGCGGATCACATGGACTTAGAGGGATCAACTTAGACCTACGGTTATTGCTGGTAATGGTTGCCTTAGGAAGAGGAAAGGTGCGATCCAGTAGGTTGGAGCTTCATTGCCATGTCTTCCTGGTGCGGGGAGGCTGACTACGGGGTGTTGAGAGTGGAAGGTGGGCTGGTGTTTGTGTGAGGGGAAGCCTCGGCAAAGACATGGGGGGAGTCACAAGCACCTGCAACAGGGATGATGCTTGATGTCGATTGTAGTGGTGGCTGAGGCAGAGGCGAGAGAGAGTATATTGACGAGTGCAGGGCAAGGAAGGCAAGCTGGTGTCACTGCGAGGGGAAGCCTTGATAGAGTGATGTAGATGCACACCCATGGACTGATCCAAACCCATCTGGGTATCCAGACGGAGATGAGGGCGATCCATATTTGGTTACTTGGTCTAGTAGGATTTTAGTAAATCTTATTTATTTTGGAATGTTATGTAATCTTTTATTTTAAGTAGGATACATAGGGAGATATAAGTTTCTTAATTTATTTCAGTTTCTTAGATTGAGTTAGTTTCCTATTTAGAGTTGGTTTCCTAGTTTCGTTTTGAACTAGTTTCCTTTTAGGATTTGTTTCCATGTTGGAGTCTTTTATTTGCCTATTTAATATGCTTGTAACCGATGGATTAATTAGAGAATAGAATGATGAATTGAGTTTTGAGTGTTGAGAGCTTGAGGGCTGTGTGATTCTTCTTCCCCCCCTTTTCTTTGTGCGAGTTCTTCCTCTCCCCTGCAACTCTGAGACCCATCTTAGGGAATTCTTCCCTACCCTTACCGGCCCTCCATCAATTGGTATCAGAGCCGAAGGATCCCCATTCTTTCCTCTCCATCTCTCTTCTTTCCTTCCCATTCTCGTTTCTGATTCCTACAGAGACTGAGAACAGTTAAAGAAAAAGAGAGAGAGAGAGAGAGAGAGAGAGAGAGAGAGAGAGTAATGTAGAACTAGGATTGACAAGTCAACCTAGTCCCAATGTTGCAGGATACTCTTGGAGAACATTATATCAAATATCAGAATAGTTCAAAACAGATTAATAACAAGGATGAGATCAGATCTGAGATTAAGAATATCAATCTCAGATTATAGGGTGTCAGAAATCAGAATAGAAGCAGATAATAAGGGGACTAATGGAATGATGAATTAGGTCTACACAGGTTCTGAAAATTGCTAATAGAGTATGCAATTTTCTGGGCAGAACTGAGAAGGAAAACTGAATTTAATACCTGTAAGAACTTGAGCAGATCAATAACACTTTGTGTAGTTGAGAGAAGAAGAAGATGAGTAAAGGAAGAGGAACTCTTGTGCTTCACACCGCTGAGAGTCAGTTGGATCAAACACCAATTCCATCAGCCTTGATCAAACACAAGACAAATCTCCATGTAGAAGACAATAGCAACAATCATTAATTTTTTTATCAAAATCATCTAGGCCTTTAGGAGCCTCCTCTTCTTTATTTATAATGTTAATGGAGGAGGGAATTACAAAATAGAAGGTTCCTCAAAAAGGAAACCAAATATTCTCCTAATACAATAGCTACTAAAAACTGAAATTAGAAACTAACTGAAATTAGAAACTAGTTGAAAAAGGAAACTAACTACTGAGGACTTGACTCAATTAATGACTTGACTCAATTAATAACTTGACTCATAAGGAAACAAATATAATTCAAATCAAGCCCAACTAGAAAGGAAACTAATGAAAATGGAAACTAACTAGTAATCCCGTACTCAATCTTAGAGTCCCCTTTTTAGACCCATAAAAGTGGTCTATTACACTCAAAACACATGGGATCAAAAGCCTAACATGTATGGAACCCAACCCTAGGCTTATTCCTAATAAAACAAGCCTATTTTGGTAATTAATCTGCATCAGAGAAAGAGAGAGAGAGAGAGAGAGAGAGAGAGAGAGAGAGAGAGAGAATCGATTTTGTCCGGAGAAGAATCGAGCACTCTTTCTCACTGCACCCCTCTTTCTCCCAACTTCCTTTGGTTGAGCCCCTTTTCTAGGGTTCCGACAGTAGCAAAAAAGAAAAAAAAAGGAATAGCAACGCAGAAGACAAGAAGGGAAGAACAGAACCAGAGAAGAAAACAAAAAAAGAAGCAGAGCAGCAGAGAGAGAGAAATATAAAACAACAAGAAGAAGAATAGAAGAGAGAAGAGAAGACAAAAAAAAAAAAAAAAGAAGGAAACATCAACACAGAAAACAGAAGAAAAAAAAAAAAGTGAAGCAGAGAGTCGAGAGATAAAATTGAACCAGAGGGGAAAAAAAAAGAATGAAGAAGACGCAATAAAAGAAGAAGAGGAAGAAGGGCTGACGAGAAGAGAGAGAGACTGAGACCAACCTGTTCCAGCCTCTAGCGACTCCTATTCTGTTGCTGCTCCTACCGACAAAGAAGAAAGAAAAGGGTCTCCCTCGATAAGTCCCTCACCCACAATTCTTCTTTTATTTATTTTCCCCTAATATTTTCTTGAATTTCCAGTCTTGCCCTTTTTGTTCTCCACTTATTCCTAATTGTTCTTTTGCACTTCACTTCCAGTAATAACCCTCCTTTTCTCCATTATCCCTTTTGTCCTTTTTTTGTCACTTCCAAGTATACCCCTGCACCCACACGTGACATCCTTTGTGAATTCCAGTAATTACAATTCTGCCATCCGCGCATCCCTAAAAAAAAAAGCAAGAGTTATTTACCATTCTGCCATTGCCTTTAAACCTCCTTATTTACCATTTTCCATTCACTCCTTGCTTTGAGTATCCATCCATAGTGATTCCCACAACCTAGGCGATGGATCTAGACCTTTTATTGGATATCCGTCAACAAAAGCAATTGATCATAGAGAAGCTCGCGGACATCAAAACCCAAGTACACTCTACTTTCAACTATGTGATCTCAACCGTTGAACAACAGGTAGACGAACCAGAAAATGAATCACCTGTGGTAGAAGATGAGATGACTCTTGGAAGTTGAAGATCAACTTGGGAAAAATTTTAAATCGGTTGATCTCTTCAGTGAACTGATCGATTTTATTTTCCCAAGTCACCACTTCACCAATGAACTTCGCGTCGTGGATTTCATGTCATTCGATTTTGGTTTCAATGGTGACTTCATACAGGCAATGATGGATGCTAACCGATTTGTGTTGATTCTTCCGTTCTATAAAACTCGTGGACGAGTTTTTCTCAACATCAGGGGAGTTGATGTAGATGCACATCCATGGACCGATCCAAACCCATCTTGGTATCCAAACGGAGATGAGGCCGATCCATATTTGGTTACTTGGTCTAGTAGGATTTTAGTAAATCTTATTTATTTTGAAATATTATGTAATCTTTTATTTTAAGTAGGATACATAGGGAGAGATTAGTTTCTTAATTTATTTCAGTTTCTTAGATTGAGTTAGTTTCCTATTTAGAGTTGGTTTCTTAGTTTCGTTTTGAACTAGTTTCCTTTTAGGATTTGTTTCCATGTTGGAGTCTTTTATTTGCCTATTTAATATGCTTGTGACCGATAGATTAATTAGAAAATAGAATGATGAATTGAGTTTTGAGTGTTGAGAGCCTGAGGGCTGTGTGTGTGATTCTTCTTCCCCCCCTTTTCTTTGTGCGAGTTCTTCCTCTCCCTTGCAACTTTGAGACCCATCTCAGGGAATTCTTCCCTATCCTTACCGGCCCTCCATCATAGAGACAAGGAGGGAGGCATGATCAATATAAGCATCAATGAAAGGGAAGCACGGTTGAGGCACGTCTGATGCATGGTGGTTGGCTTATATTAGGGGAAGCCTCAACATGTCGACAAGACCAGGGTGAAGAAGGTGAGCCGATGTCTTTGCGAGGGGAAGCCTCGACAGAGTTAGGGATAGTGGAGAGGGCAAGCTGTGGCAGAGGCGGTGGATCTTCAATTCAACAACGTCAAGTGAAGCCGATGAAGCCCGAGGATTGGGAAAGGGAGGGGAGACGGGTATGGTAACATTCGAAGGTTAGGGCAGATGGACCGATCCCCAAAGAGTATACAAGCCTAGAGACAGGATAAGTGGTGGGCTGGGGAGTGCAGGGTTTATAGGATGAGTGGTGAGCTGAGGAGAGAAGATGGGATTGGACTCAGTATAGGGAGATGGGTTAGACTTGGTCCGGTTAGAGAGAGCTGGACCGGGTAAAGGGGTTTGGGTTAGGTATGGGTAGGAGAGCAGGTAAGATAATAGGGTTGAGAGATGTGAGAAGGATACTTCTCGACGAATCCAATAGTAAGGGGGCAGAGGAGAAAAAGTTAGGAGCAGGGGATGTTGAAGAAGGATGGCCTGCGAAGGGATGAGGGATGTGATGGTAGAAGAAGGTGGCTGTGATTCGATGTTAGAGAGGAGATGGCTTGTGGGGTACGTGGAATTAGGCTCTAACATGGATCTCAAAGAGACCGTAGGGGACACAGATGGGGTGAACTCCTCCATGCGAGAGTCAGGGGAGCCTAGAACAACAAACCTGTTGCATGCAAGGGTGACACCTTAAAGGAACGATGGACCAAGGGATGGACTACGGCTGTCTTGGGAATCGCTTCTGGTAGTTCTCGGGATGAGCAATTGTTGAGTACTGGCCGGCGATGCAGGTGAGATCGACTTCTGTTGGTTTATAGCAACTGGAGCAGCTATGGGAATCCTCAGTGGAGGATAAAGGGAGCTTCCAGTTAGATGAGAAGAGTCGGCAGTGGGATCAGAAGTTATTTCGACCTTAGTTTTGACTTCAGATAAGCTTGTGGAGGGAGAATCGGAGCCATCTTTCTGAGCTTGAGACCCGTTATCAAATCTGCTTGAAGAGCAGGACTTAGTGTGGTGTCCAAAAACTTTGCATTTCAAGCATTTGGGAGGGACCCAATCATATAGAAATTGTTGAACAAAGGAGTGGCCTTCATCATCCATCACCAAGATTAATGATGGAGGGAGAGCTTCAACAGAGACATCAATACAGATTTGAGCAAATGAACCCATCTTTTTTCCTTGTTCTTTTGTCAGAGAAGAGGGGGTTCCAATAACAAATCCAATAGTACTCAAACCATGCTCACACCGGTAGTGGAGAGGAATGTTGGGGAGAATGGCCCATAGAGGTGGAGATTGGAAATCTAATTTATGAAGATGTACATAGTGGTCCCATTGCCTGAGAAAAATTGGCCTTTTCCCTACTTGCCCTACAATTCTGATCTTTTCTTCTTCAAGGGAGAAACTGAAAAGGAAGATTCCATTTTCTTTGAGGTAGGTGTCCATCGATCCATGGGGTTTCCATTGTTTAGAGAGATGTTTTAACAATGGAGAAGGGGGGGAGGCTGCCGAAAAAATGTCCAACAAGGCAACTTTTCCATCTAGAGATTTCAGGGGCAAGAAGGCTGGATGGGTAGCGAGGTTCTAAAACTCGGGAATGGTCAAGGCCGAAACTATTTTAGAACGGACAAATCTACCCTTGTCTTTTTTTTTTTTTTTTAATTAGTATTTATGACAATTTTACCCTTGGAGACTACTAGGAAAGAAAAGCACATCAATAATCCAGGTTCTCCTACTTCAACACCCGTTTTGCTTCGTAGCATTCTTGGGTTTACAATAATCACAGAAAAATGGACAGATAGTTGTAGAGCGGAGTAATCTACTTCAAGCAACAAAATCAACCGCAATAGATGATAAGTCCCATAGCACCATTTCCAACTCTAGTGGCCATACTTTTGGAACTCCCACTCACTGTTATCTGGACATGTAAAACCATATCCAGTGTACAGAATCATTAAAGTGAATCATCGAAATAGGCCATGGACATGGCATAGCGGAAAGAGCAACACGTACCTAAGGGGCACACTTGCCGGGTCTTGAGCCATCAACTGATACAGTGGAAGTGAAATGCATGGTTGCACACACCTATGGACATAACAAATACCTTTGGTCATCACGTTGGTTTCCAAGACAATACTAATGTGATTCCACCTCAGCAGTTATGGACAGTAAGTAAGGTTAGGGTTATTTTAGGGAGTTTGCTTTTATTTTTTCTTGGGTCCCATGAACAATATCTAACTTTGGGAATTAAGTAAATATTTTTAAACTTGAAACTAGTGAATGTAAAATAAATTTTAGACCTTATTTTGTAATAAATTATCTTATCTAGTGGATCATTTTAAATGTTAACATATCCCTTCTTTTCCCAAAGTACCCTCTCTTCATCCTTAATTATGTTGTATGATTGTATCCCTATTTTTTGGTTAATACCTAGTCTGTCCCCAACCTTTAATTGATAATTCCTATCATACCCCTTCCCTACTTATCTACGTTATTAACCCTTTAAAACTCTGGTAGGTACAGTGCTGCAGTCAGCCTCATTGTTTGAGTTGTTTAACACTTTGGGTAGGCCCATCATTAGCAATCTGAGCCTGAGTTTTCAAACCATGGATTGCATTAGCCATCCTGTGCAAATACCATGTGGTGTTTTTTCCTTCTTTGCACCAGTGGACAGGACCTTTGCTCCCTGCACATTTCATCGATGAAAAGAATCTTCCCAGTAATTTTTCATCAACTAAGTTACCCCTATTTCCATGTATAGCTATTCTCATGATTTTGGCAGTTGGGTTATTTATAATTGTCGGAAAGTGAAATAAACGGATCTTTGAAGGATTAAGAATCATTCATTGAATAAAAGAAGGCCATAATTGTATTAATGCTAATATGGAGGGGTAGCGATGATGATGGTAGTCCTAATTAGCAGTGAAATTGTATAGCATGTTTATCAGGTGTACTGTAACTGTTCCATTACCGTGGTAGCTTGATCCAGCTGATCCTGGAATTAGGCCAAGAATTCCGTATTAGCTATTTTCAAGATTTGTATTTGCTGCTGTTGTAGAATGCTATCCTGTTGTGCCTATTTTGGATGCATGCCAACTGCGGTGTAATGCCAATGCTTTTGCAGGATATTGAGTTATCAAAAGAGATAAATGAGTCCTTCAAACAATCATCCCAGGCAAGGACAAAACTCCCGACGGGTATTGAGTTGAGTGTCCATGTCTTAACAACAGGGTGGGTTTAACTCAGACATTTTGAATTTAGTAGTAATTGACTTAACACCCAGAGATTATGATAATTTTTCTAGGCATAGTGATTTGGTGTTTGCTTGAACGACTGCAGGTACTGGCCTACATATCCACCAATGGATGTTCGGCTTCCACATGAACTAAATGTTTATCAGGTTAGGACAAGTTGGGTGTTGTGATACTGGATACCTGCTTGCCATTCTTTAGACAAATAGACTTTCTGTGTATATATTTTTGGGTATATAACACCCATCCCATCCGCCTATCTTTGCCTCAGGACATTTTCAAGGAGTTCTACTTGAGCAAGTACAGTGGGAGGCGCTTAATGTGGCAAAATTCACTTGGTCATTGTGTACTGAAGGCAGAGTTCCCGAAAGGTAAAAAGGAGCTGGCAGTGTCGCTATTTCAGGTAGGGTTGAACTCCTTCCCCTCTCCCCCTGGTGAGGCTTTTCCACCTATATCATTTACTAGCCTGAGCTTCTCTCTCTTGTTTTTCAAATTAATGGGGTTTTGTTGTTTTGCATGGGTTTGATCCATGGTGCACCAGACTGTTGTTCTGATGCTGTTTAACGATGCCCACAAGCTTAGCTTTCAAGACATCAAGGATTCGACAGGTGTTGAGGATAAGGAGCTCAGAAGGACCCTTCAGTCGCTCGCATGCGGAAAAGTTCGCGTACTTCAAAAGGTGGAAGTCCGCTTGATATATTTGTTGCTTACCATTTCTTTCATAAATAATGAAAGCTTATTGGTGTTCACAGATCCCCAAAGGGAGAGATGTGGAGGATAATGACTCATTTGTGTTCAATGAAGAATTTAGTGCCCCACTCTACCGCATAAAGGTAAAACTTCTGTTTGTTGGAAATAGATGGTGGAGCTTGAATGCTTAAAACTGGATTCTAACACCACCTTGAGGATGCAGGTAAATGCTATCCAGATGAAGGAGACAGTAGAGGAGAATACAAGTACTACAGAAAGAGTATTCCAGGACCGGCAATACCAGGTTATACACTTATACCTCATTTGGTCTTCCTTAATCTCTGTTGTTAATATGTAAACTTAGTGTTGTTACAATCTGAATCATTTATCATTGTACCGGCTGATTGACAATATTTGGGTTTATGGTGGATGTTTGGCAGGTTGATGCAGCCATTGTCCGAATAATGAAGACAAGGAAAGTGCTGAGCCACACCCTCTTGATAACTGAGCTCTTTCAGCAGGTAATTGTCATCTGCGACCAAATTTCTTCTATTTCCCTGTTTGGTTTTATGTAGTTTTTCATTTTTCACGTTTGTGGATATTGGAGTAACTAACATCTGGGAGAGTGCCAACTTGATATTTTTGGTTAACCAGCTCAAGTTTCCAATAAAGCCAGCTGATTTGAAGAAAAGGATAGAAAGCCTCATTGACAGGGAATACCTGGAGCGGGATAAGAGTAACCCACAGATATACAACTATCTGGCCTGATCCATATCATCTCATTATGGTTTCTTGTAAATGGAAAAGGAAACTGCAATGCTCTATACTGCAATCCTCTTTGAGGGGGAAGACGTTGTGATCCCCGTCAAATCCAGTTGATCACTTACTAGAATGTACAGGAACCTGTAGTTTTAGTTTTTGTTGTGTTCAGCACTGTAAAGTGTATTCTCTTTCAATTTCTCTTTCAATCTCAATTTCTTTGTCTTGTGGAATTTACCACCTTGAGTGGGAGGGTCGAATCATTACATCGATTCATCTCTAATTATACAGTTCAGAAGCAATCCTTAAGAAATCTCAACCTTGAGCACATTACTGAATTTTCACATCCAAGGCACATTAAACTGAAACTTTGTAGTCAAGTAAGCTGGCACTTGTGTTCAGTTTAGCTCAACATTTGCATTGATCATCTCTTTCTGCAGTGACTGCTCATAAATTCCAGGCATTGCTGAACATGGAAGGTAGACCCGCGGCATTCAAGGAGTGGGCCATTTGTAGGCTGTGGTATTTTTGCCACATCACTGTTTTAAAGCAATAAAACTTTTAGACGGTTTGTTTATTATCAAGTTATATGTTGGCTTACTACATATTCCTCAACTGCCACATGAATAGTGTACTTCATATTCCCTAACTGCCACATGAATAGTGCTTTGAAATCCTTTCCCAAAATATCATTTTTGTTCTCGCTAGGATAAGGAGAAAGGATCCAAATATTGGGGGCAATATGGTGACATTGATTAGTGATTTCGATATGTGGCATATTCAGTGGATTCCCAATTTATCCAGGTCAAGAATTTTTTTAATCCCCTCTTTGACAGTCGATCTAGGTTTCCTTTTTCTCAGGCTTCAGTTTTTTTTATCAGAAGAAAACAAATATTACTTAATTACTAAAGTTAGTGTTCATAAGGGTATTAGGACTATTACATCTTATAGTAGACTGGTATTGCTTCTTTAGTAGTACCTCCTTAGCTAAAGTTTTTAAGTCCCCCATGTACTTAGCATTATCTATTGAGCAAAAATTTGGGTAAGTCGGGTGATTCTCTAATTCTGTACATACTAATATTAGAGTTTTGAGCCAGAAATCAGGCATATGGTTATGCTTTTTTTGCAACAGCCATCCAATCTCCTTCGCATCGCTCCACACCTGGTCTATCATCACCTGCCATTGTCGTGCCTCGGTTAGACCTCGAAACAGCCTATTGCCTCTGCTTCACCAACCTTTCTTGTCATGCAGAAATTTGACTCCATTAGTATGCACTGTTCATTAAAGATGATACATAAAGCTTGTGTCCCTGACGACGGTTATGATTAGTGTGTTTAAATTTGTGTGTGGTGTTTGGGTTACTTCGGATTGGGTCCTATCTGATTGTGGTATGTTTTCCAAATTGTTTATCCCAAAGGAGATCCAGTAATCAATTTGCTTGATTGTGTGGTGTAGGTCTGGGTTTTGATCACCGAACACACGTTGATTCTTGTGTTTCCAAATAAAGTAACTAATTATCATGAAGATAGAAAAGAACCATTCTTGGTCTTGTCTCGAAATGAGACCAGAGTTGAAGCACTGTTCGTGATTATTTTGTTCACATCCGAGAATGGAATGGACTCAGGTTTGAAACCTAGTGGGCCAGCTGCCCAAACCTGCTTAGCAAATTCACACTCAAACAAGACATGGTAACAGAGTTTCCCTATTGTTATTGCAATTTACACAAGTAGGATCCAATTCCACCCATTTGGATAATACATCCTTTATGTTATTGATGATTCTCCATAAGAAGAGTTTGAATTTGGGGTGGATTTTGATTTTCCAAAAAAACTTACACCATTTTGCACATGGTGTGATGCAGTTGCATCTTTTGGAACACCTAATGGGAGTATTCCTTGAGTTTTCCATGATGTATTTTGCCGTCAGATTGGTCTTGAAATAACCCTCTTTAGATAACAGGCACCACCATTGATCATTATGTTGGGACAACATAATCTGGGTGATAATCTCAATAATGTGTGGTGGCATTATCGAATTAATTACTGAGGTGTTCTACTGCATATTAATCATTGTATCATTAACCTTAGTAATACAATGACTAATATTTTTAAAATTTACCAGGTCGATGGTGTGGTTATCCTTTTGGACCTACGAGTCATCCCAGAAACCAGTGTTGATTCCATTACCAATTTTTCTGATAACAATTTTTTTCAGCCAGCGTATGGTCTTGCATATGCTATTCCAGCAAAAGGATTTGCTGGCCTTATCTATTTTGGGATAAAAAAGGGATCTGTTGTGGAAGTACCTAGCCTATAGGGTCTTTGCCCAAAGGCAGTTTTCTTCGGTTAATAATCTCCATCCAAGCTTTAGCAAGAGAGACAAATTTTGGGTTTCAGAATCTCTAATCCCAAGTCCACCCCTAGCTTTGTGTTGGCAAATTGTTTTTCATCCAACAATGTGGCATTTTTTTTTATTGCTTTGGTCTCCATTCCAAAAGTGTAGATAAATGGAGTCCAATTTTTTGTAAATAGTTTTGGGGAGGGAAAAACAACTCATGAGATATGAGGGGACTGAAGCCAGTGTGGATTGAAGTAGGACACTTCTCCCCGCAAAGATCAACATATTGGATTTCCATATACAGAGCTTACTTCTAACTCTTTCCAAAAGTTTGGAGAAGGACATAGTTTTAGCTCTTTGATGGAAAAGGTTGGTTCCCAGGTAGATTGATTGATTATCCATTTCCTTTATCCCAATGATATTACTCAAATGGGTTTTGATATGGTTATCAATGTTTGAGCTGAATGCTAAGCCACTTTTTGCAAAATTGATGGTGAGTCTAGAAAGGTCAGAAAATAGCTCCAAAATACATTTAATAGTGGCAAAGTCATCATGATTAGCTTTCCAGAAAATAAAGCTGTCATCTGCAAAGAAAAGATGGGTGATTTCAGGAGTGTACCTGGCAACTTTGATTTCTTTTGAAAAGATTGAGATCCCTGTATGTTACCAACAATCTAGAAAGTGCTTCCATTACAATAATAAATAGGAAAGGACTTAGAGGGCATCCTTGTCGGATTCTTCTGGACACCATAAAGTTATTGAATCCTGAGCCATTGATTTTCATGGAGAAATAAGCAATGCTAATGATGTTTTGAATCATGTCGCACCATTTACCTTCAAATCCCAAAAACCAGAATATGGCTAGGATAAACCCCCATTCAACCTTGTCATAGGCTTTCGCCATATCCAATTTAATTGCCACAAATCATGATTTATCCTTTTTCCTTTTCAAGAAATGGAAAATTTCTTGAGTGATAATTATATTATCAGAGATTTGTCTTCCAAGTACAAAGGCTGCTTGAAATGGGGATATAATTTGATTCAGAAGTGGTTTAAGCCTTGTTGTCAACAATTTGGCAATGATCTTATAAGTAACATTACAGAAGTTGATTGGTCTAAAATCCCCCACTATGTGTGCATTATCCTTTTTTGCAATCAAGCAAATAAATGTGTGATTAGTGGTGGGTGGAAGAATGGGAGATTGGAAAAAATCAGCCACGAATTTGCAGATATCCTCACCTAGAAAATCCCAACACTTTTGGAAGAATATTGCCTGAAAACCATTAGACCCTGGAGCTTTGAAAGGTCTGATGGAAAAGACAGTATTTCTAGGTAAAGACAGCATAGAAAGCAGAGTTGCAATACTCTAAAATTTTTGCATTGATTGTACTTGCAATTTTATTTTTTTTTCACACGACTTGTTCATAGGTGATCACTTGTTTTTTTTTTTTTTTTGTAATGAAAATAAAACTTCATTAATCAAGAAAGATAAGATAGAACATTAATGTTAGGGTTAACAATGTTAATGTAGAGTCTATAGTTTATAGTCCTTTTAGCTAAGTTGTGCGTAATGAGGACTAGCTTGTTGTTGGGTCTTAGCCAAAAATTGGTTTTAAACAAAACATTATGGATATCAAGCAGCAGTGGCAAGAGCTCCAAGGCCAAAATTTAGTACTCCTATCAGAAAATAAATCTTCTATCTCCTCAGAATCATTCCAGATCTCTATTAACATCTATCCTCCATTTAATATCTTCTTCATCCCATAGAGTATGCCCCTAGCATTGACCACCGAATCATACCTTGTCATCATATAATTAGCATATAATGAGACATTTTCCTTCGTTTATAATACAAGTAGCCCATCCAACAATATTTTTCCTAGGGTCGGTGACTGCGAACATATCAGTAATGTTGGCGTATTATTCAGAATCAACTAGTTGTGGATGTTCTTATTATGGGTAGTAGGTGTAGGGTCATGTGTTACCTTTCCCAAGTGAGAGGTCCATTCATGTACTTCTTTAAAAACTAAAAAAGGATTCGGCTTTACCTTAGTGAAGGTAACCCGGTTCCAAAGTGACCACCATCACTAGAAACATTCATGGAATTAATTAACTACATTATAGTGGATTGAAAAGAAGATGCAAAGAAGAATTTAGTTCTTAGCCCCAAAGGGCTAGCCGCCTATACCCTTTTGGTAAATTCGTAGAAGATGAAGATATGCCATAAAGATTCATTCTAGCTGTGGCAGAATCCACAACATTGATCCATCTCAATCCATTTACCCACAATATCTTTTGTAGGTAATCCATTATGAGCAATTCTCTACAAGAAAAGCTTAAATTTTGGATGGATTTGGAGTTTACTAAAGAATCGCCACCAATGAGCGCAAAGTGATAAGCATGTATACCTGTATGAGATTCCAATTGGGTTAGTAGATGTATTACATGATAAAAATCTGGCAGCCAAATTGGTGATGAGTATATATATATATATATATTTTCCCTGAAAGATGGCACCCCCAAAAGCCATTGTTAAATGAAATTTGAACTTTTAAATGTTATTGGCAACCATGAGAGGAATCAAAGACGATAAAAATTATGTATTCCATTCATTTCTACAAATAAAACCACTAACCCAAGTTAAAGAGGAGGTGTTAAGACCTGAAGCAAATAATAGAGTGAAATTGCGGTAGTCAAGAATCCAAGGGTCGGTCCAAAAAAAGGGATTAACTCAATTTCCAATTATTTTAATCACCATCTTCTTAAGTAAAGGGAGAATACTAATAATGTTGTTCCATGTGACTGATCCCCTTTTTTCAATAGTATCGGGATCAAAGATGGATTTGTTTGGAAAGTATTTCTTTTTTAAGGTTTGAGCCCATAGGGAATTTTCCTCATTCATGAGACGCCATCCAAGTTTTCAGAGGAGTGCTTTATTTTGGATTTTTGAGCCTCTGATACCTAAGCCACTTTGTGCTTTTGGTGAACAGACTGTATGCCATCCAATGAGACGAGATTTCTTATTTTGGTCTGAATCACCATTCAAAAAATGTAGACATATAAAGTCCAGTATTTTGCAAATAGCTTTATGGAAAGCAAAACAAAACATAAGGTAAGAGATGATAAAGGCTAGAGCTGATTGGATCAAGACCATTGTGCATGCAAAAGAAAAAAGGATAACTTTCCATAATGCAAGTTTTTTTCAACCCTCTTCACAATATGGCTAAAGCTTATCACCTTGGATCTAGGGTGGAAAAGATTTGTATCAAGATAAATTGCATCACCAAAAAAAAAGATAAATAATCTCAGCATTCATTTCCTTAATGCCAAAAATTCTTGAGAGAGAATTCTTAAGGGATGGGTTCACATGGTGATCACTTGGAATTGCAATATGACAATTGCACTTCAAAAATTTTTCTCCCCCCTTTCCCATGGAAGATGCCCGGGGTGCTGGAGAGATACCAGTGAGATTTTGTTTCAATCTCTCCCCTGATTTCTCTCTCCTATTTTTCGTCTCTCTTTCTTCACTCACTGATACTTCTCTAGCACCCATGGTTCTAAGGATCGGTATTGGTATTGGATCGCTCGATCCATATTGGTTTCGCATGTCTCTGATCCTAATATTTGGTCGATATCATATTGGTTGAAGGGTATGGATCAGGGGTATTCATAAAATCCATTTTTTTTCAAGAGAATCAGGGGTATTTCTGTTCAATGCAGGTGATCTGATACATATCCATTCTAATGCTGTATCGGTTTTTAGACGATCGATATCCATTTCAATACCGTGCACTAAAACCATGCCATCACCAGGGGAGAGGATCTAAAACCTGGAAGATGTGGGCTGCAGATCCATGGGAAAGGGAGCCCTGACAAACATTCAAGTTTTGTTTTAGCAGTGTCCATCTCCTCATGGGTGGCCTCAATTTGGAATCAGAATTTTCCAGCCAGAGTATACTCATACAAAGTAATACACAAACACTTAAAAGCCTTTCAATATCCGTGGTAAAATTTATGCTCATGCTGGGTATATATTCCAAGGATGGATTTGCAGGGAAGAGGCGGGGGAAGAAAGGGAGGTACAGTCCAAGGTGGAGGGCAGACAGAAAAGTATGACCAACTTTTTGGTTATCTAGCCAAATTCCCACCTCATACAAACAATCCGAAAGTATCATGATTTTGGAAAAAGTTTGACAATTTTTCCACCCCATCAAAACCCCTCTAAACAAACGGGACCTTGATGAAAAGGAGAGGGCGAGGGACACCGCGTTCATCACAGTAATGCAATAACCATGTCTTTTTTCTACATCCAGCATGCAGTTCTACTCACTTCTCTCATTTTCATCTTTGAGGACATTCATCAGAGCTTGGATCCCTGGAAACTATGCCGTTCAAACCCTAACTACCTTTAAATATATGATCTAAACGGTTTCCATTGACTTCTTCCACAGTGGTCATGCTGTGTTTAGTTTTCCCATTTTTCCCTTTCAACCTCCCCCCCTCCCCTCTGAAATCCTGATTGGAAGGAAAATAAAGGGAATGAAGTGGATATTTTCAAACTAAAAAATGAAACTTCTGTAATCATTACCCAACACAACTGTTTCACTAACTCCAAATTCTTCAAATTTTGGTTATCAAGTTTTACTTTACTTTGCGTCCAAATCCTTTACATTTGAAAATAAAATAAGGGAAAAGGTTAAGTATGCCGCCGATATCAAGTATGCTAGCATCCATTGTGTCTATCTCTCTCTTCCTTTTTTCTGAAATGACCCTCATATCCTTCCTGAATGATACTCCATCATGTGTTCCTATTGGTGCTATCCGCTAGCATACTTGATATCGACAGCATACCTATCCCTCTCCCATAAAATACATTAATATCTAAAAAATAAAATTACTAAACAGGGTAAAAAATTTAAATATGTTATACAATCATGTTAAGCGATAATTACATAGAAATCCTTCTTTCTTTTTAAACCCACTTTTGCTTTCCTTCCCTTTCTTTTACTATCAACCAGACGGAGCCATCAAGTTTCTCGGACATTGGCAATGTAACAAGCTACTACTACCCTAAATAGCTTGATTCATTCTACATATTCGAAGAAATATTTCATCCTAAAAAATTGCAGTGTGAAGTTAAAATAAAACAAAATGAAAACTTTTCTAATCATTATCAGCTGTAAAAACTTAAAAACTTACTGAGTACAGTATGGAACTCACTTTTCAACTAAATTACTTAGATTTTGGTAGAAAATAAGTATGACAAAGCAGAAATATACTTCAAGGAAAGTGTTTCCTATGAGGGATTGGTTCTGTGTGGGCAAGGGACAATGGGAGCACCGAGGGAATATCAACAGAGGAATCATTTTTCATTTCATGGGGGGAGGATTAAAAATTTCACCCCATGTGCCTAGGTACAACGACCCTTCACCTTCCCAATTTTTGTCAAGCTGAACTGTGATACAGCATTGCCACAAGACTCTTATTCAGGTGGCCTCGGCTTTGTTATTTGGGATCACCTTGGGCCTCCAATGGGAGCATGCTGCTTGCTTCAAGGAGAGCTTAATTGGAGAAGCTCGGGCTATGAGATTAGGGATGTTGTTGGCAAATGATTTAAAGATTACTCATCTGCAAGTTGAGTCGGATAGTTTATCTCTCATCAAGGCCTTGAACTCTATTTCAGCCAAGTTGCCAGTTGCTATTACTAGCTTCATCTCTGATATTCAGCTGTTGTCAGCTTGTTTTCACAATTTCTCTTTTGTATAGATTCCTAGGGAAGCGAATGGTTTCGCATGTTCTCTAGCTCAAAAGGATGTGTCATTGGTATATAAGACACACTGGCCATTATCCACTCCTTGGCTAGTTGATCTATGTAACCAGGATGCCTTGTGCTCATCATGCCTTTCTATCCAATCTATAGAAGCTCATGATCAAATTTCAGAAAAATCTGTTCAACCATTCTAAATAAAAGCAAGGTCTAAAGTTTATATGATAGTCTACAGGTCTCTATTTTTGTATCATGCTTTATCTTCCCTCAGATCAGGTGCAAGCTGATGTTCTCTAGGATGTATCTGAATTAGGATTACTTCCTAACCTATATACAGTGAGGTTGTCCTACTCTGTTCTAATAGTCTCCACTGCTACCTCTAGGATGATCTATCTAGAACGATATAGCTTCTCCTTCATCATGGTTCAGATTCTAGCCAACGCAATCATCAATCTACTGCTTTCTTACATCAATTTCATCAAATATCATGTAGCCTATTAATCATTGTTCATTCCTTGGCAATGGCTCTAGCAGTAATATTGGTAGTAGCACCAAATCTTGAGGTCCATGGTACAAAAAGGTCTGAAGCTCAGTAAGAGAATAAAATGAGGGAAAAAAACTCCCCCACACTACCAGAGTGCAATTTCCCTCTTACATGTTTTTTTTTTCCTTATTATCTTCTCTCTCTTATGTGGATATGTGAGCCCCTGGCAACTTCCGAGTATTGGTTGTAGTTAAGGTGCTTAGTCTTTCAATTTATATTAATTAAATTGCAATGACCAACTAAAATGGGATGGCTTTGAAGGCTGCATTGTTAGTAGGGATGTAGTCAAATTATATAAGCCATGTGAAGAGGGAAAGGATTGCTCCGACTCTTTTCTAATCAAAGACAAGTTCTCTTCCACTCAAACCCTGGTTATACAAACCAGAATAATCTTAACTTTGCTAGGAAGATTGTGGGGATGGCTAGGATGAAGAAATATGAAGATCTTTATACCAACCTAAACACTAAAGAAGGGGGAAACACTATCTATACAATAGCTAAAATAAGATAAGAGAAGAGTAGGGATTTCGAACAAGTGAGGTGCACCAAAGGTGATGAAAGCAAGCAAGACACCAGACCCAGATGAGATCCCAATTGAAGTGTGAAAAACCCTAGGAGCATGTGAGGTTACGTGGTTGACCAAGTTGTTTAACAAGATAATGAATACAAAGAAGATACAAGATGCCTAGAGTATGTAGAAGACTCGAGAGATTTTGGGGATAACGACCAATTGCAAAGCATGAGACCACCCAAAAAGCACTTGATAATGATCAACTTTGGAAGCATACTTGGGTATTGAGTAATTACTTGTACAAAGTAAGAAGCGTTATAGTCCCAGTCTACAAAAATAAAAGGGTTGTTCAGAACTACAATAACTATAGAAGCATGAGTCATACAATGAAACTTTGGGAGAAGGTTATTGAAGCCCGTCTGAGAAGAGAAACTAAAATTTCAGAAAACCAATTTGGTTTTATGCAACGTAGATCCACAATAGAGGCTATCTACTTACTGAGGAGGCTCATGGAAAGTTATAGAGCCTACAAGAAGGATCCTCACATTGTCTTTATTGAACTAGAAAAAGTATATGACAGAGTCCCTAAATATTTAATTCAACTTGTCCTATTAAAGAGAGTGGTGTCGAGCACATATGTGGATATAATCAAGAACAAGTATAATGTAGTGGTGATTAGTGTGAGATCTGTGGGAGGACAAGGCAAGGAATTTCCAATCATGATTGGGTTACATCAAGAATCGGCCTTAAGCCCCTATTTGTTTGCGCTAATCATGGATAAGTTAACCAAAAGCATTCTAAATGAGGTCCCTTGGTGTATACTCTTCGTTGATGACTTCGTATTAGTGAATGAGACTAAAATATGGATTGATGTTAAGTTGTAGCTATGGAGATCAACCTTTGAAACAATAGGTTTTAAGATTAGTAGATCGCAGATGGAATATATGATGAGTAATTTTAGCCACTCTATGATGATTAATGAAATGGTGAAAATTGAGGAGAGAGATTGCACAAAGTGACTATTTTAAATATCTAGGGTCAACCATAAATAAAGGTGACAAAGATGATGATGTTTCATAGAGAATTAAAATGGGATGGATGAAGTGGAGAGGTGCATACACAGTGTTGTGTGACCAATGTATCCTTTGAAAGCTTCAGGAAAAATTCTATAAGATTGTTGTGCGACCAACTATGATGTATAGGGTGGAATGTTTGGTAGTTAAGAAGTGTCATATAAAGAAGCTATGTGTAGTTGAGAAGAGTATGTTAAGATGGATGTGTGGCAAAACTAGGAAGGATAAAGTAAGGAATGATCATATTAGAGCTAATTTGGGAGTTTCCCCGATCAATGACAAGTTCCGCGAAAGTCGTCTGAGGTGGTTTGGCCATGTTTATAGACGGCCTGAGGATTTCCCAATAAAAAGCGATCAGATTCAAATTAAAGGAGCTAAAAGACTATAGGCACAATGGTAAGGAATGACATGCATAGTCTCGGTTTTGTCCCAAGTATGACCTCAGATAGAGCCTATTGGAGAGCAATGATCCATGTAGCCAATCCCATTTAGATGAGATTCTCCTGACTTGTTGGGCTGTGCCTCTTTCCTCTTCATCTCTCATCTTTGCATCTCCTTCTTCCTCTTTCCCTCTCCTTTTTATTTTTTTAATCCCTGTAGCCACCCCATTAAGTTGGGATAAGGTTGACTTGTTATTGTTCTGTTATGCTTCTTTTGCTTAGCTCAAATCACCATTGATCTGTAATAGTTTGCTTAAGCTGGTGCTATTAATTAGTATCAAAGCCAAGACAATGTGGCAGGAGAGTGTGCATAAACAAAGACTAAACCAAGCACAAGAAGTAGAGGTAATGGAGTTGCAAAGGACGACCAAGCAACATATGTATAAGCCACAAAGTACAGCACAGACAACACGTGGAAGCCCCAATGAAGTACTTAAAGGAGATCCCAAATAGTAAGGCTCGCCAAAAGTTAGAAATGAGGATGAAGAATTTATCAAGGACCCAGAAGTCCAAACCATCATTGTGATTGCAAAGTGGAATTAGCAATTAGTGGCCGAGACTACTCATTTCTATGGAGTAAGAATGTGGGATTGATCAACAATCTTCAATAAACATGTAGAGGAAACCAAATTAATTGTTGTTGAAGAACCGTACACAATATAATTGATATCCATTAGTGACAATAATAGATTAGAATGTGGCTCAACTTTTGTAAAGGTTGCCAGTAAAACATTTAATTTGGTAATAGTTAAGACAGAAGGCAGCTATGCTTCGACATGGAATTTTTATCTAAGGCATGCATGAAGGATGGATTGGTGTTCCGATTAACAAAAAGAAAGAAAAGGATTGGTGTATCACAATGAATGCAGTTGCAGATAACTTAAGAAGGATGTGCAACGAAGTAGAAGGCATTTGATCATCCGTTATGTGAAATCAGACTCTTGAACAAGAACTACTTCATAGTGATGCAGATCCAAGTTTAAAAGTGTCTTGATCAAGTGGTTAAGGATTAAAATCCAACAATCAGAGAAAGGAATAATAGTTCATGGAATCCAGAAAGAAGAGTCCAAAGCAATGCAGTTCCCGAAACCCAGAGAACACTCTAATATGACGATATCAATGCATATCAACGGCAGATAATTGAAAAAAAGGAACCAATCTCAAGCAGAAGTTTTTGTGCAAGAGTGAAATAAGGGTCTTTATAAGAACAAAGTTCAAGTCCTTTTCTTGTTTCTAGCTTTAATTTATTGCTAAAGTCGTCATTATAAACCTGGGGATAAGCCAGTTTAAGTTAGGATTGGATAACTGTCACTTAAAGTTCTTTAGTGACTTAAGAACATTAGGAACTCAGCAACCTAAAATGGTGGGCCATAGATAATTCACTGCGAAGTTCGAATTTATTTTACAAAATTTGTAAACAATGGCTAAAATTATAAAATTCAGAGGCCTGAGGTTGTTAGTAGGGTTACAGGATATACATAAGCCACGTAGAGGGAAAAAGACCTGTAAATGTAATCTGATTTCTGACAATACAACAACAGCAACAGCAGCAGCAATAGCAACAGCAACAACAACAGCAACACTATAGGCTTATCCCAGCTAAATGGAGTTGGCTACATGGATCCTTGCTCTCCAATCAGCTCTATTTCTGACAATAGTTAATTAAAATAGAAACTCTTTTCCACTCTAAGAACGATAGCAAAGATAAGAAAAACCTTCATTAATTTTGTCTTTGTTGTTCTCTACTATACTCTGTTACTTTTCTCTTATCAAATCAGCATTGATCGGTAATAACCAGCTACTGCTGGCACCTTTAGTCTTCATATACATACAACAAGGTGAGACTCAACTTCCCCA
>NC_056557.1:13026517-13160450 GCF_013358625.1 Macadamia integrifolia
AAAAAAAAAAAACCACGAGAACTCCATTTGCAAGCACATTTGTCAAGCATACAAATTTTCCAAAGAACTTTCAAAAGCCCTAACGGCATAAAAATACAGAAAATTTTATCAGATACAATACAGGAACTATATCTAGTCTAAGATTTCATTTTCACATGCATATCTCATTTCTTAATCCAACCCTTCACCAGTCATTTTTGCACAACCAATTTGAAAATCATCCTTCAACCCATGAAAAGAAGCAGTGAATATTGAGTTGGTGTAACATGCCATAATAAATTCCCCAGGAAGTTTTGTTATTACAGGAAAATCTCTCAGTAGTTCAGCAATTGACTCATTTATCTCTGACTTCGGCATAAATCATTATCAGGACCTCATAATATTGGAATTCATCCAATATAGGTGGACATTTGGATAAAGTAGTTGAACAATAAAGTCCAGGGTACTGATAGAAAATCCGCAAACAAGGTGAAGGTTAGAAAAAGAGGGGTGGGGCCGTTTGACTAAAGGATTGAACCATGCAATAATAGAGGGTGATTCAGTATATGTAACAGATTGGATGAGGAACAATAGCCTTGGTGATATGCTCACTATATCAGGTCCACTAGGTTTCTAGCTTCCTGGATAAATTTCCAGCTACAATAGAGGCCAAATGTGAACAAGATGGCTGATGAGCTAGCAAAACAAGGTTGTGGTCCATCCTATGCTATATTATGGGAATGATGTTCCTCTCTACAAGTCGGTTAAATATTCTAAGGAATGGGTTTGTTTGCACATTTAACACTTGTTTTACTAGATTATTCTTCTTTATAATATAATTATTCCACCCACTCCCCACCCTCCCACCCCCCCCCCCCCCCCAAAAAAACAAAATAATCACCTTCAAGCATGCTATTCAATTTGCATAAAATGTGACAATTTTTTTTTTTTTTTTTTGGCTGATTTATATGCATATATAGATAATCCTATCAACTTAGGCCTTTTCATAACAGTTCTTTTATCATGTACCCGACAACATTTGTTGCCATAAATATAGTGGTGATAACACAGAATTTGCCTGAGGTCCATGTTAGTAAGTTAGAAAGGAAACCATGAATGAGTAAACTATGAAAGGAAGATCAAACCAAGTTGGGGATACTAATTACATTATCCATTATCGTAGTAACAAGTGTAGTCAAAATGACAACGAAAAATGTACAGTTCTTAATTTATACAATTTTACAGCTCTGGAAATCGGTGATCACAAATCATTCAAGAAGAAACAGCAATGTCAGGAAAAAGAAAAAACGATCTAAGAGAAAAGAACCTGAGAGCTTGACGGTGTCAAGCCATGGAAGGCTTCTGGTGCATCCAATACTTGCCACTGAATAAAAAATCTCTGCTTTTTCCCAGAACCACGGCTGGCGCTCAGCCATTGGATGTGACCCACTGCAACATGAAGGTTACGGCTTACAACATAGATCCTGCAGTCATTGGAATTCACTGCGAAAGGCTTGCATATCTCCTCTGGTACAGGAGGTCCTGCAACTGTATCCCAGGAATCAGTTTCCACATCGTAAACCTTCACCTTCATTCTCTCATGCTCAGAAACCACAAACAAGTGGCCATTAACCACAACACTGGAACCTGTCCAGCCTTCTTTCAGCCCAACAGCCATAGTCTCCCAGTTGTTAGATATAGGGTCATACACCTGACCTCTAGGAGAGAACCAGAAGGGCCAAGTCCAACCTTCAGTCACTAGAAGCTTTCCATTTACGCAATGGGATGCCAACTCCCTTTGATGGGGTCAAGAACCTCAGCTGAGTCAGGCTCAAAAAGATCTGTGCTGTTCCCTCCAGCAGCATAAATCAAGCCATCAATCACTCCACTAGCAAAGAAAGACCTTGCAGTGAGCATCTGGTTCATCACAGTCCAACGAATGCTGCGCATTTCATATTTTAGGACAAGATCGAGGGGGCAATCCATATCAGACTCCATGCCCCCATAGACAAAAAGGATACCTTCATGGGGAATGGAAACACATCTAAATCCAAGAGGATATACGGGGTCCTTGCAGGGCATGGCTGGGATGGTGTGCCAAGAGTAGCTGGTGAGGTCTAGGACCTGCCACTGGATCTTTCCCGTGCATTTGTTGAAGGCTAAGATCAAGAGCCATGGGTACTTGAAGCCTATCTCCTTTCTTCGGGTGAAGAACCGCTCCTTATTACATAATAGTAGATTCCATCGCTTGCATACAGCTCTGCAAGATGGGTGGCTCAACTGGCAGCCGGAGGAGGCAGTTGAGGGAAATATCATCAGGAAGGCCAGGAATTAGAGGTACTCCATCCAGTGAGAGCACTGTCTCTAAAGATGAAGACAGGAAAGAAGATGACTGGACTAAAGCCAGTCTAAACTTGGGTGATAAAGTCAATTGAGAATCTCCTAGCCTATGTACTGGAGATTGCTGCGATGAAACTCGAACAAACTGCATCTTTCTCTCTTAGAAAAATTTTAAAACCCTTGTAGTACTAGGAAAGGTCTCTGCTTCACAACACATATGTTCTGTATCCCATAAAATCTCCATCTACTAACACTAATCAACAGATTTTGTTACCTAACCCAGAATAAGAAATCAGTAACCCAATTCTCCATATTCACTCAGTCCACTGTCTTCCTTTCAACAAAGCAAGCCCTAAACCCAATATATTTTTGCAAATACCAGTCCTTCACGTAGTCCCACACCAAAATAGCTGGAACACCTCCTCTGTAACTGTCCTGCAGAAACTTCCAAAAACTGGAATATACAGAAAATGACTGGAAGATCCTCAAAACTTCGATCTTACAACACCCAAAGCTTCAGTTGTCAAACAAACACCAATCAAAGGGACTGTCTCCTCTCCAATAACCCAGGACTTCTGCTTTTCACTTTCAATTACCAAAAAGTATAACCTAAAAAAGCAACCACAGTCAAAATTCTTCTCAATTCTAGCATTCCAAAATACCACCCCAAAATCAATCTAAATCACAAATAAAAGCCCTATGAAAACAAGATAAAAGAAAGAAAGAGAACCCTAAAGGCAGATACTTTTCTTATAAATCTGCTTTGACACAGAACCAACAACTCCAGAGCACCAAAACAGATTAGCAAAGGACTCAATTCATGAAACAACTCAAAGATTGAGGTTTTAAGCTAGAACCCAAAAAAACAACAATACCCAGAAGCTCTACCGTCCAATGATTTCGTAATTTAATCCCCAGTAGCAACATTCATAACAGAAAATGATAAATCGAATAAATACTTACAAGGAAGAGCAATAACTGAAGAGACAGCAAGTCCTTAATGTCCCAAAAAATCATCCAGTCAACCTTCTCAAGAACAAGTGTTAACTTGGGAAAATCGTTTGCTGCTCTGATCATGTCATGAAGGAGAATCAGACAATTGCTTCTTCTCCTTTTCCCTCTTATATAGACATTGATTCTCTAAAGAACACAATTTCTGAAGCTTTTTATGATTATGTTAAAAAAGCAAAGGGTGAAACCATGGGGAATCTAAGGTAGGGTACAAGCAAGCACCGGTAGGCCCGACATGTTTATGGCCTGACCTAGACCGGCCTCGATTAATAAACATTTCGGATTTTATAAATAGGTAGTACATGGTGTAGCCACCTAGCCCGATAGGCGCCTGACCGACCCGGCACATTTACAAGCTCGATTTAAATTGACTCCTTTAGGCCTGATCTAGCCCGACCCCTTTAATACTATTTGCATTTTTTTTTTTTAAATACTATTTGTATTAAGTCCTAAGGATATGTGATATGTACAATTGAGATGGTGGTAATTGTTAGATGAACATTCATCTTTTTTATGCGTAGTTTAATTTATTTGAACTTAATAAACTTGCGTTATGTAGGCGTAGTTTAATTGATTTGAGTTTTTTGGATTAAAGATCAAGTATTTTAGTAATTTAGTTACTTTGCGTATCTTTGGCTTAATTCATTTTAACTATGAGATCTTTTTCTTTGCTAAGCCCATCTTTGCCTCATTTTATTGGTATTCCTTTTCAAGTGCATTTAAGAGACCAATGTTTAAGAGAACTCGTCTAAAACCTGTTTAAAGTTAAATATGTCTATAGCCCGGTTAAGTTCCGTTCATGGTAGTTCGATTAAAGCCCAAGACCGATCGGCCCGATTATTAACCATATTATGTCCTCGCTAGCTAAGCCCGTTTAGCTAAATGGACGTTCACGGTGCAGCCTTAGAAATTGGCCAAGCCCGACTATGCCCGATCGAGACCGACCCGGCCCGACCGCTTGACACCCCTGCTACATATACAATTCAATATTCTTCATTAACAACCCTGGATTCCTATCATTTGAACTACTTTGACTGATACTTTGACTGATGAAAAGTTGTATCTTGACGGGGCACTTTTGAGCCATTTGATATTTTTCTCTTCAAGCATCCATTGTATTTCTAGCCGTCAGATCGACTAGATAAAGGCAGCGGGCCATAGGAAATTTGTTTGGTGGGGTCCATAAGTTGGATACTATAGATTGATAAGACTACTGCCGTATTGTGGGTAGTTAAGTAAAAAATCAATAATAAATGTCCATACCACACGCTTCCATTGTTTTTATTGGGGTTCATTATAAATTCCAACTTTGGTTATTAAAATTTCTGTTCAATATATATATTTTTTTTCTTTTGTTGCTACCGTTCAGCACCATTAGAAGATAATCTTCATGACCAAACCCAGAAAGATAATCGAGTGAAAAGATTATCCCAAAAGCCCCGCAAACCAACATAGAATGATAACCAAAAAATTATAGGGGAAGTGTTTCTATTGGGGGGAGTGTGGTTCCTATGCATGGATAAAGGCCAATAGGAGTGGATGAAAAAATATCCATAGACATTATTTTTCATTTTATTGGGGGTGGAGCAATCATTTTGCCCTCATGTGTTTGGGCCTAGGGGCTAGAATCCCTCGCATCAACCTTCTTCCAAAAAATTTAAGGGAAAATGAACACTCCCTAGTTGCATGGATCTATTTTGACTAGACATAGAAGGTGCCGAAACCTAATTTATGAAAGACCTCTATTTCCCCAAATCAAATTTCTTAGAAGCCCGAACCGAAAATTCCCCAACCTGGGCTTGGAGAAGCATCCTTGAGGGACAGAAAGTTTTGTTGGAGGGTCTCCTATGGAAGGTGGGGGTTGGAGATAAAATCCACATTTGGCAGGATAAATGGGAGCCTTACAGGATTCCCCTACTTTTGATTGCCCACTAAAGGTAGTGTTCGCCTGTCTGGCATTATCAACTACGATACTCGCAAGTGGGATCAACTGTTGCTGGATCAATGGTTCAGCCCAAGAGATAGAGCTGCTATTCTGAATATTCATCTTTCTCTCTTTCCGGGTCAAGATGAAATAGTTTGGGGAGCATCTAAAGATGGTATGTTTTCAGTAAAGTCTTCTTATCACCTCCAGTGCAATGTCAACCAACAGAAAGTTAAAAAGCAGGCCTCTACCTCTCGCATGAGTACTTGGAATACCATTGCATCTTCAACCTGGAAAGCTATATGGCACTGTCAATCTTTGCCTAAAATTAAATCATTCCTGTAGCGAGCGTGCGCTGAAGTTGTAGCTACAAGAGTATGCTTGCAAAAAAGGAAGATGCAGATTGATTCCCATTGCCCCCTTTGTGGTGCCTCACTAGAAACCATTACCTATGTTCTCCTTCAATGTCCCTTCGCGAAGGCGGTTTGGTTTGGGTGCCCCATTCCCTGTAAGTTCCCACAGAATAGCAATTTTACCATTTTAGATCAGATTAGTGGGTGGGGACAACTGCAAAAACAGGATAAGAAGCTAGGGCGGAAGTAGTGAGTCTTATTACCTTCATCGCTTGGGCACTATGGATAGCTAGAAATGATGTTGTGTTTGGTAAAAGAACTTGGCAACCTGAAGAGGTTATAATGACTGCAACTAATCTTTGCCAGGAATTTTGCTCAAGCACTATCCACCCACAAACGGAAAATTGGAAGTTCAAGGACCAGCAACTCATAATCGAGGTGAAATGGGTTCCCCTAAGTTCCCCTACTGTCAAAGTGAACTGCGATGCCTCTTGGAGCAACGATCATAAGAAATGCGGCTGGGAATTGTGATCCGTGATCCAAATTGTCAAATTCTTGCAGAAACTTCAGAAGTTTCAAGATTTGGTTGCATTCTAGAGGGAGAAGCCCTTATAGTTCGTAGTGGTTTGCTATAAGCTATCTCCTTGGGAGTTGGAGCAGTCTTTGTGGAATCTGACTCCAAGGAGGTTATTCGCTTTATCCATAGATCTGGTTCTCAAGCCCCTACCTCCATTCAGCCGATTCGATCAAATGTATCCCACCTTTCCCCTTGTTTTGGTGAATGTAGCTTCACTTATGTTTTTAGGGAGTCCAATCTTGTAGCGAACTCCTTAAGCCAGAAGGCCCTGTCTATTCCGAATACAACAGTTTGGCCGTTTTCCACTCTGTGGTTAGTGGAGAATTATAACTCCCCCACGTGCCCCACTCGAAAGGAATAGATTTCTCTTTACCAAAAAAAGAAAAGAAGGTGTCGAAATGATACCTCCACCTTTGTGAAACACCAAAAACCACCCTATCAATGCCCATATGCCTTACCATACAAAAGAGAAAAAAAAAATAATAAATAAAAATGATATCCGTACTCCCTCAAACCAAAACAGCATGACCCTTTGATTCATCAATCTTAAAAAGGACAATCGTACCATATTTGCCACGTGGGTGCTTAGCTGGAGCTTGAAATGGAAGGCCTAATTAGGGTACTTTCCTCATCCAAGGTTAGATGGGCCAAAAAGGTCAATGAGGGTTTTCATCATGTCATGGTTCCCATCTCCTCACCCTCCCCTGTTACTTTTTAAATCATGCTCTCCTATTTTGTTTTCCGCCTTGTACCACCCTAAAAATAAATAAATAAAATAAATAAAGGGCTGGGGTTTTTTGGTCGGTCACCCCATATAAGAATCTTTTGAGGGGTTTCTATTGCACCGTAGGATCTAAAACAAATGAATATGATGCGTTAATTTGGAATAAAACAATATACAGTACTGCATAGTATGAAATACAATTAGGTAGACCTTGTTTGTATGTACGTATGGATCAAGATTGAAGAAATCAAAACATTGCGACCCTCTTTTCCTCTCAAAACCCCATTTCCTCCCTGACCTATAGTTCACACAAGTTTTTGTTCCCTCGCTCCGGCAGATCTTGTCTTTTTTCGGCAAATCATCCCGTTTGGCTACACTGAGTCTCCATCTGAAGCTACAACCATGATTGCAGCGTCTTCTCCATCTTTGTTTGGCTCTTCTTCTTCGGCGAGTCTCCATCTGAAGCTATTGAGTTGAGTCCTTGCCCCCATGCCCCAATCCTCTTCTTCTCCATCTTCATTCAGCTGCGCAAGTCGCTCTCTTCTCTCTTGCGGGAAAAGAAGGGGGGAAAGGTAGGAAAACGCTAGGGTTTTGGCTTTGCACCATCATGGGTGCAAGCTAGAATCCATCCTGAATCCATCCTTCATACTCATCTGCTTGTTTTAGATTATTTCCCTCCTTGTTCACGAGCTCGTTTTAGGGTTTACATCTGAGTTTGACTTTCTCCTTATCAAATTCTTGGTTCTTTTAGCTTGAATTTGGATCAGTTCGCGGAAATTTCAACGAAGAGGAGAAAGAAGGTTAGCTTATTTGACGTGGTGGACAGACCTTCTCTCTCTTCGAATAAGGCTAAAGCAAATGGCGACCTAATGTACAACTCAGCCATTAATAGATGGAACGACTGGCCTTACTCACAGAGATACTATGAAATATTGGAGAAGAGGAAGACACTTCGTGTGTGGATGCAAAAGGAAGAGTTTTTACAGGCTTTGAATGTTAGCTAGACCTTGATATTGGTAGGAGAAGCTTGTAGCAGAAAAATAACTCAGGTTAGCGTGGATTTTCAAATTTTGGCCTCTTGTTCTCCATTTTAGACTTACAAATTACAACATACAAGCCCCAAAGAACACCACCATATCTTCTTGGGGAAAAAGGGGATTGGAACAACAGGAATGGGAGGGGCAAGTTCATTCTCATCATACCTCTAGTTATTAGTCTTTAAGTTTGAAATCCAACTGATTTTTTGCAAGTTTGTGTTTTAATGTGTTCAAGGATTCTCTGGATTCCTTGTTGTATGTTTTATTTGATTATTTTATCTATACAAATGCAGCTTTAGCTCCTTCTTTTCTAACTATGAGAAGTATTGGTGTTTGTTGGCTACTTTGCTTTTATTTATTTTTTGCTGCATTTTTCCTTCTTACCATTGCTCTTTTGGGTGAATGGATGAAGATTTTTTCTACGGAAAAAAAAATTAATAAATAAAGAATGGATGAAGATTTTGGCATTTGCTTGCACACATTTCAATCCCTAGGTTCTCATAGGGGAGATTAACTAAGAAATTCTTGAAGAAACGATATCATTTTTCTTCTCTTTACAAGTGAAATTGTGGATGTTTGGAAATATAATTGAAGAACAAAAATATAAGACTGAAGTTGAACAGGGGAAAAGGGAGAATAATAGAGTGAAATACAAGTTTATTGTGACTCTGATCCTTCTTTAGTTGGTAATATTGGTTGGGACAATCTTGAAATACAAAGTTGAGAAGTTGGATCTTATTGATGCTTTCTATTGCAGTTGTTCTATTATCACAATTTTAGGATATGGTGATAAGAGCTTTTCAACTGAATTGGGACATGCATTTCATGTGTTTTGGATATTGACCAGTACCATTTGCATAGCTCAGTTCTTTCTTTCTATTGCATGAATTGGTCTCTCTTCCTATATGTATTATGAGTAAGAATATGTAGTGGCCTTATTTTCATTGTTGTTGTTAGCTTGTGTTTCCTATTTGTCATTATGTTTTACCTTCTAATAGGTTCTCATGTTTGTATTGAATTTGTTAAGCCGGTTTTCCAATCATAGCAGTATTGGTGGCAGTGATTGTGATGATGGACTTACCAGTGGAGCTTGGGTTACACATGGCGATGGTGGTTTGAAAAATCTCTTAACTTCTCTGGTATCGAAGATATTCTCATGAAGAGCACTCTCTCTCTCTCTCTCTCTCTCTCTCTCTCTCTCTCTATATATATATATATATTTGTGCGTGTGTGACTAGAAACTAGAGATAAGGTGGAAGCATGGTTTTAAGTATCTCCGATACCGATACGATACCCTCCGATACGTATCTTAAATTTAGTCGGCCGATACGATACACACCGATACGATACATTGAATTTTTTAAATCATTTTGTATAGATATATATCCTACAATACATACCAATATGCATCAATACACATCGATACGATACGACATGCCTCGATACGACTCTATGAAAAATAAAAAATTGAGGTAAAATGTACGTTTCGGTATGTATTGGTACGTATTGGTGAGTATCGATATGTATCGATCGGTACGTATCGGTATATATCAGCACGTATCGGTGAGTATCGATATATATATCGGTACGTATCGATACGTATCAGCGCTACGGTCATATAATGGCCAATATGGATAATTTTTCAGAAAAAAATGATTTTTTGAAGGGTTTTTGTTCCAAAGTTGCTATCAGCCATATTTCTCTCTAACTAAAGTGGAAATCAATGTTGGGAACAAGAATTTTACATTTATGGGACAACTACAGACCTTGAATTCTTAGTACGATACCCTCAATTTAGTGTTTATGCATAATACATGTTATCAATAGCTTTTTTTAACAAATTCTTTATGCAAAAGTGTTTAAAAAAATGTTTCCTATCCATTTATGTGTGTATCTTTAGCGTATCTTAGTGTATCTCCGATACGATACGATACCCTTCAATACGTATCTTAATTTTGACCGACCGATACGACGATCAATACCGATACTTTAATCCTTGGGTGGAAGTATTAATATAGAGAGAGAGCCAAAGGAGCTAAAATGGTAGGATTTTTAGTATTATATCTTTTTGCCATAACATTAACCGATGCTTAAGCCTTTGGACAAAAGTCTTTTCTGTTAGAACATAAAAACTATTTAGATGGTTCTGATCATATGAACAAAAGGACAGATCAATATGTTAACTCATAGGTCAAGATATAAGGTTTACCGTTTACGAACCACAATAAGCAAGCAACACAAGTGCAATATGGTATATGCCTAACTTTAATCCAATGAACCAACCTTACTTTAAGTACAAGTTTTAAGCATAACAATGTTGTGCCTAATAGGCACGTCAAAAAGCACTGTCAGAATTATGTGAAGACATTTGCTCAAAAGACCAGGATTATGACGTATCTTTTTACCAAAAAACAAAAAAAGATAAGACGTATCTTGAAAAAATAGAAAAGTAATGAACCCCGATTTTTTGTCCCTACCTACATCTATTTTTATCATGTACATACTATACAATATTGTGAGTCCTATTTAGATTCTCCTAATCATGTGGACTACAATTGGTCGAATTTGATATTGACGACATGTGATGTTACTTCTTTAATTGGGAGACATTCATTTACTCGTTTTTTATGGCTTTTTGTAATGACATGCCAGTATATTTGCAGAGTTTTTAGGGGGGCAAAAAATGACACATGATGATTGAATATCAGATACTATTGTCGATGGACTTATAGTAGAGAATATTATACCATATAGGGAGTTAGGTTAGTTTTTCCTTAAAACACATTTGATATGACAAAGGATATGAAGTAATATTTACATTTAGTTGTGTATTTTATTTTGTAGAGGATGTGTATGCTAGAGAAGATCCCGAGCCATTTGATTAGATGTAGAAGCTATTGAAAATGAATTAAGTTGCAGTGGTGTGGTAGTTGATGATAAAAATGGGGGAACCAATGAAACTATAAAAGATGATGTTTTTGTGTATGAAACAAGTGAACATGTTGATGGGGGTGAAAGTTTGCTTGTTGATGATTCAATAAAACACTTTGACAATCCCGTATAGTATATAGAGGAATGTTGCAATGGGAAGTACTTTGCCAATGAAAATGATGCATATGAATTTTATAACAATTATGCTCAGAAGATGGGATTTAGCGTTCAAAAATCTAAAGTGGAAAGGTCAAGAAAAAGGAAAGAAGGAATGAACGAAGAGAGGGATGTCTTGTTTCGCATGTATGTTTGTAGTAGGGAAGGTTTTAAGGACTGCAATGATAAAAGGCAAGAAGGAAAAGAAGTCAACCATCAAGTTGATAGTAGAATTGGTTGTCCTACTCGTCTGCGGGTAAAATTAGTTGAAGGGGGCTTGATTGTTGACCAATTCATTTCAGGTCACAACCATAACCTTGTGGCACCTAATGAAACTTATTGGCTTGGATCAAATCAATGGCTCTCAGACTTGGTTGTACAAATTGTGACCACTCTAGATGATTGTAGTATAGGATCGACAACTATTTATGAAGTTGTGAAAACTATGTCAGATGGAGCCCCCAAGGTGGGTTTGCCAGAGTTGGCATTTAAGAACTTTATGAAAAAGAAAAACCCGAAATTTCTTGGGGTGGACTTACAAAGATTGTTAGAATACTTGCACCACACGAAACTATATGATCCTGAATTCTTTTGAAAAATAACCAAAACAGATGATGGTACAATGCGAGGTATCTTTTGGGTTGATGGACAGGTAAGAGCTGCATACCGTGTATTTGGTGATGTCCTAGTATTTGATACAACATATAAGAAGAATAGATATCACTTTCTATTTGGTCCTTTTGTCGAAGTAAATCATCATGGTCAAACTACTTTGTTTGGATGTGGGTTGATAGCAGATGAGACGATTGAGTCGTTTATTTAGTTATTCTCTACGTGGTTAAAAGCAATGGATGATTGACCACTTGTGGTAATTATTACAGACCAATGTCCATCATTGTTGAGGGTCATTCCACATGTGTTTCCAAGCACAAAACATAGGTACTGTTCATGGCATGTGAAAAAACACTTTATGGAACACCTGAGCCATTTGTATGGGATGAGTCCATCATTTAAAAAGGATTTTGGGAGGTGTATATATGGTAATAAGACAGAAAATGAATTTAAAACAACATGGCAAGAGTTATTAATAACTTTTAATCTCGTTGAACATGAGTGGTTGAAGAAAATGTACGAGCAACGGATTCATTGGGTACCGTTATATCTTAAAGGTACTTTCTTGGTTGGCATGTCGTCCACACAATGCAGCAAAGGATGAATTATTACTTTCATGGTTACTTCATGCAATCAATTCTATTGTACAAGTTTGCACGATAATATGAAAAATGACACATTTACCAATTTTGAGTAGACAGCCGTGTGAGAGATATAAGGGAATGATGGGACCCAATCACGTACTGAAAAGTTTGACCAGAATCTCCAAACTAATAGATCCAAAAAGTTCATTTTGATCAGGACCAAGACAGTTTTGAAATTGGAATTTTGCGACCAAGATTCAAACTCACAATGCTTATACTAATTCTTTGGATTTTTTTATTGTGCTTCAAACCCTTAAAATGAAGGTTCCTAGATAGACTACATTGACAAGGCTTAGGATATGCAGATCTTTTTAAGGTTCCAATCTCCATCAAGGACAAAAAGTCTCAAGCCTATGCCAAAAGGCAATTACTTAGAGCAAATGGTGTTCTAAAGGGTTTATAGAGCAAAACTAATAATTTTGTAATAATTAATGGCAATATTTGGAGATGATAAGCACGAAAATTAAAGAGTTGAGGGGAAAAAATTCACTTTTATATATTAATGAATAATGATCCAGATTTAGGATGAGAAGAAGCAAAGCTTCCCAACTTCCAAATAAACATGGCTCAGGAGTTACAAAAGTCCATTACAGGCTAAGCATGTCTCATTTAGCCTCAACAATGGCACAACAGGGTACTATAATCTCCACTAGGGGAGCTTCAGAAACATAATCTTCAAATATTTTGTGTTTCATATTGATGTAAGTTGTAAGTACTGCAAATTTATAGCTAGGAAGTTGCAAAATCAGTTTACGTATGGTCAGTTCTTCGTGTGTACATTTCACAATTAAGTATCTTGTTATCATTTGTCAATGGAGATATTATGACTGTTTCTGTTCACGTGGCACCCAGACTGGCCTTGCTAAAATTCTACGTTTTGAGACTTGGAGATACAAACACTAGTAAATTTTAATATTTTTGTTGAAGGGAGCCTCCCTTACTGCTCCCAATAGTAGAACTTCATCATAACCTCAATCATGGAATAAACTCCATCTTATGCTTGTATCCAAATGTAATAGAACCTCAAAGTACTAACCAGAATAGATAGAAATTCCTTCATATGGGATAAATTATTATGTGCATCTGGAGTTGAGGAAAAAACATAATTGTTCTCTAGATACATGTACTTTATCTCCATCTGGAAGTGGAATGTTTATAATCATCCCGGTCAAAACTCTTCTTGATCATATCCCTCATTAAGTCGCATTTGATTGCTTGTCCTTTCTGGGTTTCTTCGGGGTATATCAGGATAAAGTAAAATAAAGACTCATTTTTCAAAAAAAAAAAAAAATGGAGATTTAGATTTTATATCCAACTGATAGTAGCCCCGTAGTATTGAAGTTTTAAATGGGATACGGATTGTCCAGTAGAAGATAAGACCAATACCCACAATCTCTTAAGCACTATTATTAACTTGTTATTCAATAAACTTCAAGTCCTAATCACTAACTTAAGCTCTTATAAAGTAAATATACAAATGAAATGAAACATAAATGTACAACCTTTCTATGTATTTCCATTGACACTCAAAGTACACAGAAGATAGGGTAGAAGCATAAAGCTTCTCATCCTACTACTACCAAAAAAAAAAAAAAAAAAAAAATGTAAGATTTATTACAAAAGCTTCATTATAAAAGTCCATCAAAGGTAAGATTCCCTACAAAACAAAGCAACACATAACCATTCAAGAAAGGTAGAAGAAGGGAAGTATATAAAACAGCCAAAAACAGATTTTGGTATGCCAAAATATATAGATTTTGATAGACCAAAATCTGTAGAGACTGAAAAAAGGGGATTGTTGTGAGTGACTTCATTCATCTGGTTCATCACCACTCACTCCACATCCTCCACTTCCATCACAACCATCCTTGTACAAAGTATGATGAAATATAAGTGAACTATCCACTTCTTCATCATCAATGTCTGAAAGATTAATGTAAATGAGAGATTTGGGGTGTGATTTGGGGTCTACCATATATAATGGCTTGAGTAAAGAACTCCCTCTTTCAATGCAGTCCAAAGTTGGAGCTTTGATTGGAGTGATTGGATCAACCACTTGTTCAATAGTCTCGCTCATCTTCCTTAGTCGATCCAACCTCTTATTCAACTTGTTAATCTTGGACCACATCTTCTCCTTGGCCATTTTTGAATGAAGAGGCCTCATCTTCGACCCCTCTTCATGGTTAGGAGAGGCTTTTGGGTGAGAGGCATACTCTTCATAGTTAGGAGAGGCTTTTGGGTGAGAGAACTCCTCTTCATGGCTAGGGGAAGCTTTTGGATGAAATGATTTTTTTTTCTTTAGAGGTGATTCTTCCTCACACTTAGAAGAGGACTTCTTCTTAGAAACCTTCTCAATTATGGAAGTGGAAGACATTTCTCTAGTGTTATTTTCAATTGGAATAAGAGTGTGTTTGAATCAACAAGACTAAGTAATATATATATATATATATATATATAAATAGGAATGGTAACAATTTATTACTTGCTATGTGGGCTTTAGAGGTTAAAAAAAAAATTTGGGGTAAAAAATTTACCTTGTTGACAAGCCAACCACTCACATAGGACTTGTAGCTTCTATTGATATATCACATCAAATCAAGGTGACTATCATATCTAAGCAAATATTTCAAATTTCATCCCTGCCTCTCTCTTTATGCTCTATTTATCTCTCATCAAATCAAAATAGGATCCAATAGATTTTGAATTGTCCAACACTTGAAGTCATCATCAACCATGTTTATTACCTTCCCAAGATCAAAAGTATGGGATTTACTATGATCTTATAAAGATATGATCGCTTTTCATTTTCTCCTCTTAGAAAAAAAAATGAATAGCCAAATTTGACTAGAAAGAATGAGATCCGAAAGCTATAAAACATTTATTGGTTGTTGGTTGACACGTTGCCATTGGATTGGTCATCCAAGATTAGTGTTAGTATGTACAACTAATAAGCAAATCCATAAGATAAACCGGGGGTGTTCTTAAAACGTACTTCCCAACCATGATCAATCATCAACTTAACAGTGAATTTGATGATCTTTAGTTTCTTATTGGAAAACTGTGTAAGTTTGTTTCCATACTAATTTATGTATTCTCTGATTTTTAGTCCCCCCCCCCTCCCAAAAAAAAAAAGAAAAATTTGTTTATCCTTAGAACCCTATGTTGAAGCTTTTTTTCTTTTTCCCCATCTCCCTCCACCCACTCTATTCAGACTTCACTCAAGTCATAAATGCTAGTATACATGAGAGTGACTAGTCGTTGGCAATATAGGCTCTCCACCCACTCTATAGCTGGTGACAAGTTTTTGCATCATGTACGATTACTTGAGTATTAAAAATACTAGCTATTGGACCCAAATAATATTATTTGAAGTACATTCACAATTAAGGTGTTGGTCCACTACTGTAGAAGTACATCCATGTAGCTTGTAACATTGTAACCCCATCACACAAGCCAATGGAACTTGAACCAGCAATCTCATTTTATTTTCTTCCACGAGATTTTAAAAAAACTCTCCAAGTGTGAGTGTGTGGCCTAAGAGTGTCTCCCTACTTTTGTCCTTGTAAAATGTATTTAGGATTTTTGCTTTGAGAAAATGATACGTAGAAAAAAAAAGAATTTGGGGAAGGTGGAATAAGGACCCGACCTAAGCTAGCTAGCTAGCAAAATTATAAAAGGGAAGAAAAAGAAAGATTCGAGCTGCCTCTCATAAAATTAATTGTAGATGTCTGCTTTTTTACGCTCTTTGGTGACAAATTACACCTAAAGAAAAGGAAAAATATATCAAATAAGGTTAAGGGGGTTTCAGAAAATGCCTTGACTTAAATGGAATTGATGTTGCCTTCTCTATGATATGGAATACAATTTTTTTTTTCCGTCTTTCTTTATAGAACGGATCCATATCCCGTGACCTAAGTTGGTAAAAAAAATTAAATTTAATTACGATCAATGAATCTTGATGGATTCAAACCACCATTTCTTGAAGATTCTCAAGTGCTCTACTTGTTTGAGCTAAAGACTAAGTGGTGAAATTTATGACTTGTGTTATTTTATTCATTGCATTATATGAAACCAAATCATGCCTCCTCACATGATCCATATCCCAAGTAAAAATAACAATAAAACATCTACAAAGACTCATATTTGGTGGAATGTCTTAGAGAGTTGTTGATGGTTATAATATACGCAGCCTTACCCTGATTTGTGAAGATGGTTATAATGTCTTGGAAACTCATTGTTTTCTATCTCCCTCTTTTCTTTCAGATATTGTGTCACATTGAAATCAGATTAAATAGAAACAACCATTTCATTGAACAGAAAATCCTCCAGAACCCAGCCATGCAGCAACATGTAAAACTGTGAAATAAAATCTCTTCTTGGAGTTGCTTTGAAGGGCACTGAACTCTGTTGCTTATGTCCAATCTCACTCTCTAACAATTCATCCAATAAGATTTCTTCTGTTTTTTATTAAAAGGTCTTTTATTTCTCTCTTTCATCAACACTCAAACTAAAGATTAAAAAACCATGTTTGACTTCTGCATGGTTTACCCTTTTTCAGAAAAACAAGAAGAAGCAGGACATTCTATAATCAAACACATTATACATGTTCATATTCTCCAGTTCATCCCAGTAACTGCAAGATAAAAACAAATGTATGACATTCACAGAGAGCAGAAGTGCTGGCCATATGCACATCCAACATCTTGAAGTCCTTTTGAATTGGCACTTTGTCTTTAAGTAGATCCACATGAAGACACCCACACTCAGTGGAACTTTTATGCTCCAAGTCTTACTTAGATTTGAACTTTTCTACCCTGCATATCATAACTTGATCCAATTGAAAACATTCCATTTGAAGAATTTATCCACTTTCTTTGATCTTCCCTCCTTGCCACTATTGGTAGCTCCCCCATTACCTGAGCTTATTTCAACACTTGCTCTTTCAATAGATCTGGTAAGTCAATTCTACCATTGAATATCTTTAAAAACTTGATAGAAAGTTTAAAAGAGACAACACCAAGCTGGTTCAAAGTATTCAAAACAAGAGATCTTACCTGGCTACAGCTAGATGGAAGGTAATGATCAGGATCTAAGACTTTTGTTCAAATAGTGCTGAAGAAAAGAAAAAGAATGCCAACTGGAGCTACAAGAACTAAGCCCTCTCTTCTGAGGATAACAAAATAAAATCAAAATAAATTTTGACAGACATCTATCAGAATCTGATAAGGAAAGAATGGTAGGAATCCATACAAATCTACAATATTTCAAATGCAAAGAAAGGAAATTAATGCATGCAACACTAGGAATAGGTGTAGAATTAGTTTTCTAGCCATGCTAGGCTCAAGCAAGGTGAAACAAGGGGCGTTTCCTACAGGGAATCAACCTCATTTGGCGACAACCACAGTGAGTGGGATCCAAATGGACTTGAATTGTTGCATCTAATAGCTAAAAACTCTAATGGAACTCTAATGGTCAGATTATATAAAACAGGACTATGAGTTTTATTTGGCTTTAACTGATAAAGCTTCAAAGAGGTTACCAATCTCTACCAATGCATCAAAATGAATGCATGCAACTGCTAAACATCTTTTGTTTTTTTTTTCTTTTTTTCGTTAACCAAAATGTCCAGGTCAACTTACGCACACCTCAACTAATCTTCGGGGAGACTAGCACAGCAACCCACCACCATGATAAAAATAAAAAAGAGAAAACCACGGTTCACTCTCCTCCCTGAGGGTTACCACTTATATCACTCTACTCCCTTGTTAAGTTTTAAATTACATAATTCTCCCATTGATGGTGTAGATTCTATCAATCCTACTGTCATGAGTTGTCGACTGGTAAGTGATAACAAAAGATGTACCATTTTCATTTTAAACCCCAAAATACCTATACAGTGTTTAAAAGATTGGTGAATAGATACCCACCTTCACCCATCTTCTTCCTTCCAAAATAAAACACGGAACACGGAACACGGAACACGGAACAAAATCCTTTTGACTCTGATCTATCTACTCTCCCATCAAAACCAACAGCAAAACCAGTTAGATTGCAGAGAAATCACAGATTTCATTGGCTTCAAGTTCAAGAAGGTCATTTTGCTTCTTAATCGAACTGATCATGCTCAATTTCATTGCGGACCATCTCCTTCTTTTTCGTATTCTTCTTCCTCTGCTCCGTATCAATCTCAAACCCTAAGCTTAAATCCAATCCCCTCTCTGAATCGAACTCCGATTGCGGTCGCTCAACCAATTTCACCCTCAAATCCCTCTCCACTTGCATCACTTTGCAGGAAAAGATCATCCTTGAACACCTGAAACACTGGGAAACCAAAATCAGGTAACAATTTTCCAAAGCCTGAATAGTAATTTAGAACACATTTGGTAGCCTGTACAGACTTTACGCAAAGAGACCAATGCCTGACCTGGAATCAAAGAGGACATGCACTAGATATCGCCCCACCAAACAAAAGGCGCTCAACACAACCGTCCCCAGGCATGGTAGCCCTAGGGCTACTCTTTCCATTCCACCACAAGCACAGACGAACTTCATAGAGCATGGTAAGTGAACAGCCAAGCAATTCATAGCATTCCACTCTTTTATCTCTGCCATTTCATTTCCAAACAACACCAAAATTGACACCCAATATATTAGTTTATTCTTCCGTCTGTTTAAAATATAATATATTGGACAAAAAAAAAAAAAAAAAAAAAATACAAGTAAAAAACCCTATAATTATCAACCATGTACCAAAAACAATATAGACTGAAATTAGCCCATGTATAGGATCAACTCATGCAAAACCATAATCAACCCACCCCCCAACCCAAAAAAAAAAAAAAAGAGGGAATACTAACCGATCAAATTACAAGTCCAAAAAGATCAATCATAACCACCAAAGTCAGTTGACGGCATGTCAGAAAGATCAATATATAAATTCATTCAGCTAGAAAATTGAGGTTGGTTTGCAAACTAGGGATATACTTGAAATAGAAAATACCATGTCTTATTTTAGGACTTGAACCAAATCAAGCATTATTCACCAAAGCAATTTCCATAACAATGTTCTCCCTGAGTCAGCAATTTCCATAACATTATTCACTTGAAATAGAAAATACCATGTCTCAATCTGAGTCAGAAATTTCCCTAACATTATTCACTTGAAGTAGAAAATACCATGTCTCAATCTAAGTCAGCCCCTCCCTAATCAAATGGATCAGGAACCTCTATTATTCTCCCTTTTTCCCCCTGTTCAACTTTAGTCTCATATTTTTGTTCTTCGATTAGATATCTAAACATCCACAATTTCACTTGTAAATTTAAGAGAAAAAATGATACCGTTTCTTCACAAAATGCTCAGTTAATTAAAAAAAAAAAATCTCCCCTATGATAACCTAGAAACTGAAATGTGTGCAACCAAATGCCAAAATCTTCATCCATTCTTTTTTTTTTTTTTTGGTAGAAAAAATATTCATCTATTCACCCAAAAGAACAATGGTAAGAAGGAAAAATGCAGCAAGAAATAAATAGAAGCAAAGCAGCCAACAAACACCAATACTTCTCACAGTTAGACAAATAAGTAGCTAAAGTAGCATTTGTATAGATTAAATAATAATAAATAAAAAAATACAATGAGGAATCGAGAAAATCCTTGAACACATTAAAACTCAAACTTGCAAAAAATCAGCTGGATTTCAAACTTAAAAACTAATAACTAGAGGTATGATGAGACTGAACTTGCCCCTCCCAATCCTGCTGTTCCAATCCCCTTTTTCCCAAGAAGATATGGTCGTATGTTGTAATTTGTAAGTCTAAAATGGAGAACAGGAGGCCAAAATTTTAAAATCCACGCTAACCTGAGTTGTTTTCCCGCTGCAAGTTTTTCCTACCAATTTCAAGGTCTAGCTAACATTCAAAGCCTGTAAAAACTCTTCCTTTTGCATCCGCATAGGAAATGTCTTCCTCTTCTCCAATATTTCATAGTATCACTGCGAGTAAGGCTGGCCGTTCCATCTATTAATGGCTGAGTTGTCCATTAGTTCGCCATTTGCTTTAGCTTTATTCGAAGAGAGAGAAGATTCTTCCACCACGTCAAATAAGCTAACCTTCTTTCTCCTCTCTGTTGAAATTTCCTTGAATTGATCCAAATTCAAGCTAAAAGAACCAAGAATTTGATAAGGAAAAAGTAAAACTAAAATGTAAACCCTAAAACGAGCCTGTGAACAACAAGGAAAATAATCTAAAACAAGCAGAAGAGTATGAAGGATGGATTTTAGCTTGCGCCCACAATGGTGCAAAGCCAAAACCCTAGCGTTTTCCTACCTTTTCCCTCTTCTCTGCCCGCGAGAGAGAAGAGAGAGACTTGTGCGGCTGAACAAAGATGGAGAAGAAGAGGAAGGGGGCACCGGTGCAGCGACTCAACTCAATAGCTTCAGATGGAGACTCGCCGAAGAAGAAGAAGAGCCAAACGGAGATGGAGAAGACACTGCAACCACCGGAAACAAGAGAGAAACGAGTTGGGCTAGTTCATGGTTGGAGGTGGGAGAGATGTCGGGGAGGATATGAGAGACAAATGAGATTGTTTTGTATTGGGGAAGGAAATGTATTTTGACTTATCAAATTTTGAGGTATATCGGTAGTATTAGTATTAGGTACAAATCAATGAACGACTGTGATTTTGAGATCCCTTTTGAAAGGATGAGATTAGTCCCGAATAGCTATACGGTTAGCTGCTCTGCAGACCAGAAAAACTTTTGCCATAAATAAAGTTTAAATTTAGAGGTGATACAAGATTTATTTATTTATTTATTATTATTATTATTATTTTTTTTTTTACACATTTGACTATAAGCTTATAACAGCCACGTGGCAGTTTAGTTAGCCCCAAATTGAGGTGGGGTGTCGTTATTATTATTATTATTATTATTATTTTTTTTATGCCAACAAAGAAAAACTTATATTAAAAGATATTTCAAAACCTCAATGTCTGGATGCAAAATATTAAAGTTGTCATAGCCTTAGTTGCTAAACAATCAAAAAAGGAGTACTACATCTTTGTTTGGTCTGAGCCAAAAATTAGTTAGAGTTGGTATGTGCAAAAAAGGGGGAGTGTTTGTGCTCGTAGGCCATGAAATGGTACTATTAGCAAAATGGATCTCTTTTAATTTGCTTTCATTGCCCTAGATTTCAGCAATGCACCATCCAACTTTGGTTGCCTCCTTCAGTCCATGATGTAGTGCCCCCGCACACGCCTCAAAAGTTTTTCCTATCAAGACATAGTCAGCGGCTAGTAAGACACAATTCCCATTTAGAATAATACATATTGCCCAACTCAATTTGGTCCCCAGTTCATGAGTCATAGTAGCAATGATGAGAATTGGGTGTTGGGATTTAGGGAAGGCATGGAAACTGTTATTAGGGGAAGGAGACAATACCCGGCTGTCCATATTGATTGCCTACATAGTTCATCCTTATTGTGCAAGCTAGGGGTGTCAATCGGTTGGTTTGATTTGGTTTCAGTCGGGTTGAATCAGTTTTGGTCTAGGAATGAGGGAGACCAAAACCAATCCGTTAAGGAACTTCGGTTTTCAGTCGGTTTTGATTTTGGTCCGGTTTGATTTCGATTTATTTCGATTTTTCAATATCGGGTTAATATTGGTTTATTATTGGGCTTGAACCATGATGAAATCTTACATTCATAACTTATATTGACAAGATTTGATGAAAAAAACACTTTAAATTTATGATTAAATCATGGTTTATCATTGTAAGAGAAATATAACTAATGTTGAAACCAATGGATAACAAGTTACTAAGAAGATAAATAATATTGAAATCATAAAATGAACACTATTATCCAATCAATCATTTAACTATTCAACTAGTTTTGTATGGTGATCAAGGAAATCAATGGAAGCATTATTACAATTTACAAATCAATTTCTCTATTCATAACTTAATATTCAATGATTTGTAACAATTCCCTTTACAATAAAAAATTTGCTCACTAATATTGTAAAAAATGGATAGTCAATTCACCAATTTATAATCTTATAATCATTTTATCGGTTTCATTCAGTTTGGTCTTGGTTTGGTTATTGGTCAGTTCTGTTTGGACCAGTTTTCAGCCGGTCCCAACATACCTCAGTCCAAAACCAATCCAATAAGGATCGATTTGGTTTGGTTTGGGTTTTATCGATCGGTTTCTATCGGCTTTATCGGTTCGGGCTAGGTTTTGACACCCCTAGTGCAAGCATTAGAATACTGTATGGATTTGGAGTGGTTTGGTTGAAAATGACATTATTTCTATGCTTCCAAATGAAGCAGCTAAAAGTAATAAAGTTGGGGAAAAAAAAAAAAACTTATAACTCTTTGGGATAAAGTTGGAGTTAAAAAGGTACAAAATAAAATTATTAAAAGAGTTTGGAGACAAGTTCTCGGTCCTCAACCCCAATGGGCTCCATGCCCAAATTCTTTTGGTAAACTCGCAAGAGAGAAAAGTATGCCAGGTTGACTCATGCTGTCTGTGGCAAAAGGCACAAGATGGGTCAACATCCATCCATTTGAGAAGTGTATCTTTGGTACTCCCTCCCTACAATAGCCTCCAGAAGGTCTTAAGTTTGGGGTGTAATTGAAGTTTTCAAACAAACCGCCACCAATGTGAGGAAAGATATGAGCAAGCACACATGTGTGAGAGTTTGACAGGGTTAGTAACTTAACCAAATTGAAGGAATTTAGCAACCATTTTTGTGGTAAGCAGGCCTTTTTTTGAAAGGTTGCATCACCAACTATCAACATGATTAGTAATGGATACATTCAAAATTTTTGAAACTGAAGAAGGTGGTAAAAATGAGGATAGAAGGCATGAGCTCCAATTATTATTAATCATGAAATCCTTAACCAAGGCTTACAATTCAGAGGGAGGATAGTTACCCAAAAAATTGGAAAAATCACGATTCCAAGGATTAAAGAAGAAATACGTATTTTGATCATTCCCAATCTTCCTCACAATCAAATTCCTTAAGGTAGGAAGTATACTCACAATGTTGTTTCAAGTAAATGATCCACTTTTTTTAAGGTAGAGTGGTGAAATACAGATCTGTTGGGGAAGTGTTTGTTCTGAAGAATTTGCACCCACAAAGAGTCTTTCTCAATAATGAGCCTCCATCCAAGTTTTAGAAGAAATGCTTTATTTTGTATTTCAAATTTTCTAATACCAAGTCCGCCAAGGAGTTTGGGTGTGCAGACCTTATGCCAGCCAATGAGGTGGGGTTTCTTGGTCTGATTGGTATCACCATTCCAAAATGTAAGGTGAATGGAATCTAGTTTAGAACAAACAACCTTTGGAAAGGCAAAGCAAGACATAAGATATGCAGGTATGAAAGAGAGGGTGGATTGGATTAACACAGTTCTACCTACAAAAGAGAGGAGGTTAGATTTCCAGGAACCCAATTTTTTTTCAACCCTGTGAATAATATGTGGGAATCTAGCAGATTTGGCTCTTTTATGGAACAAGTTAGTACCAAAATAAGAACACTCTCTTGGCATTTCCTTGATTCCAAGAATATTGCAAATGGAGGTCCTTACTCTATGGTTGACACCGGAGCTAAAGACAACACTACTTTTGTCAAGGTTAACAGTAAGGCTAGATAAATCCGAAAAAATGCCAATGATGCATTTGATAGTAGCAGCATCATCCTCAATGGCCCTAAAAAAGATAAAGGTATCGTCGGCAAAGAAAAGATGTGATACCTCGGGGCCATTACAGGAAACTTTGATGCCTTTGAATAAATCATTATTATCTAATTTTAACTCAAACGTTAAAGGAAACTTCAAACCATGGTCATGCTCGGCTACACAACATTTAGATTAAGCTAAAATTTTGTGGATATATTGAATCCAAGGTCCCTTATTCATGTTAATTTTTTTTTTTTTTGGTAGAAACGAAACGAAATTTACTGATAAGCATGTGTACAGCCAATGGCATCAGACGAGCACAGTTTATAAAGCCAAGGAGTGGTAAGTGGCCAATCTATTATACACACAATAGACAGGGCGTTCCGAGCAAGGTTACCAGCAACATGGTTCATAACCCTTGAAAAGTTATGAAATGAAACAGATACAAATGAATTAGATAAGAGGTGTACATCAGATAGAGCTGCTACTGAGTCAAGTGGAGGTACTTGGCCTTGGTCATTGATGAAGTTAATGGCCTCCAAATTATCACTTTTGACTTGGAGATGAGAGTTACCAGCATGTAAAGCTTGAGAAAGGGCCCATCTTAAAGCTAGGATCTCACCTTGAAGAACTGATGCAAAGCAGGGTGCAATGAAAAGTACTTTCTATTGATGACCCAAGTGATTTCGATAGATAATCCCCAACCCACCTTTTGATTTTCCACTAGGTAAAGCAGCATTGCGATTTACCTTTATATAACCCAAAGGTGGGAACATCCATCTCACCATGGAGGGACCTCCATTTGGAGTGGAGGAAGGACGCACCCTTGGGGGAATAGTTGCCAAATGATACCCAATGTATGATTTTTCTGCTACAATAATCACCTCTTGTGGAGACCAGATCGTGCCATTAAAAACATAATCGTTGCTCGTGCACCACATATACTAGCAAAGGAATGAAGCATGAGAGAGTAAATCAGTTGCTTGCCTCTTATCCTGCCTCACCAGAAGCTCCCAACTATTTAACCAGCTTGTTAACTTTAGAACCTGATCATGTGATGGGATGTATGACAGTAAACTTCCGAATTACACTGCCTTTGCAAAAGGACAGTCAAGTACCAAATGATCTGTTTCAAGTTTTAATCCAATCATAGTTTGTCATGCGACATGATAGAATTCGGGATTACAAGAGGCTACACGGAATCACAGTAAGGTGTATGAATATACATGTACAGGATGCTAAACCATTAAATGGAAAAGTAAATAAATGAATTTGAGGACCACATCATTCTTCCAAGTGGTAGAGTCCGGGCATGTTACAATTATACTTTAAATTTTGGATTAATCTATCTACTTCTTCTCAACGTGTGTTACAATGCCAAAAAAATTGTTTGCAAAAAACAAAGTCAAATTATTTAGATTTACTAACACTGCCAAACTATTTAGATGAAGAAAAAAAAAAAGGGAGGAGAGTAGGTGTGTCATTGGCTTCTTTGGAGCTACCAACTCAATCAATGGATAAAGTTGGACAAGAGGTGCATAGGAGACATGGCTCTTTACCCGAAAAGAAAAAGGGTTTATATGCTTTTAACTAAGGGTGTTAATCGGTTCTGTTTGGTTGGGTGCAAGATTATCTAGGTTTAACCAAAATCGAACCATTTAATGAACGGCTTCATATATTGAAACCGAAACAATTTATAAGCGATTTCGATTTAAAACATTTTAAATTGTTTTCTTCCACATTTTCTAATTTTTTATCAAAAAAACTTCTTTATCTTTAAAATGTTTAGTGAAATGGACGTAAATTTTAACATTTAATGAATTGTTTATTGTTATATGTTTTTTTTAATAGTTGTTTAAGGTAAATTTATTTTTTTTATTGAAATATATGTGAACTTAACATTGAATGATCTAAACTTATTATATAAATGTTAATCAGTTTAACGGTTTACTTAAAAATGGTTTATCAGTGATTTATAATTTAAAAGCGAAACCAAACCATTTATTGAAGAGTTTCAATTTTAAAACTAAAATCAAACTATTTATTAAATGGTTTTACGATTTCAATGTAAATGGATCGATTTGATTTTGGTTTCAAATTCACATCCTTACTTTTAATTATAGCCCTAGCTCCATGTTGACCATACCAGTTGCTTACTCAGCCTTTTTCTCTAGGAAAAAAAAATAGTTACTAAGGTGTAACATAATGGGTTATACGGTTGAAAATGTGTTTCATCATTGGCACAAACGGAGAACAACTTACAATGAAAAGTGTTCTAAGGTTTCCCTTGGATTCAACGTTTAAAAACTCATAATCAGGTCGTGCATAAAATGCCATTGATTCTGATTCAAATAATCCCAGAATAGAATTAATATGACTCCTAGACTCGCTCAAGCTCGGTTAACTTCATCAGACTCAAGCAAAGAATCACAGTTATTTGGAATCGGTTCCAAATTGGCTAATTCCATCGATTCCAATCTGTATTTTATATCCCTACTTGGAATAGTAGAAAACATTAAAACTAACTCTCTCTCTCTCTCTCTCTCTCTCTCTCTCTCTCTCTCTCTCTCTCTCCATGATATCGATTAAGACAAACAAGGGAAAATGGTTTCTGTGGGAAAAGTATGAGGGATTGCATCCAAACATATATGGGGGCGAAATGACTGCCCCACCATCCATAAATGCGATAATACTTCTACGTGCTCTCCCATTGACTTTCATCCACAAGCAAGAGCCGTACTTCCTAATAGGAAACACTTTCTTTTCTTTTCTTTTTTTTGTAAAGCATGGGAAACACTTTCCCCGACAAACAATGTGGACACCATAATTTCGGCAAAATGATCGGGAAGATACCTTTTCTATAGATAAGGATGTGAAACCATAGAAGATATCCACGGATGTCATTCAATGTTAAGTTTACATACATTTCAATAAAAAAAATTAAGTCTATATTAAACAACTGTTAAAAAATTATATAACAATAAACAATTCAATTCAATGTTAAAATTTACAACTATTTCATTAAAAAAATTTAAGGTAAAGAAGTTTGAATAATAAATTAGAAAATATAAAAAAAACCCTTTAAATAAAAAATATTTATAAGTGGTTTTATTTTTAATATATGAAACCGTTTATTAAATGATTCGATTTTGGTTATACTTAAAAAAATCTTGTACTAAATCAAATCAAAACATCTACATTGGAATACAGGGGAGCCTTGGCCCAGATGGGGGAGGGGAGAGAAAAAGGAGGTGGTGGGATACAGGGGAGCCTTGGCCTTGTCTGAGAATATACATATACGAATTTTGAGGGGGGGGGGGTTTACCACTAGCGACCACACAAACGTATGGGAGTGACAAGTTTTCCCACTATATTTATATCAAACTCTGGTAAACAAACATGAATGTTTGCTGGGTTCAAATTATCTGTAGTGAACGGTGAGGTGCAGTGAACATTTGGTGGCTAAGAGTTTCTGAGCACACGTTCCAAGGGGCTCCCAGCCACCCGATGCTCACTGCACCAGTGTAGTGATTGCCGACGATTTTCACTCATGTTTACTTGCCCAGTGCAGTGATTGCCGACGATTTTCACTCATGTTTACTTGCTCTACTACGACAGGAATTTGGTGTCCAATACCAATTGGTCATATGGAATTAAGGAAAGAAAAGTATCGCTTATGGCTTGGCATGTTATGAGTTGTTTTCACGGCGGACATATTTTTGGTACTTTCATGGCTACAACTATTCAACGGGATGAAAAAAATAAGAAAACAAAAGCACAAGGGAGAAAGAGCACGCATGCTTATCTATATGAAAAGGTATCTTCCTGATCATTTTGTCAAAATTATGGTGTCCACATTGTTTGTCGGGAAAAGTGTTTCCTGTGTTTTATCAAAAAAAAAAAAGTGTTTCCTATGAGGAAGTATGGTTCTTGCGTGTAGATGAAAGTCAATGGAAGAGCACGTAGAAGCTCTGTTTGTTCCATGTGAAACAGACAAATTTGCCTTACATTGTATCATATAACAAGCTCTGTTTGTTCTATGTGAAATTTTCCAGTTAAAGAATATTTCAATGTTTGGTTTTAAGAGATAAAATATTATAAAAATATCATTGTAAAATTTTCTATATTTGTTTGCCATTTATTTTTACATGAAAAAAATATTAAAATAATTAAAATTACGTAACAAATTTGAATTAATATGTGTATAGAGTCCAATATTGGAAGAAAAAAATAAGAAAAACCCAAATGCATGTTGGATTGCATTTCAGAGTGAAGGACACGGATGAAGCTGATACTTCAACCCAAACAAACCAAGTTAAAAAGCCAAATCTAGAGTGCACATGAAAATTATTTAACATCCCAATTGCACATTCGGTTGTGTCACTTATGAATGTTACAATCCGATATCAATCATATGGAGGGCTGATCACACACCGGTTTCAAAAGAATTTAAGGGTTACTGAATCTCTAACTAGTTGGATAAAATATGATAGTTTAGTTAGTATCAAATACTAAGATTTCGAAGTAAAAGATAATAGTTTCTATATGAAGTCTGTGGAGAGCTTGCAAGGAAGACAATTGGTTGTACAAGCCCAAACCCCATGGTTGGATGTGTTACTGTTAAGGATGGACGGATTGTCGGAAAGGGTTTCACCCCAAAGCAGGGTAACCTCAAGCTGTGGTAATGATCATGGTTCCTTCACCTTATAAACTAGTTTATGAGATTGAGTTCTCCCATTGCTCGTATTATTGGTATCAGTGCAATCAATCCCTGATTCCAACCCTCATACGGAAAGGACAACCTGGTGTTATAATAACTTTCAAAAACGTGGTGGTATATTACAATCCCATATATCCATATCGATTACAAAAGGATTTGCATTCTTTTCTGTCCAAGAAGAGTCGATTTAAACTACCTCAACGTGGTGAAGGGTTTCCCTATAAGCATTCGATGGATATATTCCTCGTTAAGGCTCCTGCATGGTTCTTCCTCAACACCATTTCCGAGTCTCTTAGCCTTTCTATCTCTTTTGAAGCAACAATTGGGTTTGATTCCACCATTCCAACCACCACCCTTTTCACTTTTTCCCGAATCAGTGCTTCAGTGCAGGGTAGAATTCTCCCATAATGGTCAAATTAATTTTTCTAGCCTCACATAAGTTGTTGCATGTGCTTCCAAATCCCAGCATTCCTCAAGACAAAAACCTCAAACTTTGACAGGATGACTCAAAAACTTCACCAACAGTTGTACAAATAAATAACAAAATATCTCTCTTTTTTATTTAATCAATTTTGGAAATGATTTTTTATAAATTAAAACAAAAAACAAAAAAAAAAATTTGAAACAAAAATAAAATGATACCAAAGAGAGCCTAACACCACAACGTACTAATCATTTTCTGCGCAAATGACTCAGAGAAAATATTAAAAAAACTACAAAAAAAAAAAAAAAAAAAAAAAAAAAAAGTGCAATGGGTATGGAAAAATAAGAGATACAATCCAATATATCTACAGCAAGTCAATCGGAGCAATGCAGTTTATATTCTTCAAGTAAATAAAAAAATAAAATAAAAGGGTAAAGGTTGAATGATCATTACCACAGCGTGAGGTTACCCTGCATTGGGGTGAAACCCTTCCCGACAATCCGTCCATGCTTAACAATAACACATCCAACCATGGGGTTTGGGCTTGTGCACCCAACTGTCTTTCCTTGCAAGCTCTCCACATACTTCATATAGAAACTATTATCTTTTACTTTAAAATCTTCGTTATCTGATACTAACTAAACTATCATATTTTGTCCAACTAGTTAGAGATTCAGTAACCCTTAAAACTACAAAACCCACTGTTGAAATTTGGGTTGGAGAGACAGCTTTAGTATATGGGCCTATGATTGGAAACAACAAGAACAAGGTGGAAGATAGAGAGTGGATTAGTGTTACGTGTTTTAAATTCTTGTACCCCTTCTAAAGATTTCGCCACTCAAGACAATTTTGCTGGCAACTCAGATGAAATTTTTTTTTTGAGGTCTGTGATGGTGCAATGCGACCCCACTCGATGCAACACGCTGAACCAACCCAACTTGAAAAAATATTTATTTGCTTTATTGTCCTGTCGTACAAGTAAAAAAGAAAGTTTTGAAAATTTACAGAGTTATGATTTTTAGGTAATTTCTAGCTTTGTGTTACTTGAAAGATCTTCCTTGTAATCTTTTTCTCCAACTTAGTGAATCATCTTTCGGTGATGCGTGAATCATGTTAAATCTATGTCATCTTTGTATGAATTTGTTTTTCTTCATGTTTTTTTTGTGTTTATTCTAACAACTAGGATAATATTTTTGGAAAGTTTTCTGAAATTGCATCTTTAAAGGGGGAAAAAAAACGAGATGAGAATATATGATAATAGAAAGACAACCACAATTGATATCCAACACAAGAATAATAGCAGTTCCAATTTCATTCCATGACCCAAAACTTGAGCCTTCTAATTTTCCCAGGCAGAAGTGGTTACTTCGTGTTTTTCTCACCCGCTCCCACCCACTGCAGTGACTGCACATTGCGCTACTCTACTCTCAACTCCCTAGTCCCTGCCTCTCTTTCCCTTCTCTCTCTTCTTTTTGGTTCCGTTTCCATAGTTTCATTCAACATACAAGACGAAAATGCCTCTCTTATGCTTGGTTAATCTATGCTGATATGCCTTGAAAAAATTTGGCTGCTACTCTATCTCTATCTGCTACGCCCAAGCCTCGAAGCCAGAGCACCCCTCTGGCCTCCACCTCTATCTGTTGTTCGTAGGCCCAAGCTGAGCAGGAGTCTGCATCATCACATGCTCTTGGACTAAACATCCCCTAATAGTACAACCTTACCAAACAATACAAGGTGAAATCGTAACATCCCATTAAAAAAAAAAAAAAAAAAACTTAACGACACAATGGGTTATACGGTTTTTGCTATTCCATCTCACAGTGCTCCCGCTCCTGTCACTTACCAGTAGCACCATTGCATCAAATGCCGGAATCTGTCATTTATACCAAGAATACCCACCTTCAAGATCCCACCGAAACTAGATTTGGAAGGTTGGGGAAGGAAAAATTAATGAAAGTTTAAAGTAGCAATAGTGAAACCATTAGAAGAGTTCGTTGCTTTTCTCTGGACACCCTGCTTCAATAAACCCTCTACCATGTAAACAAGAGAGAGACGATAAAGCTCCACAATTGCCTTCGCCTCTGTAATCGTTGCCTCTAGTCGAGAATTGAGGCATGGGAGAAGAAGAAGATGCGAGAGGAGATGATGGAGCAGCTCATCAGGCTTCCAAATTCTTACCTAAAGGAGAAGGTAGTTTTCAGCAATCCGAGAGTTGTTCCTGTCGCAGACGCTCAGGATTGTGTCGAGCTATGAGAGCTCAGATTGTGTGGACTACGAATACAACATCCATGGAGTTTGTCGAGCACGAACAGGAAACATTTTACAGACAAATTCGGGGTAAAACATACCAAAGCATTTCCAGAAATTTGATGGTCCCCTGTAACATATTTCCTCATGAAAATTTTTCAAATTATAAAACAATGTACATTTTAATTTTACAGTACAATTTGCTTTCCCACATAACAGAAGTACATTTACTTGTGATTTTCAGGCACATAGAAAGCAACTAAGTCAATGAATGCCCAAAGAACCATCAGTAATCGTACCGAATTTAGTTTAGATTGATTAGTGCTGCTATGTTCAATATCAAAGCACATGAAATGATAAAGAAAAAAACACACAACGTGAGGATACCAAAATCAGCACTGTTATTAGCAATAAACGAAAAGCAAAGGATCAGCACTGTAAAGCCTTCCTATTTACAACCACAACTTTTATACAATCAGAAGCTCTATTTCACACGACGGACTTTCGAATTCTTAACCAGGGCAGTCCCTAGCCCAGTGCCCAGGCTTACTACACTTATAACAAGTGCCTGATGAACCAGACCTTCCTCCCACCTGGGTAGAAGAATCAGATGAAGGCTTGGGGCAGTCTCTAGCCCAATGGCCTTCCAGCTCACATCTGAAACAGGAGAAACTGCTCCTTCCATAATGGCTTGTGCTGCTTGTATCGTTTGAACTACCATAAACCTGTGAGGAACTCATTGGCAGACTAGCTGCCGGAGTGTGTTCGCTACACCATTTAAAGAAACCACAACCCTACACAGTGCAAGGAAAGATGTAAACCTACTTCATGTATTTATCACAAGCAAAGAAATAGCATGAAACTTTAGAAGCTCCCATCATATGAGAAAAAAATTTCCAAAAAGATTTTTGCAATGCTTTGACTTGTGTAGCTGGAGGCAAGGATCAAAGCGACTGCATGGAGAGCTGTACTAGAACTATCATCCTCATCCATCAATATCATTTCCAAGACCCAATCCAAATAAATGGGGTCAGCTATATGAATCATGTCACACCAGTCCACTCTGTCTACAGTCATCTTTCAATCAGTAACATGATAATACATTTTAATTGGCCTTGAACCCAAAGTTTAATTGTTTGACATGGTAACCAGTAACCTTGAAGTCAAGGGTTAAATGTTAGCTTACGCATCAAACAATGAAGCTAACATGAACAATTGAAATGAAACAAAAAATAATTAAACCTATATAAACAATGTCAAATAGTAGTATGCTCTATAGGTCACACCACGAAGAGCCCAAACAGGAGGGCCCAAGTGGTTCTTGACAGTCAGAAAAGCAAAACCCAAAGGGTGGAAGTGTCCTAGTAACATGTTAGGTTAAGTGCACACATACAAGGCAAAGTAACATGTTCCATCAATCCCTACAAGGGGGACATGAATTACAATGAAGGAAAAATAGAAAGCAAGCTGAAAGTTTAATCCACAAGCTTCATCAAATTTGCTAAGATAGATGGTTAGGGATTTGGGGATCAAATCAAGGCTCGCTCAAGCAGCAAGCAACAAGCAGTTAAATACACATACATTGGCATCTTGGCACTTTCCATGTAAAATGTCAGCAACCACAAAAATATGCATGTCAGATTATCGACAGGAGAAAGGCTATCCAACATCCAAGTTAGAGCATTGGTTAAAAGAACTGCTGAGCTAGACAATGGAGACATACTTAAACAACTTTAAAAGAAGCATCCCTAACATAATATATAATCAGTGGCAAAAAATACTATATAATTACATATAGAATGCAATCCAGTCCCTCCTTAGTTCTGAGGGACCAAGGAAATGAACATGGTCACCCAAGGGTATATTTTTGTTATAACATGAGACACATGTAGAATGCAATCCAGTTCTTCCTTGGTTCTGAGGTACCAAGAAAATGAAATGGTCACCCAAGGGTATATTTTTGTTCTAATATGAACACAATGCGCACAAACACACGCACACACAAAAAATAAATAAATAAATACCTGGTTGGAAGGGCATCGGTAGAACTGCTGCCCCATGTGTTTTTCTGTCTTGGGTGTCAAAATGGAGCAATGGCCTGCACCACATGGACATTAAACATCTCGGAATGAAGAATTTGTCGGCTTAATTTGAGCTCCATTGGAAACCGGAGTTTTCAAGGAGTTGTCACACCACTCAAAAAAACGACACCCTCCATTTTCCTGCACCATTATTTAATCATTAAGGTCCACTGTTTTAATGTAAAATGGAAGTGGAAAAAAAAAAAATTTATTTCTGACAAAAACTGCACTAATGAGAGCGGTAAGATCAGGGAGACAAATTCGTTCAGTAGGAGACCCACATATTGATTGAAGACAGTGAGTCCATGGGTAATTGTGTGCGAGCACTTTCCTACTAACCGAAGTGCGGATCTTCTTTCAAACAAAAAAAAAAAAAATAAGTGGGGATCTTTTTCCCATTTTTTTAGTATACAACAGACATTAGTAAGAAAACACACACACACACAACCCTAAATTCCATCATGCACTCTCTCACAAAATGAGATGTGGGGCCCACACATTCTCGGAATCTCCCTTGTTCTGTCGCATGCAAGCCAGATATGAATGATACTATTCTCTGCAAAGCCATTGGAGCCATTGGTGTGGCGAGTAGATTCCTCCCCCACACTGGGTCATGGGCATGGTTTGAAATCTCGCCAAGATCTCAGTAATTTCGGTTTTTTTCCTTTTTTTTTGTCGAGATAAGATTACATACGAAATACTATTAGTGCAATGTTTCGGCCGATATTTCGGTATCTCGGCCGAGATTCGATATCGTCTCGGCGAGATACCGAAATGTTACCTTCCATGCCTTATAAATACTGTATTTCGGTGCACCTATCTCGCTGGTCTCGGTTCCATTTGCACATTTTGAACACAAATCACTCCAACAAGCCTCTAATTAGCCATATCATCACACATTTTGACTTCTGAATCACTCAGACAACAAGATCTACATATTCCAAGCTTAGGAAAGGTAAAGTTCTTTTCCCAAAACCTCCTTTTTTTTTTTTAAATAGTACATGAATACATGTTGGATTCTTCTAGATTTTTTATATGTTAGACACTAGAGGCCGATCTATGACCTCATAGAGTCGTTTTTTTTTTTTTTAGTACATAAAATTTTTTTTTTCTAGCTTAAAAATGCATTTTTCATTAACATAAATTGTTACTTTTTATGATAAATATTGCTTTGATGGATGTCAACTATATATATGTCACTCACCAATGGCTGTTCTACAACTCTATCGAAGTGAAATTTTTTTCCAACCAGTAACTATTTATTTTAACTTTCAAAAATGTGAAAAATAGATTAATAATTGAAAAATAATTTTAAAATAGAGAAAAATATTCTGTTTTGATTTAAAAAAATAAAAAAAACATAAGAGATTAATATTAAAGTATTTTAAAGTGTACATGATGCTTGTTATGTTATACCATATTTGATTTTGTTGTATTATACCATTAAAATATTTTTTAAAATTGATTAAAAAATCATTTTATGTAAGAAAAAATATAAGTAACTACCATATATTTGCTACTTAATAATGATATTCTTTTTTCTATGTATCAGCTCTGGGGTGATATAAAATGGTTAATAGAGGATGTGACGAGGAAGGAGGGAGAAGAGGGAGAAGAGGGAGAGGAGGTGGGAGACGTGATAGCAGTTGTGATAGTGGGGAGATTGCATAGAAACACGGAGTGCCTATTGATGGAGATAAGAGAAAAACTTCGTGTAACTACTGTCACAAGAAGTTTATGGGTGATGGGGTCACAAGACTTGAGCAACATTTGGTTGGAAACTCCCCAGATGTGGCTAAATGCAGGGAAATGCCTGATCATATTGCTAAGGTCATAGCTGAAAACATGAAGGGAGAGAATAAAAGGAAAGCAACGAAGGAAAAGGCGAGGATTGAGTTTGAGGAGGCACTATATGCTCCCGTGCATCGTTATAATGATGATAGTGATGATGACAGTGATGACCCTATTTATGTTCCTGATGATATAAAAACTAAGAGGCTAGAAATTGGCGACAGGGGCAAGCATTGAGCAGACAAAGTCTTCGTGAGGAGGAGGAAAGACGTAGACAAAGTAGAGGAACTGGTCCATCTAGAGCAGGGGGTAGTGGATCTTCACAGCGTCCTCGTCTATTTAGGGATCACAGAGTACAAGGGAAGCCCCACCTCCACCTTCACCTCCAGTGGTACTATCTCGTGTGAACCCCATTCTACAACACGATCCCCGTGCGTATAAGAAAAAGAGCAGTAAACAACGTAAGATAAAGGGGATGTGGACTAACATGAAGGCTTATGTTGGGGAAGTTGTGTCTAAGTGTATGTTATTTCATAGCATCCCGAAAAACAACACTACAGGTCCTTATTACCAGTTGATGTTTGATGTTGTTGCTGAGGCCGGTCCAGGGATAAAAGGGCCCACTGCATATAAGGTGATGAATGTGTATTTGCCTTAGGAGAAGAGAATTGAAATCATATATAGATGAGTTAAAGGTTTTGTGGAAGAGCTATGAGGTAACCATAATGTGTGATGGTTGGACATGACTCACGAGAAAGTCCATCATCAATTTTATGGTTTATTGTGATGGTAGAACCATTTTCCTAAAGTTTGTTGATGCATCCAAGGAAAGAAAGATGCAAAATACATTTACAAGCTTTTGAAGGAGGTTGTGGAAGAAGTTAGGATACAGAATGTTGTTCAGATTGTGATGGACAACGGAAGCAACTACAAGAAGGCAGGTCAAAAGATGATGAACAGCAGATTTCAACTCTTTTGGACTCCTTATGCAGCACATTGCATTGACTTGATATTGAAGGACACAGGGAAACTGAAAATTGTGAAGACTATGGTTGATAGGGCAAGGCAAGTGAGCACATTTGTCTATAATCATGGGTTTTCATTGAACTTATTAAGGGAGAAGTACAGGGGGGCCTCGGTCAGGCCCATAGTTTTTAAGGCAGTAAGGCGATGGAGGCGTTTAAGGGTCTTTCGGAGCGCCTTAGCTATAAGACGAGCATAAAGCATCGCCTTATTGACTAAAACGTTCCTGTGTAATTTTTTTATAAAACCAATCTATTTGGCTCAAATCCTAGTTGAATCCTATTACTCATATGTTAAATAAATATTAAAGATTCATATTCATATCAATGTAAGATATTCATCAAGAAAACAAATCAATAAAGTGAATAAACTAAGTTCATCTTCATCAATCATCAATCATTAATCATATTAACATATAATATAAATACAAAAATATGAAACAAAATTATAAATATAAAGAAAAGAAGACATAAAAAATACAAGTATTTATTATACTTACCTCTATGAAGTCCAAATGAGTGCCTAAGCCCTAAGGTCATCCACCATATTTCTACTCCTTTCAAAGAAGAATGAAGCTCACCGCTGCCGGAGCAAAACGGTCGCCTGGATCAGTGGTTCTTCCTTGTTCCTTGATTCCTTCTCAAAGCCCTTTCTTAAAACCCTTGACAAAATCAAACCCTGTTTGTAAATCGTGTTTTTGTTTTGTTTGTTTTGATTATTTTTGGTGCAGTAAAGCTGATCTCATACATCTCAAGTGTTAACAAAATCATACACCTACCAATAAAAAATCTATATTTGGAATCTTCATCAAGTAATTTTAAAATGTGTTTAAAAAAAAAAAATCCATAAAGTGCCACTTCACGTAAGGCGGAGCACTGCCTTACCATCTCTAGACCGCATCAGCGCTAAGTCGCCTTAGCAGCGCCTTAAAAACTATGGTCAGGCCCGATCTCAGAAGATTTGCTACCATCTATGTTGCACTACAGAGTTTTGAGTCCAAGAAAGTTGGTCTTCGATCCATGTTCGCATCTAAGAAGTGATTTGGGTGGAAGGAAGATCATTTGGTGGTAGGAAGGCACAAGCAACTATTTCATCAGAGGAGTTTTGGACACAATTGGGTAAAGTAGTGAAAATCTTGGCACCAATTGTTGGCGTGTTGAAAATGGTGGATTCAGATTTCAAACCCACCTTGCCAAGCTTGTATGTTGCTATGTCAATGATGAAAAAACATGTCTATGCTGCCAACCCACGTGGAAGTAAGAAATTTCTGAAAATAATAGAAGAACGTTGGGAGCGCCAGCTCAAGCATCCATTGCATAAGGCTGGTAAGCAAAGCTGAAGACATTTTTTTATGTGATATAAAAATGCATAAATGCTAACATTGACAATAACATGTTTTGTCAAATTTCAGCATTCTATTTAAACCCCAAATGATGCAGTTGGGCGATTGGTTTAAAAGAATTTCTTATGATTTGCTTTCCTTCTTCAATCTTAGAATTAGTTGGTAGTATATTTATTTGGGTGAGATTTTTATTCCACTTGATGCCGATCCGGGTTCCAAAGCTGGAATCGGATCGCTTGAAAGCCCACAGAAATAAGAGAACTCAATAACCAAGGTGCAGTGGTAGTATTGTAATTAAACAGAAGTTACAAAGAGAGTGGCAGAGTTGTAAATAACCACAAGTTCTATGGTATTACTTGGTAGCTAAAGGAGGACATAACAGGAATTAGATTTATTAATTATAGAAAAATTAGGATGAGACGGAAATGTAAGGGCAGCAAGAATAATGAGAAAAGAGAAGGGCAATGTTATGAGAATGAAAACAAAAGAGAGACTTTAACAAAAAAAAAAAAGGCTAAAGACAAAGACAAAAAGACAAAACTGAGTTCCAGCAAAGGGGGGGAAGTAACGTATGAGGTTGAGAGGAGTAACCTTGGAATAGACAAAACTTAATGGCAATGTATAAATACTAAGAAAAGCAAGGGCAATATGAATGGTGGGGTAAAGACATTAACTAATTAGAATAAGGAGAAGCTGGGTCATCTTCAACCTTGGAAAAGGGGTTACTTACATACGATGGAACCAGTGGAAGAGGGGATGAGTTCGATCAACAATACTCCCTCATGCAAGATCAATTCAGCCCAAAATCTTCGATGGAGCTTGAACACTAACGGGCCTCTTAATTTCAGCTGAAAAATACTTCAACGCAGCAAGTAAACAGGAGTTGTAGTGCCTGCAACTCAGATTAAGGCGGTAACTTTGGGTAACCTGAGTTGTAGGTGTCGTTTGTTCACAGGAGAGGTCACTTTCAGGTTTGACATTCAAGGCTTAGGGTCGCCCTTCAATGGTGATCTAACCCCCAAAAGTTGGTGAAGAAAGAAGATGATACGAAGGAGATCGATAGATCTCCAAGGTGTTGCAACTGCTGCCCAGAACAGAGGCTGAAAGAGAGACTCAGCAAGAAGAAAAAGAAGAAAATAAGAAAAGAAAAGAAAAAAAGAAGAGAGAAGAGAAAATTCAAAAAAGGGAGAGGGATGGAGGTCACGGCAGCCAATATTCAGCCAAGCAAAATTCAATTTCAAAACTTCAATTCTTCAAATCTGAGTTCTTCTCCATTACATGGCTATTTAAAGAAAATAATGACATAACATTGGAAGCTAATTAAAAATGGAAACTAATCCTAAAAAACAACTGAAATAAAAATCTCACCCAAATAAAAATACTACCAACTAATTCTAAGATTGAAAAAGGAAAACAAATCATAAGAAATTCTTTTAAACCCATCACCCAACTGCATCAACTCTCCCAATCTTGAAAGAACTCAACTCCGTCGAGTCAGGTCTTACTCCCAAGATACCCTTGTAAGTCGATCATCAATGATGTGGCACGTATCTCAAAGCAGATGACAAAAACACAATTCCACGAGGGAGCGTAGGCTGAAGTGTCACTGGAGCATGAGTTAGTCCACGACGTGGCATGTCTGATAATGCATGTGGCCTCATTAAATACATATGACCTCCTTGCTTCACGTTGATGGTGTTCCATGCACCATCATAGAGGATACCATGTCCACTGTCAAGGTCGCCCAAGAAGAATGTCACAGTGCACCAATGGGGTGACCAAGCAAGTTACATGGTACTGTAATGGCCCAAATTATAAGTGTACTCGAACAACTATAGTGGCATCTTCTCGAACTGTGGGACCAAAACCTTGCATGTGAATCTTCTTGAAAAGCTGCTTCTGTGAAAGGTTGTGAGCTCGAACAAATTTAGCAGATATAAAGTTTACTTCTACCCTGGTATCAATAACTGTATGGACTTCATTAGGATCAGAACTCTGTAGGAGAGTACCCTTCTGACTAAAGAGGGGCCTTGTCAACTAGTCTGTTTGAAAATGATGAAAGACTAGCGGAATGGGATTCTACATCTTCATCATCATCATCATCAATATCATCTTCCTCAAGGGGATAGGGATATAAAGCATATTCATCATCACTTTTCTCAATTAATTTCTTCTCCGTTGCATTTATAGAACGAGTCCTATTGGGACACTTATCGGAGTAGCGACCCTTCTCGCCACAACTATGGCATCTGATGTTCTTCAACCCATCACTGTCCTTATTGAACTTTGACCTTTTTTCTTTAACTCTACGAGCTTCAGGCTTCTTTCCTCCATACACAAGGATTAAAGTATCGGTATCAGTCGCTGTATCGGTCGACCAAAATTAAGATACGTATAGGAGGGTATCGTATTGTATCGGAGATACGCTAAGATACAAGCATGAATGGTTATGAAACACCTTTTTAAACACTTTTGCATAAAAAAATTTGTTAAAAAAAGCTATTGATAACATGTATTATGCATAAACACTAAACTGAGAGTATTGCACTAAGAATTCAAGGTTTGTAGTTATTCCATAAATGTAAAATCCTTGTTCCCAACCTTGATTTCCACTTTAGTTAGAGAGAAATATAACTGGCAGCAACTTTAGAACAAAAACCCCTCAAAAAATCGTGTTTTTTGAAAAAATATCCATCTTGGCCATTATATGACCATAGCGCACTGTATCGGTACTTACCAATACTCACTGATACATACCAATACGTACTGATCGATACATACCGATACTCACCGATACGTACTGATACTCATCGATACGTACCGATCGATACATACAAATACTTACCAATACATACCGAAACGTATATTTCACCTCGATTTTATATTTTTCATAAAGTATCAGTACGTATCGATAGTGTATTGGTGCATATCGGTATGTATCGTATGATATATATCGATACGAAAGGATTTTAAAAATTCCATGTATCGTATCGTATCTGTCGGCTAAATTTAAGATACGTATCGGAGGGTATCGTATCGGTATCGGAGATACTTTAAACCATGTCCATACATGGTGGTCTATAAACTGAAGGAGTTTTGAACATACTCTTCCAATAAATGGACTTCTCTTCAGCTGTCTTGGCATGAGCTACTGCCACATCAACGGACCTAAAATCGACGTTAGCCAATTCAAGTCAGATCTCAGTACTTAGCCCGCTGATATATCGCATCACCCGTTGCTAGTCTGTTTCTTAAAGTCAACACCTTGAAAACAGTTTGTGGAATTCGAGAGTGTAGGTATCCACATCCTTGTTCCCTTGTTGCAAGTTATGCAATTTATGGAACATTACCTTCTCATAATTAAGAGGAACAAACTTTTAATTAGGATCTACTTCATGACCTCCCAATTGGTATTGAGTTCAAGTCTTCTAACAAACCTTGCATACAATACATCATCCCATCATGAACATGCATACCCAATATATTTGGTGAGGATGAGTTCACACTTCTCATCCGGAAGAAATTTATATGCAAAAACCCTCTTAACTTTGGTAAGCCAGTCAAGGAATTCTTCAGGTCCCTTTTCACCAGTGAACTTTGAAACTTCAATTTTGATGCCATAATCTCCGTCAGAAAATTGTCGTGTAACATCCTGGGGGACAACTGGATTAAGTTGCTGCCTCTGAGGTGTATCTTCGATCCATAAAGTATTGAACTGAGGAGGTAGTGTAGAGGATCCTTCTTCAGCTCGCTTGTCGAACCTCTTCATAAAGACAGTCATCTCTTCCATAAACTTGTCAAATTTGGCTTCAGTCCTCTCAAGCCTAGCATTAGTATTCTGTTGATTCTCACGCAGTACCCCTTGACCCTTAGCTAACTCACGATACAATTTTTGTAACTCGGCATTGGTGATGTGACCTGTCATGATTAGAAAATTTGCTCTGATACCACTTGATGTCGATCTGGGTTCCAATGGACTGAAATCGGATCGCTTATGGGCCCATAATAATGATAAAATATCTCAAAGTAATGGTTGAGGGGCAATCTTGTAAATTCATGAACACTCAAGCACTTAAAAGAGTATAAAATAACTAATAGGGTCAAACCGGAATATAAATTAAAAGAGGGGTATTCTGGAATTAGTAAACGAATGAGGGAAATATTAGAACACAAGTTTAAGAAAGGAGGGGTTAATTGTAAATAAAACAAACTAGGTCACTTAAGAATAAAAGAAAAAAAATCATCTTCTACCTTAGGTCACATTAGGAAGCAAAACCAGCGGTAAGGAGAGGCTTCAGATCGATGGAACTCCTTCAATAGGCCTCGGTTTGGCCTGAACTTCCAAACGAAGGCAGCCAACCCTGTGGCCTCTTGATTCCAGCAGATAGGTACCTCAATCAACAAGCAAACGAAGAACGGTAGCCCCTGCGATTCAGATCTAGCGGTAATGGGAGAACCAGAACCTGTAACTGGTTGACCTGCTCTCAATAGAGGATGGCTTAGGGGATAAACTCCAGGATTCTGATTGCCTATAAGAGACCTACTCTCAACCAAACTTCAAGGTCAATCGAGTGGAAATAAGACCTCCGCAAAGACTTCTCTCAGTTCTGGTAGTATCACCCAGAACAATATATTGAAAGAAAACCCAAAAAAAAAAATAATGAAGAAGAAGAAAAGATAATAGGAAGTAAGAATGGGAAAAAGAAGATCAGAGAAGAGAACCTCAGAGAGGGAGAACAAGCTTCACGGCAGCCATACCATCCATTCCAAAATTCAATTCTTCAAAAAATCTGAGTTTCACTAGTGTATTACAAAGCTATAAAAATGAAAATCAAAGCATAAATTGGTAACTAAGTAAAAATGGAAACTAGCCTATATAGCAATTAAATAAAAATCAAATCTAAATAAAAGGCTGCCAATCTAATTTCTAACCAATAAAGGAAAGTAAATAAAGAACCCTAAATCAAAGAGATCCCTTCTAAATCCATCGATGCAGTTGGGCGGTTTAGAAGAATTTCTTATGATTTGCTTTCCTTTTTCAATCTTAGAATTAGTTGGTAGTATTTTTATTTGGGTGAGATTTTTATTTTAGTCGCTATTTAGGATTAGTTTCCATTTTTAATTAGCTTCCAATGTCATGTCATTATTTTCTTTAAATAGCCATGTAATGGAGAAGAACTCAGATTTGAAGAATTGAAGTTTTGAAATTGAATTTTGCTCGGCTGAATATTGGCTGCCGTGACCTCCCTCCCTCTCCCTTTTCTGAATTTTCTCTTCTCTCGTTCGGCACCAGAATTGAGGAAGATTGCCATCAAAGTACTCTACCAGACATGTTTTGCATCTAGTTGTGAAAGAATTTGGAATACATTTTCACTCATCCACTCGAAACGGCAGAATAGATTAGGTTCACAAAGTCTCTCTGACTTGGTGTATGTGCACTATAATATGAGACTAAGGATGCAGCACATAAGCATGCGTATGGAGAATTATAGGGGCCAAATCAAGCTAGCTGATGTGTTAGATCAAACACCAAGAAATACGAAAAATAAAGAGAATAGATCCGCACGACACAAAAATTTAACAAGGTTCACACACCAGGGTGGTGTGCTACGCCATCGGGCGAAGAAGAAGATGTTTCACTATACAAAAGAGAGATTACACCCAAGCGACGGCGAGAAAACTCACCCTGAAACCCTAGCTCGAAAAACCCCCAAAATACAATGACTTTTTCAACAAGCAACAGTACATTATAACATTATATATATACTCCAAGTCGCAAGTTGACCCATCGGGTCGAGGTCGATCTGGTCAAACCATACCGCGGGGGCTATGCCCCACCCTCATACGAGATCAATGATGGGCTCCGGGCTTGGGCCGATTGTCCTAACCCCTCTGCTTCCATCACAGATCTCAGAAAACTTCCCATTCGGGTCACCACCAAAATATGTCGGAGCAGGTCAATCTTCAAAACGGGTCAAGAATTCGAGACAAACTTAACATGATGTTGTCCAAATTGACTCAGATGAAGAGGATCCTCTAGTAGACTGGGTAAGGGATAGAGGCAAACCGTTGATGGATCAGCCGGGAGGTAGGCCGGACCCTTATGTAGTGCAAGAGATGGCGGTCGATGTTAATGATTATATGGCTACAGAGGGAATGAGACATTCACAGTCCCCCCCGACCATTCAAGCCTGCACCTGGTAAAGATGAATCAGATGGAAATGATGATTGGTCCATTTCATCAGCTGGTCGTACCCACACCCAAACTCAGACTCAGACACAGACAGACATAAACACATGATGGTACACCACATAGTGATGAGGATGGTGGTGGTGGCGGTGGTGGTCGTGGTGATGGTGATGGTGATGGTGATGGAGATGATGGTGATGACAGTGATAATGGTGATGACGGTGATGATGGTGGTGGTGGTGATAGATTTGAAGGAGTTCGAGAGCAGTATGAACAAGCCGAGCCAGAGCCTTAGCCGAATCTAATACGATTCACTGGAGAGAGTCAGTTTGAGTATGCCACACAAGATACTGATCACGATGCACTTCTATCAGATGGAGGGAGGAGTTCAGGTTACACAAAAGGGCCTCGTCGCCGATTCGGTGGAGATGGGTAGCAAGATTGTATGGACGTTGATAGTTTATCTACATCTATTAGCGAAATGAGTTTGAGTGGAGGGGATAGTCATCCTCACAGTGAGAGTAGAGGAAGTGGGCAATGGCGTGCCCCATCATTTACTGGAGAGAACACCTAGTCGGAGTATCATGGACCTTATGATCAATTCACTGGGATGGGACATACATCTGGTTCATCCATTCCTAGTACTGACTATAGCTCCCAGACCCAGTCACATGGTGGTGGCTGAACAGTTTATTCTCATACCCAGCCAACCCGTACATGTTGCTAGAACCATCAATTGACAGTAACTCAATGACGGGTTCTTCTTCTTCATACTATGGTGGTGATACATACCCTCGGATAGGTAACCTTCAGTATGTAGATGACTCAGTCTTTTTGGTAGTTGTGGATGACTACGTTTGATTCTTCTCTCAGACTATGACGTGGCATGCATTTGTGGTGCAGTCAAAGGAAAATGCACGTCGAATCCATTGTATTGGGCGTGGAATCCAGCCAGGCCACTACAGTTCTTTCCAGTAAATACTAGTCATTATGATTATTGTTGTACTACTGTGTAACTAATATGTTAAGTGGATGACTTTAGTTAGGACTTGTGAATTAAGGAGTTACATAGTATATTACTCTAGTACTCTACATATTAGTTAATTAATGTTGATGTATGTTTTGCTCATGGCTTAGATGCATTATTTATTTGTTTTAGTATCATATTATATCTTGTTCTAGCAATAAAGCAAGTAAAATCTCCAGAACAGTTCGACGGTTGCTGCCAAACAAGGGTGTAACTCTAAAACAATGTCATGTTCTAATATTTTTGTAAATTTATGTTCTAAGCATGTTGATTAACCTTAAAACAAACTACCCACCAAGTTTCATATCAAAATATGGCCGTTTGACCATTGAAACGGTCAACCGAGGAAAAAAAAAATACACCAACTTGCCGAGATCTCAGCGAGTTGGTGATTCTGAACCCATCGAAACACCGAAACGAAGCAAGATATCGAACCATGGTCATGGGAACCCTCTAAAAAAAGCGGGGAAATGGAAATATGCTTCCTATTTGCCAAAGCAAAGAGAGCATTGCAATTTCTAAACAGAACTGCTCAGCTAAGCCATAATGATGGATGAAGGAAATAGAGAAAAATATATGAAGCACACATAGAGTGTCCCCTTTGATGTGATATAAAATAACAATCACTCAAATGACTAGAAGACAGCAAACCATACAAATAAAATACTTTAACTTCAGCTTTTTCAAAACATGGCAAATTGTTCAGTTGGTTCTCTATTAAAAGAAAATGGAAGATGAAAAGGAATAACACAGCACACCAGATCTCGGATCATCTCTCACCATACATTTGTGCTTGTCACTTTATTGATATAATAATGAATCACAAACAAGTACAATACACCAATTTTGTACCCAAAAACGAATAGATAACATACACCAGTTGATTCTTCAATTTCCATACTCAAAAGAAGTGAAACACAAATGGAACATGAAACCCAGGAGTAAAAAGAGTAAAAAGAGGCCAACCAATGTAAGAAATACGGGGAGAATGTATTAAGGCCCCGTTTGATTTTGTTTCCGCTGTTTCTGTGTCTAGAAACAACATAAACAAATTTCTTCATTTCTGTTCTAAGAATCAGTTTTTGGAATTGAAAAAAGTGTTCGATAAATCTGTTTCCGGAAATGATGTCCGCAAAGATTGATTAAGAAGAGAGAGTTAAAAGATACAATTTACCTGTACAATTTCAAATCTCATTATCCAGCGGTCCAACCCTTCAATCCAAAGTCCAAACCAGTACAAGGAAAAGAGACAAATGAAACTCAAGCCCTGTTTGTAGTAAACCTTCATAACCGTAATGGCACCGATAGAGTGGGCATCTCCACCTCCATAAGCCACCCCACAGTTAGCAAAAATAGTAATGATCACATGCTCCTTCATAGTGAAGGGTCCTGGATTCAAGCTGAAGCTTCTCCCTAAAACCTGAAATTCTCTATTGGGTCTGCTATGCTAGGATTTTACCGGCCCCCTTCAACAGATCAGAAAGTCAAAATTCCGACCACAAAACATATGGCCGAAACCTATGAAAGCGCATCGATTTGAAGGACCAGAGCCACCCTTGGCAGCGGTCAGTAATGCTTCTGCCGATGTGTCTGAATCCCAACGAAGGACGAACAGATTTTGCCTATCATATGGCTATTATTGATGGCCAAAACCGGCGACTGAAAACACCTAACACCGCCACTGATTTCTGCAAGTTTTAAGGGTTTTTTTTTTTTTTTTTTTTTTTTTTTTTTTTTTATATTTAAGATTAAACCATATGCGAGATGAATCAGGGATTACAACCGATCTGTTGATGCGGGCGAAGGACGAATAGATTTTGCTGGTCATATGGCTACTATCAATGGCCAAAACCAGCGACTAAAAACACCTAACACCGCCACCAATTTCTACAAGTTTTTAAGTGTTTTTTTTTTTTTTTTTTTTTTTTTAATTAAACCATATGGTAGATGGATCAGGGGCTACAGCCGATCTGTTGATGCCGACAAAGGATCATAATCATAACACAAGAAGTAACACCCAGAAACCAAGCTTTGAACATCATCACTGGAAGTGAAGGATCGTCCATTTCCGATACAACCAATGCCACCTCCTCCACCGTGCAACGTCCTCTTATGCCGACGGCTCTTCATTGAGCTTCTACGCACTGATCGGTAGTTTCTCAGATGCCATGTCTGATTTGTGTTGAGAGCAGCCGCTTCTGGGTAAACAGGGAAGAGCCAAAATTTTGAATGAGAAGTTTCAATGGGTTGGGTCGTCGAATAAAGCATCAGTATTTTAACAATTTTTCTCTCCCAATTGTTTCAATAAACAAAAAAACAAGGGCCCGTTTGATAACATTTCAAGAAACGCGTTTCTGCCGTTTTTGTTTCCAGAAACAGCAGAAACGGAGCAAAAAGCGTTTGATAAAACTGTTTCGTTTCACTTATTTTTAGAAATAGAAATAGAAATTTTTACTTATTTATGGTTCAAGAAACGACCCAGGCGAAACAAGTTCAACTTGTTTCACCGTTTCTAGAAACAACTTGTGGTAATTCTTTCACTAGTTACCATCGACTTCTAAAAACATGACTTATCAAACACCTTCAATTCCGTTTCTGTTTCTAGAAACGGAAATTTATGTTTCTACCGTTTCTTGAAACAAAAACGGCAGAAACGTTATCAAACGGGCCCCAAGTCTCACTTGTTTCTCCATTCCTGTTTCCAGACACAGAAATAGGCATAAATTTCTATTTTTGTTTAAAAAAACAAGTGAAACGAAATAGAAAAATCAAACAGTTTTTTGGGTGTTTTACTGTTTCTGAACACAGAAAAACAGAAAAACCGTTTCTGGAAACAAAATCAAACGCCCCAAGTAACCATTCCTCAATTAAATAAGTTCAATCCAGTGAAGTTATTCCCGCCATTTGCCTATTTGATTTCGATACTTTGAATACATATGGGATAGCTGGGCAACCATTTATTGAATCAAATAGAAATCTAAACCACAAATAACAAGAAAATCTAACCACACACTGGTCAAATAGACAAAACGCCTTCTTCAATTTCGGTGAACGCATTTTTATATTTGAAAGAAAAAGAGGGGGAAAAGCGAAAGAACTGATATACCTCTCGAACGGGACATTTGTAGAATTTGCGACCACGATTTTTCTCTGTGTTTGCAGTGAGAACCAAACAAGTGCCCAATCCACATGGACACGGCTTCTCCACCACAGATGGATCACTGCTATCACGCTCTGCTCCACCACCACCTCTGCCTAGGGCATCACAATCGCGAGCCCAGTGACCCAATTTGCCGCATTTGAAGCAGGGTCTGCTGTCGCTGTCACTGCCGCTTCCGCTGCCACCAGCTGCGCCACCTGCGAGTACAGCGTTTCCGGCTATGGACGGCTGTGCAGTCCCTTGTGACACTTGCTGCTGGCAATCGAGACCCTTGCTGCCCTTAAGAGCGTCAACGTAATCTCCTTTTTCTCTTTTCTTGAAGGCTATGGCTGCGGGTTTTCCGTCCATCTTTCTATCCCTACGCTTGCCTGAGAGAGCGTCGGCCTCCGCTTTTTCCACCAGAGAATAATGTGTCGTCGTCTTCCACGAAGACTACGTCGCTTACGCCAACCATCTCTGTTTCTTCCACCACTCCACCAGAGACGCCCCTTTTAACGCTTCATATGAAAACCAATCTTCGAAATGAGCCACATGTCTCTTCTCTACTGCAATGGAGCTTTTTTAAGAAAAGGAAGAACTAACAACTGTAAGCTTTGGAAGCAAGAGAAGACGCGAGTGTGATATTTCTCTAGTGGCGGAGGCAGCTGGCACGAAGAGGCGCAGAGCTAGGCTGGGGTGGCCCGTGGAGCTACTCACAGAGTCACACCTCATCAGGAAAGTATAGGCTACACATCTGTTGCTCTATCTTATCTAAGATTTTTATTTTTTGTTTTAGAAGATGATTTTATTGTGAGGAGAAGAGCATGAACAGCCAAGAGCTTAACCCTCAGTGGGGTGTCAAAGCGTCAGTTCATTCGGTTTCAATTAGGAATGAAGGAGACTAAATCAAAATAAACTAATATCGTATTTGATTGAAATCAAAGACAATCGAAAATCAAAATCGTATATTCGTGTATTCGTGTATGATTCAATTAAAAGAAAAAATATCCTTTGGCAAAATATCAACTTGTTCTTATATTTTTCTAAAAATATCACTCATTTTCCCTATATATAGATTCTATTTAGGGGAATTTACTATTACTCCCTTACATTTGGTCTATATTTATTAAAATTTTCTTACTTTTTACTTTTTCTCTGATACTCCCTTGTTTTTTTATTTTTACATCTTTCTCCCCTGCTCTTTTTAAATACCCATATTACCCCTCATTTTCACCTGTAACCCTATTACACTTTTTTTTTAAACTAATAGGTTCAAATATGGTTTGAATCAAACCACTTTTTTAACAAAACAAAATAAACAAGGGCCCATATCTTCCAATTAGGTATTTGCATTGCTAATCCAATATTTTTATCAATTTTATATCTATATCGGTATCATATGTTCCAATCGCGTATTGAATGTTTTTTTTTTTTAAATCCCTAATACCATGTGTCACAATCCTAATGGGAGATGCACCATTGAGATTACTGATCCAAATTAGTATCGATTGAGATTGATACCAATCCAATACCAATAAAAAAAAAATAGATTGCTAAACTTGTGTTGATGGATGAGACCAAAAAATAAATGTATCATTGATGATTGATAGAGATAAAATAAAAAAATAATAATGACATGAGAGTCAAGGAGGGGTTTGAGTTCAACCTACAAAGCAACATTTGAACCAAGTAATAATGAAAGGACAAGTCAGTTGGTTGGCTGTTTCTTGGATTAGTAAACCCATGTTTTGAACCAATCAATTTGAAAAAAGTGTAATAAGTTATAGGTGAAAAAGAGGGGTAATCTAAGTATTTAAAAAAGAACAAGGGAAAAAGAAATATAAAAATAAAAAAGTAGAGGAGTATCAAGGAAAAAAAAAAAAAGTAGGGGAGTTTTAGTAAATATAGGCCAAGTGTAGGGGAGTGATAGTAAATTTCTCTTCTATTTAACATCCCCCAACCATTTGAAATGGCTGTTAAGTCAGTCATATTTTTCACATAATACCTAAACTACCCTCATACATGTAAAATACACATTATACCCTCTATGAACTAAACCTCTCTTCTCCATATTTGTCAATCAGAACCACTTTCTTCACTGAGCAGCCTTCTTTCTCTCTGGAGGTTAAGGAAGTGTTTGGAGGTTCATCTAGAAATCAATCCCTAAAAGAAGTGTAAACTTCTGTCGACATTACAATTTAAGGGATTAAGGAGGTAGTGTCAGGAAGGGAGGGAAGTAGTGTTGGTTTAAAGATTTAGGCAGTATCAGAGAAAAACGAGGAGGGAGAGAGGTTCTAGAAAAAATTGTGAGTAATATACTTGTTATAATCTTTTAACTTTGTGATGCTTATATTCATAGAAACGTAACACAAAAAATAATGTAAATCAAATGAATCAATGTGTATTCCACACTGCGGATCAAAAAAGTTTTGCAAGATTTCATGATGAGAAGGTAATTATTGACAAGATTATAAATAAAGAAATGTGATGTATCAAATATTTATTTCTATTTTAGTATTAAGTCTTTAATTATGACATTCGTAATATGACAATAGCTTAAAGAAATTGGAGTAGAGTTAGACTGTGCAAACTTATATATAATTATTCATAAAAGTAGAGACAAGAATCTTTTAGATGACACTGCACGAGTTATGGTTGTATGTATTATTTATATTTTTGTAATTAAAGTAATATTAAAATATTATCTTTTAAATATAATCACAGTTATTTGAATTAATTGTAAAAAATTCTTGGATCTCTAGCTTTTCAACAATGGTGTATAGAGGTTCATCTGAAAACCGACCCCTAAAAGGAATGTAAACTTCTGTCGACATTACAATTGATGGGATTGAGGAAGTAGTATCAGGAAGGAAGGGAGGGAGGGAGGGCAGTATCAGAGAAAAACGAGGAAGGAGGGAGGTTTTAGAAGAATTTTTTAGTTATTTTCGGTTAAGAGTTAGAGAGACGAAAGAAATATCTAAAATGATGGCAGGAGGAAGGAATGGTTTAAAATTAAGGTATCAATCAAAACCTCTTAAGTCTTGCACATATATGTGAACTTAAAGCTGTGAAAAACTGTTATCCTCGTTAAATTGAGAATTTGTGAAAGATCATATGACTTATAACACTGAAGAAGAAATATGGAATTAATATGTATTGAGTCTTATTTGGTTTTACTCTAAATAATAATAATATTTGAAGATACTAAAATCATATGGGTCTTGAACAACGATGATATTTTTAAGTTCTACGTAGTTAAGTTCAACAACGAGCTTAAATGATGATTCTGACAACTCTCACAAAATGATTATTTATTTGTAATATTTTTTCACAAATAATTCAAAAGTTTTATATATCAGTTTCTGAGCCATGGACACTATGTTGGAGTAGCTGATCAAGACAAACAAAGCAATGGCATTATTGTGGTTGTAATCAGGGAAATGAATAGCATTTTTAAATACGTCAACTGAGAGAAGAATATGATTGTCACCTTAAGAGTCACCCAAGACTCCTTTCTAGCTAGCCTAGAGTCTAACTTTAATTATAAAGGTCTAGATTCAATAAAACATTTATGTAGTAAAAAAAATAGTTCAATAACTCCAATCAGTGGATATGTACTATAAGGTCATTGCAAGTAAACAACTTAATGAAAAAGAAAAAATATTATACTATTATCAGATCACTAACTCCTTGTGATTAATTCATTCTTATGTAGAAAAGTCATAAATTAAGATATATCAAGAGCCAACCCTATAGCTTTTTGATAATCCAACTGGATGGTTTTAAGCCTTTTTATTTCAATGTTACTTAAGAAATGATATATGTTCCCTAGGATTTAAAATTTGAATAGAACAATTTATGTATACACTGAAATAATATATACAGCAATAATAATATCATATTGAAATAAATTATAAAAAGCATAAATGCATATCTAATTGGGGTTAGGTAGAATGATGTTAGATTAACAAAGCCCTAAAATATTGTGATGATTCAACATCCATATTTAACCCAATTAAAAAAAATAGAGAATTCTAAAAATTAAAACATAATGTAAGAGAACTCTTATTACAACCAGTCAGAAACTCGGATAAGTTTTAAAACTAAGTCAAGTTTAGTATTTGAGTAATAATGAAGTTCCAAAAATATGATGACAATGAAGTGGTCAGATTAAGATTAATTAACAAATAAATAATTCTGAAAATAATAAAGTCAAAGTTGAGAGATTTTAACTAATTCCATATCAGTAGGCCTGATTTGCATAAGGACTTCATCGATGAAGAAAATATGATTTACAACACTTACATGGAATTCTAATTGTCATAAAAAATAAAGAGCATGTAAGAGAAGAGTTGTAGAATACTAATCATGTGTGCCAAGCTCAACAATTCTAAATTGTTAATCATTCTTTTATGAATAGACTCAAAACAAAACTCTTAAAAATTATTATCTTCATTTAAATTAAATATATATATATATATATATATATAAAAGTATCAAAACCAATTTGAGGAAAACAATTTAGAACAAGATCCAACAAACTTTGAAGATGGGATAAATCCATCATCAATTTTAGCAATTTTAGAAAATTCTAATAGTATTAAGAAAGCGATAGAAAGATTAGAAAAAATAGAAATAATCCAAGATAAAAACCTTTTGAGACATTGGGAAAAGGATAAACCTACAATGAGGTTAGAAATCATAAATACAAATTTAAAAATAAATTCAGGAGTACCAAAATATCATCCAATAGATTCAGAACAATTTAAATTACATATTAAAGAATTATTAGAATTAAAATTAATAAGAGAATCTAACAGTCCACATAGATCAGCAGCTATGATAGTTATGAAAGAAAGTGAAAAAAGAAGAGGTAAAAGTAGAATGGTAATAAATTATAAAAGATTAAATGATAATACAATAGATGATGCATATAACTTACCACAAAAAAATTTCCTAATTCAATTTATACAAAAAGCCAAAATATTTTCAAAATTTGACCTAAAATCAGGTTTTCATCAGATAGCTATGGAAGAAGAATCTAAAAAATGGACAACTTTTACAACAACTGAAAGACATTACGAATGGAATGTGATGCCTTTTGGATTGAAAAATGCACCTTCGGTATTTCAAAGAAGAATGGATAATATATTTCTACCATATAGAAATTTTTGTATAGTTTATATAGATGATATATTAGTCTTTTCAAAAACTGAATCAGAACATATAGCACATTTACATAAAATATTTTCAGAATTTTATAAACATGGATTAGTAGTTTCTAAGAAAAAGATGGAAATAGGAAAAGAAGAAATTAAATTTTTAAGATTAGAAGTAGGATTAGGAAAAATAAAATTACAACCTCATATAGCAACTAAGATTTTAGAATTTCCTTCAGAATTAAAAACCACAAAAGAAATAAAAAGCTTTATAGGATTAGTAAACCAAGCAAGAGATTTTATTCCAAACTTAGGAAAAATAATAGGACCTTTATATTCTAAAACAAACCCTAAAGGAGAAAAGAAGTTTAATACACAAGATAGAATATTAATAGAAAAAATAAAAAATATTGTACAAAATATACCTCCCTTAAGATATCCATATGAAAATGAATATAAAATAATTGAAACAGATGGATCAATAGAAGGATGGGGAGCAGTCCTAAAAGCAAGACCTACAGAATATAGTAGTAAATTAGAAGAACAAATTTGTAGATATGCCTCTGGAGTTCATAAAAGAAAAAATCTAAGTCCAATTGACTGTGAGATTGAAGCAGTAATAGCAAGATTACAAGCTTTTGATTTCTTTTTAGTTTTAAGAAGTTTTACTTTAAAAACAGATTGTGAAGCTATAGTAAAATTTTATAAAACCCTTAATGAGAAAAGAGTTAGTACAAGGAGATGGTTAATATTTAAAGAATTAATTTTAGGAAAAGGATATAAAATTAAAATAGAACATATAAAAGGTAATGATAATTATATAGCAGATTATTTATCCCGTGAATGTTTATCCAAACCACTAATTTGATTCAAATGTCTTACAGAAATCAAAAAGACAGGAACCAGAATTTGATACTTTAAAAGAAGATTTTGATAAGCTTCCAAGCTTAGTAACAACTTGTAAAAGATATAGAAAGAAGATGGCTCAAGACAAAGGCAAAAAACCTTGGTCATTGCCACCAACACCAGAAAGGAGCCCCTCTCCTGATACAACAAGGAAGGCAACAGAAATGATGCAACAAGCCTTTGGCAATATTGGAATAAAAGGAGGATATAAAGAAGCCTCAGAACATGGGATTCAGTATGGAAGAAGCTATTTGAAGCCGATATATGAACCTTTTGGGTTCAGAAGTATGTATAAAATAGGTACCGAAGAACAGGTTATCTTAGATAATCTATGGGTATCTTATAACAAGATTTTGAAAAGATCCATATAACAAGCAAAGAAGAGAGCATTTTATGACCAGCATTAATTGCTGCAGTTATCAATTTACCAAGATGAAAGAAGCTAGAAAAGAAAATTATCCCTATTATGTTCTTGTTGAAGGACATACTCCGGGAGTATATGATAGATGGACAGAAGTAATACAACAAATTAAAGATTATCCCAAGCATCCTTGGTTTAAAGGATTCCATAGATTAGAAGAAGCACTAGATTATGCTCGTCGTAATCTAGGTCTAAATTTCTATATAACACATGCCCTTAGATTCCCAGTATCTAAGGTCAGAGATACAACAAGTTTTAAAGAAGCATTAATTAAGTGTGAACAATGTGATACAACAAATTCCAGAATTGCAGAATTACAAAAGAATGAGTCCCAGCTCAAAGAAGAATTGCAGGTCACCAAAGAAAAAGAACAAGAATATTATCATCGGCTAGCTTTGAAGGAAAAAGAAGTCCAAGAATTACAAGAAGCCCTGAAGCTTATCCAGAAGAATAAAGTTATGATAACGACAACACCAACCCCTCCAGCATATGAAAATCTTCTCAACCGAATTCAGAAGATGGAAGAAACATTAAAGCAAAAGGAAGAATATGAAAAAGCTTTTTCGGAAAGGATGAAAGAGAAAACAGAATCTACAAAAGCAAGAATGGAGCAGATATTTGCAAAAAATCTTTATTCGGAAGCTTCCAGTGCATCCAAGGAAAACTTGCCAGAAGATAATTGAAGCATATGGATTTGAAAAAAAAAAAGATACTTTAGACGTGTCACCAACAGACGTGTCACTATCAGAAGAGAAAATCAGAAGAAAATTTTCAAAAAGCAAATTCTCACCGACAGTGGAGATCAATTTTCAAAAAGCAAAGGAAAGAAGTTTCGCCGAAGTTTCAAAAAAGCAAAAAGTAGATTCCACCGACAATGAAGCACAGATAATGGAGAAAACATTTACTAATAGAATGACAGTTGTCCCTAATGTAACTCAGATCCTCGGATCTGAAATAAAGTTTTTTTCCATGTATATATTTTCCTATAAATAGAGCAAGTCCCGGGAAGGAGTCCCCCCCCCCCTCGGAAGTCTTTGGTTTTCTTAGAATCCTTGTAAAAGAGTTATGATAAAATATTTTCCAGGAGCAATTTAACGAAGTAATTTTCTATCTAAATCATTCCTGTAAGTTCTCTTTTATTCTTGATTATATATAGTTTGTAGTTCGTTTTATAGCAGCTTCTCGTTCTATTCTCAGATCAAAGCCTACAGTCGTGCCTCTTGATTCTATGAAATAGATCTGGTCAAGCAGCTTTATTATTGTTCTGTTCATAATTAACCATGAGTGAGTAGTTCATCTCATCAAAAGAGTAAAGGGTATATGTGTGGTTAAGAAAAGAGCATTATGTATATATAATTTTATAATTTAGAATTGTAAATTCTAATATTACTTTTCCGAAATGATTGAAAGTACGTTAAGGTTGAAGATCTTTCTTAGGGAGTGATTAGGACACTTGAACTCTGTATTATATCAGGAGTAGTGGACTGATATATAACCAGAGAGTAGTCTAAAGCTCTAGATCTAGATCGGTATCTGCTATCATTCAGACTAAGTAGCCTTATGACTATACTGCAATCTCTTCTAGTAATATTCCAAAAGAATAGGACCCTACGCTCTTGACGTTCAGCCAAGGAGGCCGTTTAAGTCCCAGTGAGCAGAACTCCTATGTGAGGGTATGAATCATGTTGGCAGGGCGTCCTACATGAACTAGAAGATTTGTAGTCCCTGGCTAAGTATTCCCCTTAAGTAAAAAGACTGTTTGAGTTAGCATTCCAAAAGAACTGGGCCTAAATTACTGTGCATGTATCACCGGTTGAATCCCAGTGTGAGGATGTGAGTTGTATAGGCATGACGTCCTATGCAAGCTTGAATTAAGGACTTAAAAAAAAAAGTCTTTTTTTTAAGCTCTTTTTCGAAACGTTACACAAAACACTATACTCTTTTGATTTTCCTTTCCCTGTGCTCAACTCTCGATTTCTTTCTGTAATTCAAGTCTGTGCTCAACTCTCGATTTCTTTCTGTAATTCAAGATTTCTTACTATAATTTTCCTTTTGCGTCTTCCAATTGAACCGGCAGTCTCCGGCCCTAATTATTATCACTTATATCATCTTCAATATCTATCAAACAACATTTTGAATCTTATACCACTAAAGATCTTTTTGTATCCTCATTTATTCTTCTTGGGCACTTTGATGCCAAGTGATCATCTCTATCACATATAAAGCATCTTAGCTTCCTCTTATAGATTCTATCTGGATCATACATCCTAGTATGATGATCTTTGTTCAAAAATGGTCTTCTTGCATCTGATCTTCTAAGGTAATATTTTTTCTGAGGTCTTCTATTGCTATAACTTCTTCTTTGATATCTAGGTTTACATTGTATTCTTTGTGGCCTAGCTTTTACATTTTGTTTTCTTCTATAAATATCCTTACCTTCTTTTCCATATATTTGGGGAACGTAAATATCTTTACAAAAATTATATTGTTCTCTTTGAAATTGTTGTTGAATTTGTATAGTTATACATTTTTCTTTTAAGCATTTTATAATATGTTGTATTCTGATACCTATATTATCATTGTCTGGATTATCATTTATAGGATGCCATTTTTGTCTTATTTCTTCTCCTAACTGTCCTGGTAATTTTTGAAATAATTTATCCTTTACTGACTGAGTAAAATAATTTCCACTTATACTTGCAAAATAGTAATATTCTTTTAAGAAACTCTTTGCATATCTATAATCTGTTAAAACTAATCTTTTTAGCTGTGCTAAGGCTTCTGTCTGTTGTTCTATTCTGGCACTATTAGGGTCTTTCCCTGTTGCTAACATATGTATTTTATTAACAAAATTATATGGATTTGGTCCAAAAGTTTTTAACATTCTAATTTCATCTGGGTATTCTACCTTATATCTTTCCCAATTTGCTTTCATGGTTTCTCCTAAAAATGTTTCCAAATATTGATATAATTCATCAACCTCCATTTGTTCTTTAAATCGTAAACAATCATTTATAACTTTACTTTTCCAAATATCAAGTACTGAATCTAATTTTTGGGGATCATGATATCCTATGTTTAGTATTTTACCAGATTCTTTATTATCAGCAAATGTAACTGGTTCTTCTATTGGTAATCTTTTTCCTTTAGGTTTATAATATTTAAAATCATCTTTTGGTTGTCCTATCTCTGTTGGTTCTAATTTCCATCTTGGTCTATTTCCCCATGCCATGTTTGGGTTATTAGGACCATATGGTCTTGTATTATCATATCCTCCTTCATTCATAGCCTCTATATTTTGTAATTCTTCTATGTTAGATGCTAGACTATCATTGTCATTTATTTCTTCATTAATTAATATTCTAGGATCTATTTCACTAATTTCACTAATTTCATCTTTAACACTTTCATTTTCTTCTTCTATGAATTTTCTTATAAGAAATCTATCTCCTCTATCAATTAATTCTTCATCTTCTGTCATTATTTTTTATTCTATTGCTAAATTTTCTAGTCTAATTTTGTCTTCTTTAGTAAGTTCTATTTCATATTTTCTTTTATACAGTAATGTTCCTATTAATCCATATTTATCATGTTGTTTTAATATTTTTATTTCTTCTTGTGTTATTATTCTATCTTCTATTACAGCTGATGTAATATTCTGGTTTTCTAAATCTCTTATTATTCTTTCTCTTTCTTCATTATCTATAGTATTTGTTGAGCTTCTTTCAGCTCCTGGTCTTGTTTCATAATCTTGATATATTAACTTATGATTATTATTACTATCTTGATATATTAAACTATTTCTTGGTACATAAACTGTATTTGTTTCACTATCTTCTGTTATTCTGTTTAAATTCCATTCTTGTCCTGCTAATATTGTTGGGTCTATTTCTGGTGGTTTTAATAATTTACTTCTTTTTGATCCTATTCCTTCAATAACTTCTTCTATAGATACTTTATAATTAGTTGTAGAGTTATTTGTTATTTTTCCTATTAATCCTATACACATCATGATATTATCTCCTTTGAATGACTCATATCCTTTTGTTATAACTTTTATTTTTATATATTTAGGTAATTCTTTTATTTTTAATTGAAAATCTGGGGCTATATAATATAATGATTTATTATTAGACAAATCTACTTCTGCCATAGCTATTAAGGCTTGTTTTAATTGGGTTTTAGTATCCCATCTCTCATCTATTAAACATATTAGTACTTTTGTTCCTACTTTCTTTCTTGCAAATCCTTTGATTCCTATTATAAATAATCCTAGATGAAAATATCTTTTATTTGTTATTAAAAGTTGCCTAATTGATTCTTGGCTTATTACATCTATGGTTTCTACTTCATCATCTGCAACAGATAGAGTAACTTCCTGATATCCTGAAAACAAACTAGTATCTCTTAAGAATCTATTGTGTGCATATAACTGTCTTGGGTCTATCATACGAGCTTGTTGTGTACTGAATCTAGTTATATCAGATTCTATATCTACTACCTCTTCTAGTCTTATATCTTCATTATTACTAATACTTCCACTTCCTCTTAATATTCTTCTTATCATACTATCATCGGTTGTATTCTGGGGTCTATATATATATATATATATAAAGTCTAAATACACATTTAATGGAGGTTACTTAGGATAATGTTAGATTAACAAAGCCCAAAAAACTGCGATGATTCAACATCTAGATTTAAATCAATTGAAAAAATAGTAAATTCTGAAAATTAAATTAGAATGTATGAAAACTCTAATTATAGCCAATCAGAAACTCAGATCAACCTTAAAGCTAGGTTGAGTTTAGTATTTAGTGGTAGATAAAATCCCAAAAATATGATGACAATGAAGGGGTCAGATTATATTTAATTAACAAACAAATAATTAATCTAGAAAGCATAAAAGTAGAGTTATATACTTGTAATAATCTTTTAACCATTACAAGTATACTATTCACATTATTTCAGTGTTATAATTTTAATAATACCTTATTATTAAAATTATAACACTGAAATAATGTGAATAGTATACTTGTAATAATATTTTAACTACATAATATGTATGTTTATAGAAACGTAGCACACAAAAGAAAGACGAATTAAAAGAATCAAATGTACCCCACATTGTGGGTCAAAAAGTTTTACAAGAATTCATGATGAAAAAATAATTATTGATAGGATTATAACTAAAAAAATGTGATCCATCATATGTAATGTATTTTTTTGGTAAAGATGATATTTGTAATGTAACAATAGCATAAAATGGAGACATACCGTATAGATTTATATATGATTACTCAATAAACGTAGAGAATAAAAAAGAGAAGAAACCCAAAGTGCTATAAGTCATACGACCTTTAAGTTCACCTGGGCTACACAATTTTTGTTATGTAATCCATTAGAAACCTAAAATTCAATATGTTTAAGTATGATGGTAAGATCTAGTTTTTTAGAACAAAAAGTATTTAGTTTATGTGATTCCAGATGAAGTAAAATAGGATCATAAGCATGGAGAAACATAATTTTTTTTTATTGGTAAACAAGAATTCCATTCAATTAAAACTAAGAAACATAATGTAGATAGAGGCATGAAAAACACAAGGCTTAGGAATGAAATACTGAAAGCCCAGGAATAGAATGTGACAAAGCTGCTTGACATGCCAAAGACAACAGTCTTCCACGGTAGGGAATAGTCAAAATCAAAAGATTTCTAACAAACTTACCGTAAAAATAGCACCACGCAGATGCAATATCCTTCATCACGAGGATCGATATATCCAAAATGGCCAATAACGTAGTGCATGCCAGACACCAAGTATCACAGTATGCATACAACTCAACGTAAAGCCAATAACCATCAAAACTAACCAACACCCTATGCTTCCCAAATGTGATGGCCAATACTAAGTCAGCCAAATTGTAGTAGACATAGCTTACAGGACAATCAGTTATAAGACCCACATCATAGGTAGGATAAAAAGGAACAGGAGGCATTACGAGCATAACCGCACAAATCATGGGCATGGCATTTGGAATGATGGGTGACAACCTGTCTAGGCCCCATTAACTGTAAACTCCATGTACCAAAGCACATGACTGTGGCCTGGATACTTTGATCCAGGACGACTGGTGTATAACCACCAATTCCACAGCCGACGAAACCACTACTGACCAAGCCACCTATGGTTTCAACTCCAATGCAAACTCCATCTCCCTAAATTCTAAGCGCTCTAGTGTTGCCCACCAATGCCTTGGGTCAAGATCAATCAAAGCCCCAATTATGGGTGTTGGTGTTAACGTCAGTGGACGCACCTCTCCCATATCCCTCCTCCCCTGCTTAGGCAACAACAAACTGGCCTGGAAGCATTTCTTTGAAGAGAATGCCTTTAATCGAGGAATGAGAAAAAGAGTATGGGAGAAACAAATCAGAGGATACCTTCCTCTCTTCCGAAGTCCAAGCAAGTCTGATAACCTTCTTGATAACTGATTCGGAACACTGAGAGGGCGTTAAGGCTGCGGGTGAATGGCTCTCGAGGTGCATCATCATCATTGTCGTCATCAGCCGCTTCATCACCATCGTCTACTAGACTGCAAGTTATGGTAAACCCTTGTACATGATAGGAAGAACATGCACTAATGGCGGAAACTTCACGCACTAACAACGGAGACTACAACATGCACAAAACGGAAGAAAATCACAAAATCTGGGAGTAAATTGAAGAAGTTTGGCTTCGATACTCACTACACACCTCAATTCAAGATGAAACTCAAGAGAGAGAGAGAGAGCCCCACAAACATACCATGTAGGGCAATGGTTCTCCAATGAAATTTGGGGTGAGCACCTTCAATTCAAGGAAAAGTGTAAATTCAAACCAAAAAGGAAGAAAGTGTGATTTATTTTTAGGGTCTTATTTATATAAAAAAAATAGTAATAATAAGAAAAAAAATAAGTGAAATAAGAAGAATGGGGAACGTCCAACTTTTCCTTGGATCTGAATTCTGATTTTTGAACATCTGAACTGAGATGTTGGAGAGTGAAGATGAAGGGTTCTAAGAGAAAAAGAAAAATGATGGAGGGTTCTAACGCCAAGTCAGTTAAGGATTTCCAGTATTCATCCTCTCAAGAAGAACGTTTTGGGAGTAGAGTGGGTGGGCTTTCACTGCATAGAATAATCACTCTCCTGTTGACACTGTAGAGGGTGGTTTATCCTCTAAAAATCAACCTCTATTGAGTTCACATGACAAATCTCTGGCAGACAAGGGTTTATCACCACCTGTAATGAATTCCGTCGATGGTGAAGATTTTACGGAGATTTTTAGCAAGGGTTCCAAAATTGGATCGAAAACAATTGAAGTTTCGAAAGGAAAGACACATACAAGGGAGGATTCAGGTTCTGTTCGTGATTCTGATGCTGGTAACAAAGATACTCCCCAAGAAGTTGTTGGACAAATTCCCTTTCACAGCTCAAAGAAGAAAGGAGAGCATTTAGGTGCAGGAATATCACAAGAGTTAAAACAATACATGAGAAAATTGTTAAAGGATGAAATTGGAAAAGGATCAGGTCTAAGACCCAATGGGCAAGTAGCCCAGATTGTCACATTAGTTGAATCTCATAGTAGCAGTGACGAATGGAGAGGGGAGAGCTCGGTAGCTTCACCTTCATTGAAGATTTCTTCGGTGTTTTCAATGATTGATTATAAATGGATCTTCTTCAGCAGTAAAGAAGAAGAAGAGGAAGAACGAAAAGTTTCGGTTTTTATCTAGTGTGTGTGTATATATATATATATATATAAGAGGATCGGATTTAAAAGGAAAGATTTTGTTTTATAATACAAGAGAGTTTGATTTTATTTTATTTTTTATACCAATAAATAGTCCAAAAAAAGTACTGAAATAAAACAAAAATACCAAATTTGAACTTTATTTATTTTTGTAAGTTATAAACATACATGCAGTTTTAATCACTATTAATTGATCGCTAAATAAAGAACAACAGATAACAAATAATAGAGAATGGATAGAATGAAAGAAATGTGTGTCTAATGATGATACAATTTTTGTGTCGAATCTAAAAGAGATTTAGCAACAAAAATTGTAAATCATAAAACATGAAAAAAAAAAAAGTGGAGAAACCTGATGAGTGAATCTTATTTTAAGATGGTAATATATTACAATCAACTACAACATGTGAAAGGTACAGAAACATATCTGTGGGGATCCAAAAAATAAAACAAAAAAGGAGAACAATCTTCTATATTATTTCTAGTTAGAAAAGAACCTTTTATTTGAGATTGGAGTTTAAGGGGCTTGCATCACAACCGTTGTAGAGAAGAAAAATGAAAAACTCTTTTTGTATCATTGTAATGATCTCTACACAAAGATTTCATTGGTGAATGAGGAGATGTTGATATGACAAAATTGCTTCATATGGAAAACCAACAAACTTCCATAACTCTGGAAGCAACTCAAGAACCTTGTTTACATTCTCCTACAATTTACAATCAGAACCAAAGTTCTTAGGTTTAGCTTTTCAGTTATACAAATTCAACAGTGTCCAAATTGAGTTTGCATGGTTGAGCAACTTTTGCAAAAACTAATTGGAAAGAAATATTAGATCTGCAAAGATGTTATCTTTTTCTATTTTATTTTAAATAAAGTTCATGATCATCTAGCAAAAAAAAAAAAAAAAAAAAAATGTTTATTATAGATGTTGAATGTCTTCTCTAAGTCAATGAAAAAAATGTAGAGCAAATATAGAACAAAAGGTATAATTCTTCGATCAATTTTAAAATATAGCAGGAGCTAGCATTTTGTTCCCACTATTTGTTATAACAGGAGGTAGCATTCTTTGTCTTTGTGTTTTGAGAATGTATGTGGTTGTGTGTATTCACGATATATATTGTGTATGAGATAGAAAGAGAAATTTACCAAAAAAAATAAAAGAGATAGAATGAGAAAGAGTAAGAGAGGGATGGGGAGGTGAGAGATGCATGCAAGGGAAAGAGGCTCAATTTGACTAATGCTGTGTGAAATTGTTCACATTTGATCACTAATGTATTTCATCCTCCTGGATTGTTTTATTGTATTGAGTGACATTCGTGCCACAGAAGAAGCTAAAGTTTAGTGAGTCTAGATTAACAATCATAAATGGCCATCCACGCTTTTCCACCCTATTTTGATAAAATTTAGGATTACATATTTTCTTTTTAAACAAAATGGATAGGTTCTATTAGAAAGCAGCATAGGGGAACAAACTACATTGCTACCCTACTGGCTTTTCAAGAGAGTAACATACCTTGAAATGATCATGTTCATAATAACCCACTTCTGAATATCGCTTAAATTTACCAAATATAAGTCGTTATATATAATTGTCTTACATAGAACAAGTTTGGCTTGGATTGCCTTTTATATGGTTTTCAATTTTCTAGTCGGTGGCCTGACCTTCCTAAAGACCATGGGAAACTTGATCTTGACATCATGGAATTGCATGGTGCTATCTCTTTTGCAGAGGTTGGCTATGACTGTGATAGTTTTGAAGATTTGAATGCAAGGGAACTTCATTCTGTGGCGTGAAGCTATTTTATTGTACATCGCTTCAACAACTCCCTCCATTAAGAGTAGTGTCTTGGTATTTCTTGTACATGTTGTGATAACCAGTCCGACTTTGATAACGCAGCCAAATCACATAGTTCTTAATCTTGGTATAATTATTCACGAAGATCTGCTACTAATACCAAGATCAGAACCAAAATCAATAAATCGTTTTGCTTTTGCCCAAGAAATATGGTTCACTCATATCAATTGAACAAAAAGAACTGCATCAAACTTTATGTATAAATACATTCAGTCTAACTTTATAAACCATGATAAAAACTTTATGTGTGTCTTACCCCACCAAAAAAAATAAAAGGAAGACAACGATAATGTTATATTATCTTTACTGTCTAACTTTATGTACTGTTAAATTTGTTCCATCTAACAATACCATGAGTTGCAAGGAAAATAAGAGAACAACAACAAAAAGATATTAGAAGACAACGATAATGTTAGTAGAAGCTTAAAGAAAGATGAAACTTGGAGAAATAATATCATTGGAAGAGAATCGATGAGGGAGAGTGATAGGGGGAAGCAAGATGGGGATTTTAGCAGCTGACGAAACCAACAAATTAATTCCAATGGGGAGAGTTTGTGAGAGAGAAAGAAATAAAAGGCCTGATTTCTATATTCTCTCTTTGGAACTCTTTTTTTACTCTATTATTGGTTGGTAGGTGGAATTTTATAGAAGGAAGGAAAATATAGAAATATAGTACCATTGTAAGTGGAGAGAGATGAGAGTATAGATAGGAAGGGAGATCGTGGACAATAGGAAAGAAAAGTGGGAAGAGTTTGAGAGAAAAAAGAAAGTATAGAAAATTGTTTAAATATAAAAAATAAATCTAAATAAAAGGGTACCAATAATTTATAAAAAATATAAAATAAAAGAGAAGGAGAGAAAGACAAAAGGAAGGGGTAAAGTAGTCAAATGAAATATTTGCCACTTCGTGTTTTAATATAACAGTATGATATATATTGCAACATCAACTCATAGTCTTTGAGGGGAGGGACGGAGTAGAGATGGTAATTAGAAGGTCTTGCTAATTATTTGACATTTGAGGATCTCTTTAAATGCATTCTTTTTCATTACCATTTTAAGTTATGTTGAACAATAAGTTCAACAAATTTATCCTCATAAAGTAATGGTTCATATGATAACCCCTCCTGAAAGACAAGGAAAAGGATAATCCTCTACCTTTTAATGTGGGAGTAACAACTTGAATTGATATTTCATTGAACTCTATGTTCCATGACTGATTGATTGTTCAGCCTCACTTTTTGCTATCATCCTCAAAAAATTTGACATTTTTAAATTCCACAAATTATGATGCATATATAAATTGTAACTATCCCACAAGTAGGTTGTAATAAGCTTTGGTTTGCCATAAAAAATTAGCATGGGATAACATCAACATAATATATATTTTTTTAAATTAAAAAAAAAACCCTTCATTATAAGGGGGTCACATATATTACTCGTAAAAATTTGATGCTAATTTTGTTTATTTACAGATGATTGCCCATTCCTTGATTTTTATAGACATCAAAATATTATGGTAAAGTACAAATTCATTTAGTGACAATCTTGTGAATATATTGCATAGAAAACTCAATATTATACTTAAGTCACTAAATATTCTTTACATGACATATGGGTTTAATTTACTAGGCTTTTATAACCTTTTGATCGTTAGAGTCACTTCAAACTAATAATGTGGTGGTAATCTATAAGGCAATTAATCACAAACATGATTTCTGTTGTGATGTTTCGAAAATCACAACATGTGCCATTTAAAGAGATTATGATATCACAAAAAATTTCCTCCTGAAACATAATGGGAATACTTAAAAACCAACCTCCCAAATTAACCATTATGGGAGTATCGAAAATTAACTTCTTAATCCTTCTTCGTCTTGGAGTATAGAAAAATATTCCTAAAAACTACTTTACCAAATAGACCCTTAAAATTGTTTACTAAAATAGTAACCAAACATGACTTAAAATATACATTTAAATAGTAGAAAGTAGGGGCGTAATAGGGCTAGTTGGGCCCGGTTTCTTAAAACCCCAATCTAACCCTAGGCCCCCGAAATTCAACCCAGACCAACCCAACCTTACAGGATTCATGCCTAGACCCAACCCTGTCAGGCTCGTGCCAACCCAACCCGGCCCTAATTGACTCTAATTAGGCAAGGTTGAGCCGGGTTGACCCTAATTTGTACTATTTTTGTCAAGGTCGGAGTAACCTTGATTGACTCTGTTTTTACCATTTGTGTCCTATGCATTAAAAAAAAAAAAAAAAAAAAAAAAAAACCAATAATAGATTAAATGATCAATAACACAATTAAAATTATGAAGTTCAATACGATAATAGATGTTTAAGACACTTGACGATAAGAATCAGTGACCGAAATTTCATTATTCAGAATAAAAAGATATGTTGATAGCCCTAAATTATATTATATAAATCATGGTTAAAATCATGATCGGGCCGAGCTGGGCCTAGGTCTCAACCCAAGCCCGACTCAAGCCTACCCCAAGGTCAATGTTTTTCAACTGTAACCTGCCCTCAAGGTTAGAAATCTTAGCCCAGGCCCTATTCGGGCTCAAGTTGGGTCATTGCAGACTTGGACCATCAAGACCAAACTTACACCTACACCCCTAGTAGAAAGTTTTCCTAATCGTTTGTACCCAAGGAAATCTTAAGGTAGGAATCCGTTCACCATGGGCGAAGAAAACTCGGCCTTTTAAGATAAAAATTAGTGTTTTTATGTCAAACATAATATGAAAATGATAAAAGGGGCCATGCCTGGCCCACCCTGAGCCCACAAGGCCAAGGCCGGGCCTGGGCTTAGCCTGGGAAAACAGTCTAGGCATGGGTTTCAAAATCCGGCCCAGCTTGTTCCTATTGCTGCCACTGTCAGAGACTTCGAGAAACCCAAACCGGCAAACCGACCGAAGGATAAAGAGAAGGAGACAACAAACTCGAAGGAACAAAACCGCTTCTGCTTTCAAACCTTTCTTCTACCATAGTTGCTCTGTAACTATTTCAAATTTGGAAGGAAATCTTAGCGCAGTTCGTCTGCAAAGTCAGCCAAGAACTGTATTTGGAGCTTTTAGTATAATCTAAGCCATGTTCTTCTCTTCTAATGGATTACATTGCAATCCTTTCGCTAAAAAATCATTTGATTTCTGTTCGTACTTGGTGATAATCCCTTAACCCGAAAATTTCTCTGGTTCTTTTTTAGATTTAGTTTGTTTATTGTTAAAAAGGGAAAGTCTTAAATTGTTTCGCTTCTGTAATTTCAGGTGTTTATATTTAAGAAGTTTGTTTATGCGCTTTGATGAACGAGTATTGGTAATTCTTGAAAAAGATAATGTAGTTCAATCACCCATTAGTGCTGTCCATTGGAGTGGTCTTCAATCCTAAAGCTGTGTCTTCACTGAACTCCGATGTTTCTTTCTAGCGCAGGAGGGGAGTCTTTCAGAGAGATTGTAAGCTATGACTTTGTTGCGTGTGAACTAATGGTTGTATTTGCTTCCCCCTTCCTCCTGGGTCTCACTGATATAATTTTTTTTTCTGATGTTCTGATTTTGCTGCAGTGCAGCACATTGTGTATGCTGCTTGGGGATGATCCCATTGTTGAAGAATATATTTCTGGTTGATGCAGCCATCCCAAATTCAACAGTAAGTTTAGTTAAAATGGTTAGTTTTCAAGTGGAAAGAAGTAGAACCATCCCAAATTCAAACAATATGTTTAGTTAGAATGTTGGGTTTCGAGTGGAAAGAAGTAATGGCTTTGGTCTCTCTCCTGGTTCTCGATGGATCATGTTACGTGATTAACTGTAATGTTCTGCTATGTTGCCTGGACATCTCAAAGATAGATTCTGCTTTTCTGCTTAAAATGTAGTGGCATACATTGTTGTGACCTTAGTTTGTAGTGTTCAGGTCGTATAGGTGATTTGTGCCTATAAAGTTAAAATTTACAATGTCAAAGTCTTGGCTTAAAGTAATTTAACTTGTAGCATTGGAGTCTTTTTCATTATTATGGTTGGTTCTTTCGTCATAATAACAATATGGTAGTTGTAATTATATTTTGTGGGTTCCTGCAATTTCTTTGTACAATAATCCTATAGAGAACTACTAACTGCTTGTAAAAGAAGAGATGGTCCTTAACCCATCACAAAAGATAAAGGAGGAGGTGGAATGGGAGTGAAAGGAAAGAAAACGGTTGCCCTTTGAATTATGCATAGGACATCATGTGTATTTGAAGGTACTTTCCTTTTAAACATCCTCTAATATTTCAATGACATTACCTATATTTATTTTCTGTTCTTTTATTTTTTTTTCACCCCTCTCCTTGAATATTCAAAGAAACAGTCCAACGGAGAAGTATTTTGATCCTGGAGATGCCCCATGCAAGTATTTTTCATTTTATTATTTGAATCAATTATAAAGGGTAAGTTATTGAAGGGATATTTTCCGTACAATTAGAGCAGGTTAGACGAAATTGAGAGGTAGCGTCTGGATTGTTGCTTAAATACCAGTCAAATTAGGCTGTTACTTTTGAAATGCAGACAAGACCTCTTGCATATTTGAAGCTAGAATGTCGGGAAACTGACAAACAGCACTTATATAGGAGCAGCCGAACAGTTGGGCTGAGATGATGATATTGAAATTGGAAAATGGCAAGATAGAAGAGAGCATAATCAGTTACCTTTAAGGGAACTGGGTGGTAGGTGATAACATGAGGTTCAGTGATCTGAGATGGTTCTTTGAACATCCCCCACGCACCCCCACCCAAAAAGAAGAAAAAAAAAAAAAAAAGAGAAAAAAAAAAAAGAAAAAGAAAGGAAACCCGACGGAAATGTTTTGGTCATGTGAATGACGGATGATGGCTGTATTTGGGAAGAACTAATGTGGTAGTAGTAGAAGGCAGGAAGAGGACAAAGGGAATGCCAAACATGACTTCAGTTGCATGGTGAGAAAAGATGTCAGGGCTGCTTATGATTCAATAGATGTTACAAATGGAATGAAGTGCTGGAGTAAGATTCATGTAACTGACCTCAAGATTATTGGAATAGACTGTTGAAATTTTACTAGTAAACTGAAATGTTCTGATTTTACCCCTTCTGGTTGTATTGAATCAGATATCATATTTTGGCTTGTCAAAATCAAAATACTTACAAGTGATGCCGATCTGAAGACCTACAAGCCAAGCAAGGCGTGCCTGGATGCCTGGACGCCTAGTTCTTTGCTGTTTTTACTTAGTTGTTTTTCTTCTTCTCTCTTATTTATTTATTTATTTTTATTCAATTGAACCATGGTCCAATGTCCGTTCAATTTATGGTTGCCACAGTGTCTAGGTGACCCAAGACGTTGGAGGGGGTCCATATGCAAGGCAATATCAGTAGGCGACCTAGGCGTCCAACGCGACCAAGGTGCTTGGACGCCTAGGCTTCGCCTTGAACCCCAGTTCACATCAGTATAGAAGAGCATAGTTGTCACGGCACCAAGGCGAATCAAGGCGGTGGAGGGTTGTCTAAGCGCTTAGGCAAGAAGGCGCCCGCATTTAGGCGCACAAGTTTTATTTTTATTTTTCGTATTTTCTAACATTATTTAGTAAACTATATATTGTATCATAAAAAATCAAGATTAAGCAACATCAAGTCATTAAAAATCAACATTTAGCCATATTAAATCATAAAAAATTAACATTAAGTCATATTAAGTTATAAAAAATCAACATTTAGAGAAATGCTCTTGTTCTATAATAAGTTTGACTGGTCAAATGATTTAATTTTTACATGAGACTTTTTGTATTAGTTATAACATAAAACTAGCTTTCCAACAAGTCTAAGATTACTTAAATCTGAGTTGTAATGACAAAGTTATGCTCCGGTCAAACTTATTTTCAAATGCACGAATGCTTTTAAAATCGCCTAAATGAAAATAATTTTAATAGATATCAAAACAAAATATTATTTTACCGAAATTTTGGTTTTTAGCAATGTTATTACGTTATAGAATTTATAAAATTTTCTTAATTAAGAAAAACCCCAGCATTTAAAAGTTGAAAATCGCCCCCATAACCAAAATCCAGTTTTTGTTCTTGGACTGGGGTTTTGACTTTTTATCCTTTTGAAATTTGATTTTTAAACTATTTTTATTGGATTCAAATAGGGGGTATTTGCTTATATAAGAGACAATACCCAAGGTGACATGCAGTACAACAAGGCGACTGATGCCTAGGCCCCAGGCAAACCTCCTGGATGCCTAGGCGTCGCCTAGCCTTGACAACTATGGTATAGAATTTGATTGTGTTATGTAAGCAGCTAGGGTCGGTTAGGCATCTCTTACTCCCACCCTAACTCTAGTTTTTATTGCTAATAAATGCAATCAATGTGATCTTCTTAAACCCGCATTTTTTTATTTTTTAGAAAAGAAAAAAATGCAACTTTTCTTGCTTCTTCGCCTTTGAAGATCTCTTGTGTTTGATCAAGAAACCCATTGGGTGTGATCAAGGTAGATTGGTGTCTGATCCAATTGAACACCTTGCGGTGTGAAACCTAAATGGATTGCCCTATTGCTCACATTCTGAAACTATTGCTCTAGTACTAGATTTGTTGGTTTTTCTCTTCTTCTATTCTGCCATTAACAAGTAAGTTCAAGTTTTGAAATTTAGGTCAATTCCTAGTTCTAGTTTAGGTTCATCTGCAATACTTTTTTTTGCATGATATCTGTTTAGAGAAATACGACTGTTAGAATCCTTCCAATTTTTGATTGAATGTTCTATCCATCTAAAGTAGAACTTGATCAAGTTGGGCAGATTCTGACCTGCTGATCTGGAATTTTCCATGTTTTCTAATTGTGCCGCTGTTTCTTATTAGGCTACTGTTTTATATCTGATATACTGATATCAACTCTAATCTTCTGTTCTATTTTATTTAGTGATATCAGATTCATATGCAGAATTGATTAACAAACGTCAATCCTAATTTGTGATTTCTGTTTGGGCTTTGAAATTACTATTTTACCCTTTCCTAGATCTTCTAGGAATCCTTGATATTTGCTGTTGTGACCATCTTATTTGATTAAAAAATCTTGTTATTGGAACTGCTTGGGTTTTCAATATGGTTCTACATTAACAAGCCATGGTCATGTCAGTAGGGAAAGATTCTTCTCTAATATGGAGTAACAGACTTGTTAGGGGTTATAACGCGAGAGGAGTTAAAGGTGGAAATGCCAATGATAATCTAAAGGCCTGTGTAGCATGTCCACAATTGAAGCTGAAGTATTTGTTTTGTTTTTAAATATTTTATTTTAAATTTGGTTGTTTCTATGGTTAAAATCATCTGCCTTTTCTTAAGCATCCCAAATATTTATTTTATAATTCTTAGTAACTTCTGTATTCATAGAATATAAGTTGTTGGATCTCTAACCTTTTTCTTTTCAAACACATGAAAAAAAGTACATTATCCTCATTGTGAAGTATGGAGTCAAGTCCATGTCCTTTGCAGATGCAACTGTTTGGGTTCTTTAGGGCGGGTTTGATTGCAGGATTCTTTGGAAAGCAATTCCGTAGAATCGTGATTCTGGACTTTTAGTCATGTTTGGTTGCTAATGACCATAATTTGTAGAATCAAGTGATCCTTCTGAGAAGTGTTTTTACACGTGAAGTGGTTCCTTTGTGAGAACATCTCCATAGAAGATCTCTCAAAAGAATCAGGTGATTCTTCTCCTAATAAAAACCCACCAGGTTATGTGATCTCTTGTGATCGCTCCTCCCTGCGAACGGCGCTGCTTCTCGCTGCAAATGTCTGCGAACGGTGCTGCCCTTGGTGTTCCCGATCTCTTACGGCTTTGGCAGAAGACATCAGTACTGCGTCTACAATTCGGTTAGCTTTCCTCTCTTTCAGCGCCAAAATGCTCCAATTCCGCTCTCAATGCTGGGAAACCCCTGTATATTTCATCCATTGAAGCTTTTGGAAGCCTATTGTCGAGTGCAAAGCCTATGAAGCAGATCGATTGCAACCGATCGAACTACTTGACCAGCAACAGGTACAAGCGGTGCAGCTCAAAAGCCGAAAATTAGTATATGTTTTGCAACTTGGTGGGCTTTGAACGTTGTCTTCAACATATACAACAAGAAGGCCCTCAAAGCGTACCCATACCCATGGCTCACCTCCACACTACCTCTCTTTGGGATTGCTGATTATTTTGATCTCCTGGGCTCTTCGGATTGCTGAAGCCTGCAAAACTGACTTGGAATTCTGGAAAACTCTCTTTCCGGTAAGGAGATTAGGGTTTAAGGGCTTTAGATTCTTTTGATTTGTGTTTTTTTGGGAGTTGGATTCTTTTGATTTGTTTTTTCTTTGGGAGTTTGGTCTTATTGTTCTCTTGTTGGTTTTGGTTTTTGCGGTATAGGTTGCGGTGGCACATACCATAGGACATGTTGTTGCTACTGTGAGCATGTTGAAGGTTGCGGTGTCATTCACACACATCATGACAAGTGGCGAACCTGCTTTAAGCATCTTGGTTTCTAGATTTCTCTTGGGTGAAACTTTTTCAGTGCCAGTATATCTGTTGCTCGTGCCAAATATTGGTGGTTGTGCTTTTGCCTCTGTGCCAATAACAGAATCATGGTAACCAAACAGTTTATCAGGATGAATCGCCATATAAAATCAATACAAACCAAACAGTTATTTTGTCAAGAATATGATTCTAGGGAACCACATTCTATGGAACCAAGCTGATATTAGGATATTATCAATAATGTCTTCACATATTCTTGGAAGGGCTCTTTTGTTGTCTTCGTATGTTGGTTTTCCCCCCCTTCCATGATCCCCAGCAGACTACAAAAATTGATAATGTGATTTCACCTTCTTTTGAAAAGGATTGGAAGGCCACGGGATGGATATATAATTAGTTATTGTCGGCATCACCCATATTTGACTGAAGCGGAAAAAATAAACTGAAACTATACTACCTGAGAGACTTCATGGTCTAGAAATATATGGACTGGTACTCTTCTGCCTGTTCAGTCAGTTCATGTTTGTGGAAGCTGCATTCCTTGAGCTTGGATGTTGTCCAAAGCCTCCATATTATGAAGAGCAATTACCCAAATGAGGGCTTCTTATAAAGTTTCAATCAGGAGTCTCTCCCTTTAAATTTAAATACCAATTTAAAGAAAGAATTTTAATATTGAAGTAGGAACTTTTGTATGAGAAATGTATGTGCTCCATAATTAAGAGTTGTACACTTAATCTGTTGGGGAAGGCCAGAATTGAGACGATGGAGAAACAGTTTCAGAAGGAAGAAGGAGGAGAAGGAGAAGGAGAAGGAAAAGAGAAAAGATCGTGTTAGTTAGTGACCCACACTGTATCCTATTTTTATATGTAAGTAGAAAAGTATAAGTATGCTCCTTACAATACTAGATATTACAGTTAAAGATAAACACATAAAAGTTCCATTTATACCCTTACACTTTTTTTTTTTTTGGGTGAATAAATATTTTATCACCAAGAAGGAAGAAAACTTACAACCCAGAAGAAGGAGAGGAGGAGAGGAAGAGCAAAAACCCAAACTCAAAGAGGAGGGCTATTCCTGATGATAGAGCTAGGGAGCTCACAGGAATTTATAATATGACAGTTTCTAGGAGAGGGATTACAACTACAAGAAACCCAAGAAATTTTGGCCTTGACATCAAAGGAGATGGAGCCCCAAATCTTTTCAAGAGGGCAAGAGTTGGAGGTCAATTTCCTATGATTTCTTTCCATCCAGATCTGGTTAATGGTTGCACAAAAGGTTAGCTTTCCCACAGTATCACATACAAACTTTCCCTGAAATGTCATATCCATCAAAATCCACTCCTTATGGAATGAGATAATTCTATTGGTTGTTGGCCAGCATTTGTCAAGTATTCCTTTCAAGATAGAGGAGGAAATAGTACAAGAGAAAAAAAGAAATGCTCAATGTTCTCCGACTCATTGCCACAGAGGGCACACATAGGATTAGTTAGAATGCCTCTTTGAATGAGGAAGGACTGGGTAGGCAAGGAATTTGTGAATGCTTTCCAAGCTGTGAAGCTCTGACTGGAAATGTGATGCTTAAACCAGATGAGCTTGTGCTAAGGGGAGGGGGGCCCATGATTCTTGACAAACTCCCAAGCGACCTTGATAGAGAAGAGCTTTGAAGACACAGGAATGTGGAGGATAGTATTTCCTTTGCTATTGGGATTCTGGGATGATCGACAGAGAATTCCAAATATTTGCAAGTTGGGGCATGGATTGAGCCAGGGGGGACCAATTGCCAGAGTTAAGATATCAGCCACAAGCGCATACTTGGATAAGCCCGAACCATAGATGATTCTGGAACTTATATGGTATGGTATAGAATGCCTTTTGGGTGCCAAGGGTCTAGCCAAAGAGAGGTATTGGTAGGGGTGTAAGCTTGGCCCTGACAGCCCGAACCCGCCCCTACCCCGCCCTGATCCCGAACAGGGTCCAACCTGAAAAGTCTGGTCCTGAAATTTTTTCCCCTGAGTTCGGGTCAAGATGGGTAAGGGTTGATGTCTTTGGCCCGCCCTGAGCCTGACCCTGATTTTTTTACCCTGACTTTGGCCCTGGTTTTTGGCCCAGCCCGGACCTGGTTTTTTGCCTTGATGCTGACCCTGGTTGTGACTTGTGACCCTGATGTTAAACCTGAATTTGACCCTGATTTTAAGCCTGGTTTTATATTTTTTTTATCAAAATATAATAAGACACCTAAATCCCCTCTGAAAACAGTAGTAAGGGATGGCCTAATTTAAATTAAATTCAGATTAACTCTAATAAAAAAAATAAAGTACTTGGCTGTCACATTAATTCAAGTTATTGGATTGGTCATAGTCTAATTTGGATTTACAAAAATAAAGTACTTGGCTATATTCATTGGTACTCCCTATCTTAAAATTTGTTTTTTCATACTTCCTGATATTCAGATGGTTACTTCTCATTCTCCTCTAGTATTCTAAATTCTCAATTTACTTCTTTGTCTAGTTAAACCTATCACCTCTAACCATCAACTTCTTCTCCCACTTAAACCTAGGGCTTTTGAATCAATATAAAGTTTTAAAAACTGTTATCGATGATGGAATTGGTCCTAGTTGATTTCGATTTAGATTGACATGGAAGTCGGAATTGGTCCCAACAACCCTAGAATCGGCCATTTGATTTGAAAACCAATCGATTCAGGGGAATCTTGGCTTGACTATTCTGATTCGAAATGATAGAAATTGGAATCAGTCCCTATTGATTCTGAGGCAATCGAGGAAATCCAATTCACTTCTTTTTAGAACCATGAATCAAGCAGGATGAACCATGTTGGCCATTTTCTTGCTTTACCATCAATGGTGACTGCAAGATCATTTGCAGCTCCCAAGACAATATTCAGCAGTTAGAGCACTAGATTAAAAGACTTCCCAATTCATCGTCAAGTTGGATTCTCAGATCTGCGAGTACCCACCAGAATCACTCGCCCTGGAGGAGCCCCATTATTGGTGTCAAAACTCAAAACTGTATTGCACTAGTGAGACTATCCCCACCTGAATTGCTATGACCCAAACCAAACTGAGCCGAGCCGAGCCGAGCCTTTATGGAACTTGAGCCCAACCGACCAAATACCCTTGTACCCAATACGATCGATTGAAATTGAAGATAACTGAAATCAAACCAAATTGATAAGCTATATTTAGTTTATGAACCTAAAACAAGCATAACCAAAATTGATTGAAATTGTGTTAATTGTTCGTTTTCGATTTGGATGCACCAAAACTTCACCCTTTTTTTTTTTTGTGCAAACCAAAACTTCACATTTTCACCTCAAAACCCTAATCTAATTATTATATAATATAATTAAATAAGTAATCTCATTGTCTCATTCTCATCTTTTGGGGAAAAAACCCTAGTTGGAACTTTGACGAGATCCATAACTGCTGGACCTGGCATCTCATTCTATTGTTGATTTCATTCTAACTGAGAGGAGATTCCAGTGTTGAGATATCTCTGCAAGTTTTCTCTTGACAGTAGGCTACTTATTTGGATTCACAAAAGTCGAGGGCCCAAGTGCCCAAGGCATCGCGAAGTCCTCGTGTTGTGCGCCTTATAACGCAATGGGAGAAAAGGCGGTCTCCTTATGTGCTATATTATGTTTTATTTTTTTATTTTTTTTATTACCAACACCTTATATTCTTTTTGCTTCACTCCCATTAGATGGTGTATTATAGTTCCTACAGGTGCTGCTACATGTGATCAACACTTTATAAGGTAATCTAAATACCTAAAAGCAAAACCCAAACCTTTATTCGACTCTCTCAAGTGACCAAATTGTGTTTGTGAGAAGCTGAGAAGTGAGAAGGCGAGAACTTTTAGCGGCTTCGGCAACCTTACTCCCTTGATTCCGACGCTGGTGAAGCTTCCTTCCACCTTTCCAGTTCTGTAAAGTGTTTTTTATTTATTTTGTTACAGTTGCTCTCTTCTTGTTCTCCTTACACTCTATTTTTTCATTTTCTTTGCCCTATACAAGTTGTCACTGCTCTTTGTGGCTTTCTAAATCCTTCTTCTTTATTTTCATTTGTTTTTTGCTTTTTTTCGTTTTTCTTACTGCAACTAGAAGTCTGGAACCTTAAACATTGCACCCTTTTTGCTTTCTTTTCCTCTCCTCGTAGGCTTCTACCTTCTTCTACTTTCTTTTCCTCTGTTTTCATTTTTTTTTTCTTCTTCTTCTTCTTCATTGACTATAGAAACTAAAATGTAGTTTTTTTTTTTTCAACAGCTGCAACATGTAGCTTTCTATTTCTTCACTGCAGGGTTGGGCCTGAGTTAAAGTTTTGAGGCCTTGAGTCAGGGTTTAGGGCAGGTTTGGGCCCATCTAAGGGGACTTAAGGTTGGGCTAGGGTTTTAAGAAACATGGCCCAACCTGGCGTTGTTGCACCCCTAGGTATTGCTTCCATCACTGATTTGTGAGGAAATGGTTGTAGAGATAAAAGAGCGAATTGAGATGATTTTGCGCCACACCCATGAGGCATCTGAGGGGGATTTCACTGTCTAGTAAGTATTAGACCGAAGAAGGTTGGAAGTAGGCCCATTCAGCCCACATACTTTTCTTCTTTGTGACAAGCTTCCAGACCAACTTAATGATCCCAACCAAATTAACATCCTTGATCCTTCTTAAGCCTAAGCCCCTTTCCGCTTTAGGAAGGAAAATAGTAGCTCAACTAATAGGGCGAAGAAATCTAGAGCATTCACTTCCTTTCCAAAAGAAAGATGTAGAAATGGACTCAAGCTTAGAAATGATGGATTTTGACAATCCATAGATATCAGACTAGTAAATGTAAGAAGCTTGAAGAACAGATCGGATAAGCTCTAAGTGACCAACAAAGGATGAGAGCTTTCCTTTCCAAAGCTGGAGGCGCTTTCTGATGAGGTTAAGCATAGGAGTACAATGATGAGCAAAAAGCCTGGCAAGGATAAGAGGCAGCCCAAGATACTTCAGCGGAAGGAGACCAATGCAAAAACCAGTCTGCTCAAGCAAAGAAGCTTTGGATGAGTTAGAGATTCTAGTCAAGAAGATGAGAGACTTTGCAGGATTGATGTGAAGCCCAGACATAGTAGCAAATTGATTCAAGCAAAGCATAATGGTTTTTAGAGAGGAAGGATCAACTTTGGAGAAGATCATCAAGTCAGCTGCAAAACTAAGGTGAGTAAGCTTGACAGCCTTACACTTAGGGATGGCAGATATAAGATGCTGATCAGTGGCCACTTGTAAACTTCTAGAAAGGACTTCCATGGCCAGACAAAAAAAATGTAGGGAGATAGGGGCATCCCTGACGAATCCCCATAGAAGAGAAGTATCCAGCTGAGCTACCATTCACCAAGACCGAGAAGCAAGGAGAAGCAATGCAATGATAAATCCAATTAGTAAAAATTGGAAGGAGTCTCATGTTGTTAAGAACTATGACAATGTAATCCCACTTCAGAGAATCAAAGACGTTGTGGATGTCAATCTTCATAAGGGCTGCAGGAGAATGAGATTTCCTATCAAAACCTCTAACAATCTAATGGCAAAGGAGAATGTTGTCACCTATAATTCTCCCTGGAATGAAGGCCGATTGGCTGTTACTGATAAGGGAGTTAGGCACAAGCTTGATTCTGATGGCAAGGATCTTGGCTATGAACTTGTACAGAAGGTTGCATAAAGAGATCAGTCTGAATTTATTCGTATCATCGGCTCCTTCGGTTGAAGCTTCACACCACTCAATTAACTCCTTCAGTTGAAGCTTCACTTGACTTACCTGTGGCTGCTTGTAAAATTATCTGTTCTTTGCACCCGGAAATCCATGATTGGTTATCTTATTAAGGATTATGTTTTTATAACTCACTTTCCCCCTTCTTTATATTATCTTTCTTTTTTTATAATATCTCCAAGTCCATTCTTTGTCTTATCAAGAAGCCTTAACTCATTCTGGGTGGAAAGTTGCAATGGAAATAGAAGTGGATGCTTTACTCTCTCGATAGACATGGACCCTGGTAGACTTACCTCTTGGTAAGGATCTTGTATGTTGTCACTGGATGTATACCTTTAAGTATAATTTGGAAATGGTTCAATTGAACGGCTTAAGGCTCTTTTGGTTGCGAAAGGCTTTCCTCAGACATATAGTGTAGACTTTTTAAGAGCTTTTCAATTCTTACATGTTGCTTGTCTTAACTCGTTCCTTGTTCTTATCTCCTTCATTGTGGATTTGGATTGGCCGCTCTATCTACTGGATTTCAAGAATACATTCTTGTGCGTTGATTTACAAGAGGTGTATGGAGCCACCTCATAGGTTTGTTGCTCAGGGGGAGAATTCACATAGTATGTAAGCTATAAAAGGCTATTTATGGGTTGAAACAATCACCTTGGGTCTGGTTTGACAAATTCAGCTCAATTCTTACTAAGTGTGGATTTTTACAATGCTACTCTAATCATTCAGTCTTTGTTCATCGCTGAGGTTATGAGGTGGTGGTGTTAGTGGTTTATGTTAATGACATTATTGTATTTGGTAATAGTACATCTGGTATTGCGAAGGTAACGTCTTTTTTATATCAGCACTTTCATCTTAAAGACTTGGGTTCTCTTAGCTATTTTCTTGGTATTGAAGTTCTATGAAGCAAAAAAAGGATTACTCTTTCCCTACAGAAATATGTGTTGGATATTATGTCTGAAAGTGGCATGCTTGTATGTAAACGACTAGATATTCCATTTTTTTTTCTAACGACAGGTACCCAAGCCTGTGGCTTGACTAGTCCTGTGGGTCCATAATGACCCCACAACCGCATAGGTCATACCGGGGTTGAATGAGAAATATTCAACTCGCCGAAAGCAGTGAAGAGCACTAAAGACCTTGTATGAGTGGACCCAAGAAGGTAAGATGAGTCGAACTCAGGACTACATGCTTCCTAAGGCAATACTCCTATCGATCCTCATCAAAACTTTGCCACAAATGATGGTGAAGTGTTTGATGATCCACACTGGTACAAGAGATTATTTGGGAAGTTTATTTATTTAAATTTTACCCCTTCTGAAATTTCCTTTGATGTGGTGTGATTAGCCAATTTATGCAGTCGTCGAAGAAAGTTCACTAGGAGGTTGCTTGTTGTATCTTAAGGTATCCAAAGGGTGCTCTAGGGAAGGAGCTTATTTACTGACCACATCAAAATATTGCTCATAGGGTTTTTGATAATGATTGGGCTGGTGTTGATGGTGATAGGAGATCTATCATAGGTTATTGCACATTTATTGGCGAAAACCTTGTCTCTTGGCATAGCAAGAAGCAAACTATTGTGATTCGTTCTAGTGTTAAGGCGGAGTATAGATGTATAACTCATACTGCTGCTGAATTGATGTGGTTGAAGTCTATTCTTCAAGAGTAGTTTTCCATCTACTCAACCTATAAAGCTGTTTTGTGATAACTAAGATGCCATCTACATTTCCAACAACCCAGTGTATTATAAAAGGAGAAAACATAGAGGTTGATTGCCCCTTTGTACATGATGTTGTTTTAAAGAAGCTGATAGATATTCCGTTTGTGTGTCATCTGTTGATCAGTTAGCTGATTTGTTTACTGAGTCTCTCGGCGTTGCTTTTCGAAAGTATTATTACAAGCTGGGTATGCGCCATTCTAAGGGGGAGTATTAACGTGTAGTCCTATAGGTGTCGTACCCCTATTGGACCCTCTAGTTGTCAATATGTTGTTAATAGTTTGGTACTCATGATAGGGGGGAATGTCTTCATCTTGAGTGAGTTTTGTTTTGGATAGAATTAGTTAGTGTTTTTAGTTATGCTATTTCACTTTTTCTTTTTTAGCTTTGTTGGATGGGGAATGACTTGTGTCAAATACGACTCCAGCCCTCTTTGTTTATAATAATGGAGAGAGTTTTTGAGAATTACAAAAACAATTGAACTCCTTAGGGTCTGTTTGGCAACTGACACTTTTCCTAAAACCTATTATTGTAATACTCCCCATCAAGTTGGTACATAGATATCACATATGCCCAACTTGCAGATAATTGGATGAAACATCTTACTAGTAAGACCTTTAGTAAATACATCACCAATCACTACTAAGAACAAAAGGCATGGTGGTAAGACCCATATCCATCTTCTCTTTGATGAAGTGTTGATCGATCTCCAAAAGCTTGGTTCGATCATTCTGGATAGGGTTCTAAGCAATGCTAATGGCAGATTTGTTGTCACAAAAGTGTTTCATAGGAGGGGTGGTAGGGACAGCCAGATCTGTGAGAAGACCATGAAGCCATGGGTGCTCATAAATGCCATGCACCATAGCACATAACTCTGCTTCAGTACTAGAACGGGCAACCACCGGCTTGCTTCTTGTTTTGCCATGAAATAAGGTTACCGCTAACAAATGTGCAATAACCAGTAGTACACCTGCGGTCATTAGGGGAACCTGCCCAACCAACATCTGTGAAGGCCTCCACCCGAAGGTGATCATGAGGAGAAAAAAAGATGCCACATCCTGGGGTAAAATTTCAAGTACTGGAGAATAAGTAGCATAACTTCTATGTGAGTTGAGTAGGGGTTATGCATATATTAACTAACCAAGCTGACGGCTTATACTATGTCAGGGTGTATATGAGAAAGATCGAGTGCCCTACTAATCTCTGATATCTCCCCTTATCTATAGGATCAACTTCCTTGCTACTCAGGTGACCGTTAGCTTCAATAGTAGTGTCTGCCAGCTTACACCCCAACATACCTGTCTTAGAAAGAAGATCAAGCACATTCTTCCGTTGAGATAAGTAAATCCCACGAGAAGACATGGCAACTTCAATGCCAAGGAAGTAACAAAGCTGTCGTAGATCTTTGATATTGAATTTCTAACTCAAATATCCCTTGAGGCGAGAGATTTCTGCTAGATTATCACTAGTAACAACAATGCCATCTACATAGACTATCAGGATAGCAATCTTCCCACCAGATCTTTTGATGAATAGAGTGTGGTCGACATTTCTTTGAGAGTAGCCTATAGCAACCATAGCCTTATGGAAACACCCAAACCAAGCACGAGGGGATTGCTTCAACCCATACAATGCACGCTTTAGCTTGTATACCTTTCCTTGGGTTTGGAGCAAGTGAATCCAGGAGAAATGTCCATATACACTTCCTTCTGAAGTTCCCCATGAATGAAGGCATTCTTCACATCTAGCTACTGGAGATCCCAATCTAAGTAGGCAGCACAAGCTACGATAACATGAATTGTGTTCATCTTAGCAACTAGAGCAAAAGTCTCCTGGTAGTCAATCCCATAAGTCTGAGTGAAGCCCTTTGCAACAAATTTGGCCTTGTTTTGATCCACTGTACCATCTGCCTTCTGCTTTACTGTGAAGTTCCACTTACTCCTAAGTGTTTTTTTTTTTGTGAGGAAGACACACCAGATCCCATGTGTCATTCTTCTTTAGAATTTACATCTCATTAACCATATTTGTTTGCCATTGTGAGTTTGCACTCACTTCCTTCTAGGTATGAGGAATGGACACAGTGGAAAGAGAAGACATAAAACTATAGTAGGAAGGAGAAGTGAGTCATAAGAAATAGTTTTAGCAATAGGATGTAAAGTTCAAGACCCAGTGTCTTTACGAACAACAATAGGCAACTCAAGAGACGGATTAAGGAGGAAAATTACTTAGGTTCAAGGGGACAAAATCATGCTCAAGAGGAGACAACTGGTATGGTGGGGTAGATGCTGGATGTGTAGTGGTCTGAGTTATCTGTCTGCGACTATAAGCACATATCTCTGGTCGAGGCGAAGTAAGAGTGTCACTCTTCCCCTGAAGCAGGATACTAGCAAGGATAGCAAGTTTAAGAGGCGGCAGCATATCTTCCACAATGGAAGGAGACTCCACCTGAAGAAGTGTCGCAGTGTAGTATGATGCAGATTCGTGAAAGACAACATCCATAGTCACAAACCAATGCCGAGTGGAAAGATGAAAACACCGATAACCTTTCTGAGTAGGAGCATACCCCAGAATAATGCACTGGAGACCATGGGGATCGAACTTTCTATGAGGATAATAATCACGAGCATAGAAAACACTATTGAATACCTTAGGAGGAACAGGAAAAGTAGCAGAACCTTGGAGAAAATCTAAAGGGGAGCGGAAGGAATGGACCTAAGAAGTCATTCGGTTAATAAAAAAGGCAACAATAAGAATGCGTCACTCTAGTACTGAGGAGGAACTTGCAACTCAAACAAAAGAAGTGTGCTACCTCATAAAGGTCACGATTCTTCCACTCAATAACCCCATTTTGAGCCGGAGTATCCATAGAACTAGTTTGATGAATCATCCCATGATCAGAAAGGTGAGCCTGGAAGGACCCTTTGAAGTATTCATGACTATTGTCACTTCGAAGGATCTTAATGGTAGCATTGAACTGAGTCTGAACCATGCAGTGAAACTCCTGAAAGCATTAGAACATCTTGCCCTTGGTTCGCATTCATTTAAACCCAAGTGGCCTGAGAATGACAATCAATAAAAGACAAACCACCGATAATCATTGACAAATACATAGCGGAATGGACCTTAAATATCAGAGTGTTTCCATGAAAAAGGAGTGGTACTTTTATTTCTAGAAGCAAAATAAGTGATCCGAGTTTGTTTGGCCAAAACATATGCCTCACAAAAAAATTGATTCGAAGTACAATTTTTAAAAGAAGGAAAGACCCTAGCTAAAGTTCCTAAAGGGGGATGTCCCAATCGACGATGCCATTGTAGTAACTCCGATATGGGAGGTGACGTAGAAGAAGTCTGAAGAGCCTAACCAAAGACCAATGTCGAGTCATCGTCAAACAAATACAAACCACCACGCACCCTACCAGAGCCAATCGTTGTCCCTGTTACCAGATTCTGAAAAACACAATGAGACTGGAAGTAAGACTACTAATGGACAAAAGGTTTGTGGGAAAAGAAGGAACATGCAATATAATAGTTTGGGATAAAGAAGGGGTACAACTAACAGAGCCCTTTCCCTGAATAGTGGAATAAGTCCCTTTACCCAACTTGACCTTACCAGTATCAGGACAGGTGGTGTACTGTGAGAAAAGAGGTAAGCGACCTATCATATGATTAAAATCCTCAAAGTCTATAATCTAAGGGATAGAAACGACAAAAATAGGATGGCCATAGAAGGAGATACCTGATCCAGAAGTGGTGGAATGAGCAGAACTTGCAGTGGTTGGTCAGGATAGTCTGGATGTGTCAAAAGGCGCTGAAGGGAAGTAAGTTCATTAGATGATAGCGAGGTTGCTAAGGTCCTAGGAGCAGAGTCCGAGTCAGGGATCTCAGTATGGTTGGACTGCCCAACAGTACCGGCACGACCCTTCCCTCCCCCTTTGCTAGATGTATCAGTAGGGCGGCCATGGAGTTTCCAACAGTGCTTCTTGGTGTGATGCTCCTTCCCACAGTAATCGCACTTCACTAGAGTCCTCATAGAGGAGCCACCAGACTGTGGGGCTACCTTAAGGGACTGAGTGCTAGAGTAAAAGTGCAGTTCTCTCAAGAGTGCCAGCAGACTATAGAAGCATAGTGGTATATCAGCTGTCCTCTAGTTGGATCACAACATAGGCTAGATCCAAGGTAGGAAAGGGGTCATGACTCAAATCCTAAGACTGCAATTGATCGAACTCCGCATTCAGATCTGCCAGAAAGTCATAGACTTGGATCTTGTCCTCTCGCTTCTGAAACTGGTGACATATACAGGGGTGGAAGGAGTATACTCCTCATAGAAGTCCAGCTTAGTCCACAGTGTTCGCAACTCATAGTAGTACCGTGACAGAGTGAGCCCTCTTTGCCAGATCAAAAATCTTCTGGAAAAACTCAAAGATATGAGCATCATACCCTACCTAGGAATAGATATCCTAGACAGACTTCTAGATCTTGCAGTGGAGTTAAGGAGGAGATGACCACGTGAAAGTTATGGCAAATCCCACTTGTTAATCTCAGGACCAGGGGTCAGATGCTTCGTGGCTCCAGTGAGGTACCCGTAGTAGTCATGAGACTTGATGAGGATGCAGATCGAGCGTGATCACATAAGTTAGTTTGTGCCACCAAGCTTGATAGCACAAGGAGGAAAGACAGGAAGAGTCGTAGTGTCTCCGCCGGTAGAAGTAGACGAGATGGTAGACATGGTTGCTACTCTAGGGGGCTGTGCAAATAGAAGAGACACTAGGCAGAGATAGAAAGCACAAAAAAACTAGAAAAGGCTAGAAAACCCAAAAATCGATAAAGGGAAAAAACCTTGAGAAATCGATTTTGGGATAGCTCTAGAACGGAGACCTCAAATGGAAAAGTGGTTGGTACATACCACTACAAGGAGCACCATTCGCAACAAACATCAAGACGATGCGAGCATCGAGGAAGGAAAAAGCATCTTGGCAATGAAAAATGATTTCAGGGAAAAAAACCCTAAAAAAGTGATGAGAAAAAAATGGTATGGGTTTGCCAGATCATTGTGGAAGATAGTCTGAGAGCCCAAGGGAAGGATGGATGGAGGCTAGAAACCCTCTTAGTGGTTTAAGAAGCTTCCACCACGAGAGAGAAACAGATGAAGAAAGATGGAAGGAGGCACAGATGGAAGGTGGTGCTGGAGAGAGAGAAACAAGAAAGAGAGAAAGGGATGGAGAAGAGGGAGAGCCCTTAGGGTTTCGGATCCTATGGCTCTGGTACCATGTTGGATGGGATAATGAATTGTGTCAAATATGACATCAGCCCTATTTATTTATAATAACGGAGAGAAAGTTCTAAAGAATTACGAAGACTATTAAATCCCTTAGGGTTTGTTTGGCAACTGACACTTACCCTAAAACCCATTATTACAACAAGCTTTCCATAGAAGACTATGTAAATGAAAGGCTATTGACCAGCGATAGGATTACAATTTGAATCTATTGCTGGTTCAGACTTCTCTCTCTCTCTCTCTCTCTCTCTCTCTCTCTCTCTCTCGCTTTTTGTCATCAATGAAAGGCTATTGACCAGCGATAGGATTACAATTTGAATCTATTGCTGGTTCAGACTTTTCTCTCTCTCTCTTTCCGTCGTCTCTTGTTTATTCTTTGGGTGGTTGATTCTTAGTTCTCTACAAAGTTACAATGATGATGATGGTGGTGGTGGTGGAGATAGATATATGAACCTTCGAGTGGACTCTGACTAGGAAGGGGAGGAGCTGGAGCCTATCTGATTTATATGAGAGACTCAATTTGATTATGCTGACCATAGTGCACAGGCCACCACACGTGCAAGTTAAACTAGATTCCTGTGTAATAGATGGGAAGCAAGTGAGGAGCTGACAAAATTGACATGGATAGATGTTTCTTCCATGTCTAATGCACTTCGAGGCATTGGTTTGGAGGGTAGTAGTGGATTCGAGTAGCTGGGATGGTGTGCACCATCATTTACCACAGACACATCCAATGTCGGGTATAGACCGTATGGTGGGTTTTGTTAGCATGGCTCTTCATTGTCTTCGTTCCACACTACCCATGATAATGGCATCTTTCATTGGTAGCATCTTTTCCTACCTAGCCCCCAAGAAACAGCCCTATCAATCTGATACACTAAACAATGTTCACAGTGGAGGCATGTTCACATCATCTTCCCAACACGTTGATCTATATTTGAGGTTGGGGTACCTAGTGTATGTTGACTATGCGACCTATCAGGCTACTGTGTTGTCGAATTTAGCGTTTCTTTTGACATATAATGGCATGGCCATCTTTTGTGATCGAGTTGGAGGAACTGTTTCTTTGGCGGCAACAATCTTCATCTTTCGAGCCCTCCCGGACCTCTTTTGGTATTGACATAAGTAGGATACTAGGAGGAAGGGTAGGGGACTTTTTCTCATTTGCATCTTTGGGCTTTCATGTGAATTGTGAATTAGTGACTGTACACTTGCACTTCAGATGTAATATTCTGAAATTTAATAATATTAAGTAATATTTGTCCATCTGATACTTGCAATTGCATAATTTTAATTGGTTTCCTTATATTTGGTATGTTGTAGGACTAAATCATATGTAACATAGGCTATCTTTGAGAAATATACAGGCAAGGCCAGCTCTAGTATGACGTCGAATAGAGCTGATTGGAGGGAAGGATCCATATAGCAAACTCCATTTAGTTGGGATAAGGCTGAGTTGTTGTACGGTGTATACTACCAACCTAGGGTATGAAACAAAAGTACCAATTTAAGTGTGTTTCTACAAGCTAAAGGTTTCACCATGTTTAGGCATGTTTAATTAGGGTCTCTACCAAGTTTCAGCTCAAAATATGGTAGTCTGATCACTGAAATGGTCAAATGAATCCACCAATCGACCACGGCAGAAATTCGACCAGATTTCGGTCTGATGCTTGAAATAATTCTGTTTTCGACCAGGTCGAAACCGACATTTTGAACCTTGGTCCTCAATTGGTTTCTATTTCCATAGCCGTTGGGGCTTTGGTAAACGATCCCTCTTTGCTTGTGTCATTTGGAGCCTGTCTTGTCTCCCCTCTACGCTGTATTTGTTGATGTGTTGGATTTACTCACATTTAGGTCTGGCATTATAATCTATGCCCTTTGGGCTATCTGCGTTACTCCACCTGGGTGAATTTTTGAGTGGGTGTGCATGCAGTGGTTTTGGTCCTTGTGGTGGTTAGAGTCTCTAGAATCTTAAGCCATTCACTTCATCTGGGTCACTAGAACCAGGCTTGGCAGAGAAATCTGTCAGGATGTCTACGTTTCCTTGTAACAATTACTAGATAAAACTAGGAGTTTTCTGTTTTGGGTGAAGGGGATCTAGTAATAGACCCTCAGAAGAAACAGACAATTGTGGTTAAATGTAATTTCGTTGCGCTGATCTCGAAAGTTGATGGTGCTAACAGGTGGGGTAATTTAGGTCCATTGCCTCGGTAACTTTTTCTTCAAAATCATTCCAAAAATTATGGCCATGTGGTTATCGTCGGTGCTTCCGAAATTGATTTCTGAGGATGCTTTCAAGAGGTGGAAGTAATTTTTTCGAACATTACCTTAGCTTCTGAGCTTACTAATATGATGTTTGCAAAGTCGTTTGGTGGCAAATTTTCCCTCAAGCTGGACATTCAAAAAACATTTGATACTATGGATTGGGTTTTCCTTATGGATGGATTGAGAAAGTTTGGTTTCTGTGCCATATGGATTGATTGCATCCATCGGATTCTTTAATCATCTAAGCTCTTGATCCTTATCAATGGGGGTCCTGTAGGGTTCTTTGGTGTTGAGAATGGTCTGCAGCAACACGATCCTTCCTCTCCCCTCTTGTTTATTACTGCAGAGGAGGTTCTATGTTGGGGCAGGCGGCTTTAAGGCTTGAGGGGCAGATTAGGTCAATTGCTGGCCCACGAAGGGTGGTGACTCCAATGCATCTTCTTTACGCAGAGGATATCTTTGTGTTCATGAATGCTGATGTTCATTGTGTGAGAAGGTTGCGTAAGTTTATTGATGATTATCAGCAGTACTCAGGTCAGCCGGTAAATTTGGAGAAAAGTAAATTTTTTTTTAAAGGTATAGTACCTATTGCTCGTCACAGAAGGATTAAAGGGATCATGGGCTTTTCTGAATGCAGCTTCCCAAGTCGCTACCCTGGAGTTGGAATATTCGAAGGTTGGGTAAGAAGAGAATGTGCGCTTCCCCTTCTATAAAGTTAAGGCCAAAATGTCAGGTTGGAAAGGAGGTTTTTTATCTATGGCAGGGAGGGTGCAATTGGTGAAATCGTTTGTATCTAGCATTGCTATTCATAAGTTTGCTATGTATCTTTGGCTGATGTATTTGATCATTGATGGAGAGATGGATGCAATTTTTTATTTGGAGTATGTGCATTAAAACAGCAATAACTCTCTCTCCAAAATGGAGTGTGATGTGCAAGCCAAAGCAGGAAGGTGCTATTAGTATCTGGCGTGTCAAGGATGTAAATCTCGCTCTTATATCGAAGTTATGTTGGTCTGTAAAGAATGATGATTCTGTTTTTAATTCTTTTATGAGAGGCACATTTTTGATGAATGATGCTCTTAAACATTCATATATCTCTTCTTCAATCTAGCCAGGCGTCAAGGAAGTATGGAATCTGGTTTCCTCAAAGGAAAGATGGATTGTGGGGGATGGTTCTTCAATAAGTTTCTGGAAAGATCATTGGCTTGAGGATTCATCTATTGCTGAACTGTCTTTGTTGGGTGTGGATTTCTTCTCTTTCCTATCTGCAAAGGTTGGGGACTTTATTGTTGATGGAAGGTGGCATCTCCCGGTTGTCTATTCCGATTTTTTGGTGCAAGTCTTTCATAGTGTCTCAAATTCCTTTGCCTTCATTTCAGCTTGTTGAACCTCACGTTTGATCTCCTTCAGTGTCAGGTTCTTTTTAAGTTAAGTCTGCATGGGAGGAAATCAGGCCTAAACAGCCTATTGTCCTATGGAAATCGCTAATTTGGCATAAAGGTTTGCTGCCTAGACAATCTCTATTTGGGTGGTGACTAATGCAGTATGGCCTTCCATCTGATGAGAATGCTACTAAGAAGAAGGTGCCACTCATTTCAAAATGTCATTTGTGTCATGGAAATTTGGAAAGTATTACCCATATTTTTTTGGACTGTCCATTTTCTTCAGAGATTTGGAAGGAGTTTTCAGGGCTCTTCAAGCTTCAATGGCCAGGTTTTAGTACTTTTGAATATCTTTTTTGTGGTGGAGATGGAAAGCTATGGTTTCAGCTCTCAAGGTAGTGTTTCAGGGGGGGGGGGGGGGGGTTGACCGTGATTATTATTACTTTCCAGATTTGGAACGAGAGGAATCATCATATGTATGTTGAGCCAGCTTGTAGTTGTAGGTTGCTGCTTTGTGCTACTTTTCATCATCTGCAGAATTTTTCTTCGCTGTCCATATTTCTATGAAATCAGAAAGTGATCTGATTTTGTCAAGGTTAGGCTTACACTATAAAGCAGTGTCTTCTCAGGTTCTAATTATAGTCTTCTGGGAGAAGTCAATGGTGGGCTGGATCAAGCTGAATGTTGACAGATGATCCATTGGCAATCCGGGTCATTCGGGTGCTGGTGGCATCTTTCTTTCTTCTCAAGGTGTGCCTATTTGAGGGTTCTCTTCTAATGTTTATGTTTAAACAAATTTTACTGCAGAATTTATGGTTCTCTTGGAAGGGGTTAAAGTTGCTAAAGAAGCAAGGTGGAGTGACTTGTGGATTGCTGCTTCTATATCTGTGGTATCTAGCATTCAAAATCAAAGTATTCTATGATGCTTTCATCGACAATGGTTGCATTATAAAGCATAATTGGACTCATATGTCGTGGAGGATTTCGAATTGTTACAGGGAAGTCAATATGCTGGCAGATTCTCTAGCTAAAAGAGGTGCTCAATATAGAGTTTTATTGATTTGGAATTCTCTGCCATCATCCTGTTGGAATGAGATCGAGTTGGATGCTGTAGAAAGACCAAGATATAGCTTTTTGTGATTCTCTTTGGGTTGATTCTCCTTATCCACTGATGGCATTGCCGAAGGTGGAAGGGTGATCCGACATCTTTTTGTGTATTTTTTGTGCTGTCCATATTTATATAATCTGCTGATTTTAAGGGGGAAAAAAGGTTTTTCATGCAGCTGTGTACAGATCTCTTCATGTGCTTCTCTACTTTTTATCTTTTTAATCAGTGGCTCATTCCCTCTTTTCTTTCTTTAATAACAATTACCCTACTTAAATAAAATTTAAGAAGCAAGAATAATAATGAAACCAGTACCAGTGTCATTATTACTTAAATAATGAAACCAGTACTCTATTGTTAGCTTTCATTCTTTTCATTTACTCTCACTTTGGTTGAATGTGTTCATGAATCATCTATTCAAAATGCAAATTTGATGCGCAAATCATGTGTGTCACACTTCTCAGCGGAAAGACAACTCTTCTTCGAGAAAGAATAGTGCAAAGAATTTTTCATTTTTCCATCAAATGTGAGGCAAGTAATGTTAATTTATGCCTAAGCTCTAATCACAAGTCATGCAATTGTTCAAAGGAACGAGTATTCAGTCTTGATATAATTCTAAAAAGGTAAATTTGTATCGTAGATCTATCTGTTGTGCCATGGAAATATTATAACCTACATCGGTTGCATCTTGGTCATGGAATGTCTATATAAACGATAGCAGAAGGATAGGTATGCCGCCAATATCAAGTATACTAGTAGATAGCACCAATAGGATCACATGATGGAGTATCATTTAGGAAGGATATGAGGGTCATTTCAAAAAAAGGAAAGAGAGACAGAGACACAATGGGTGCTAGTATACTTAACATTGATGGCATACCCAATCTTTTCCCATAAACGATTGTCACTTTCATCTATTGAGATGTCTTTTAAAATCGTGTGATGAACCTTAGCCAAAGCAGATGATATTGTGGCTTGTGCTTCACTATCTGTTCCTAAATTTCAAATTTATATATTTAGCATTTGATGATTTGAAACTATTGAACAAGGGACATGTGGGTCATCAACCTGTTAGGTGGATTATTTCAATCAAGGACGTATTGAGGATTGAAGCTCGAGGCTTGAGAGCCTTCTTGTTGGGTGCAACCGTTCAATGATTGTGGACTCTGAATTATTCTAAAAGAAGCTAGCCCAGGTGTTGGGCACACACAGAGAAACTGATAACATGTGCCCCTCCTTTTGTGGTTCCACTCTGGATGATGCCAACCCAGTAATGTTTTATAGCCCAATATCCTCGTGGCAAAGGTGGGTTCTCCCATCTGGTTTGTTTTAAAAAGTCATAACCCACTATTATTTTTCATTCCTTTTTTTTTTTCTTAGATAAAGCCATTGTTTCAGCAACTGTGTCTGTTGACTCTGATTGAGATTTGACAAGTGGCTCAAATCATAAAAGATAGAAGTCTCGTCATTGGCCAGGTGTCACTCTTAGATAGGTCTCTCCTTTAGTCTTTTGGAGGGGACAGAAGAGAGAACCTACCTGAACTAAATATCCAAACCTGTCGTTTAGAGTCTTTATGGATTGGATTAGCTCAATTTCAAGGCTATCTGGAGTCTGGACAGCATGAGACAAACCTAGTGAAAAACTGTTTCTAAAATATCAAATCCTGTAGATTGGTTTGGTCTGTTTCCAGCCCAATGTGGTCTAAATGTTACAGGTGAGATTCAAACACTGCTCCATTCAGATTTGGCGTTTCTGATCCAGACCCTGCCCATGTTTTAAAATGAACTAGTAATCTGAAACATAGACAAACATTACTATACGCATTGGGAGTCAAGTTATCAGTTAAATGGTCCGGTGATCTGTAGGTACTTATTTTCTCAGGTGTTGGATGTGGGAGCTTCATTTACTTAACAAGTGTTCTTGTGAGTCTTTAAAAGTTTGTATTCAATACGTCAGATATTCATCATTGTAGGGTTTAAGGAAGGTCACAATGTACATGTTCTTACTCCTATTTTACAGATAAAACTTTATTATTGCGGCAAGGTCCACCCTCTGCTCTTGTGAGTCTTTCCGCATGACTTTTTTGGGACACCAATTCCATGGTTGGTCGGCCGAATCATTGATTGACACATTGGAATGTATGTCTTTCTGTTAAAGACACCTTTTTCATGGTCCCTACTCCCTCGTGGTATGAAGGCTTATCCCTAACCTTGTGCATACTGCATACTATGGCTTTGGAATCTTTATTGTCATTTCAGTGACAATTCTGACAGACCTTTTCATGATCTCTCCCACTGAAAGAGGGGAGTAGGACCCCCCTTCAGCCTCCAGCCACTAGGGAGATTGATGCCATAATATTCTAAGGATGGAGCTTCTACATATGGTGAGGCATTGGCTAGTCAATGTGGCATTATTGGTTCTATTAAAAAAAAAAAAATGTGGCATTATTGGGGTAATCCCATCTGAATTCTCGGTTGTTAAGAGTCCTTTGCTGAGGGCCCCTCCTAATGGTCTCATTGAGATGATGCCTGGCCTACTGAAATTTAATTCTTCTCTCTGATTGCCATCCCTTATGATCTCTTTTTGATAAAATATGGCACTCAAAATTAGTGTTTCCTTTTGAAATGAAAGGTAAGGTGCTGTCCTCCATGCCTTGTGCAGACTTTGGCCATGGTGGACCTTTCTTCTTGTCATATAATGACAATGTAGATAGATTCCATTTCATGGTCTCCCCTGTTTAAGGAGTACTCGTTCAGTCTCCAGCCACTACGGGAGATGCCATAAGAATCTTAGGATCTAAGCATAGAGCTATTACAAATGGCAATGAAATTGGTCAGTCATGTCTTATTATTGGGTAAATCCCATCTGAATTCCGGTTGTAAAAGTTCTTTGCTGAACCCCCTCTTCCCCACTTAATGGTCTCAACTCTCATACTCCTATTGAGATGATGGCTAGCGTACTAATTCTTCTTCCCTTTTCTTTGCCTTTCATCATGATCACTGTTCTGCCTTCTCAAAATTTTCTTTCACCCAATTTTCTCAATATATGTTCAAGGAATGTGAATCCATTCTTGTGGGGCGACAGATGCATTCGGGGTATTGTGAAAAGGTATTGAAATTAAACTATATAAGGATTTGTGAACCTTAGGATGATTAGTGAATTGTCCTCTATTCCCTTATTTCCTATGTTTAATCACCGAGGAATTCGGATCCAAGTCTCAAAATACTCTCCTTCCACCATGAGCTGACTTATTAAGTTATATCATTTCCCTTTTTGCTTTATTATTTCTTTGTGGATTAAGGCCATGGATTTCTTAGAATTGATACAAAACGGGTTCTAAGGTTACCTCAATGATGTTTGACACGCAATGAGAAGATCCGATTGCCCTACCCATTGATCTACACAAACTTTTATGACGCAAGCTTTACGGAAATTTCACTAAACTGTGGGAAGGAAATTCACAACAATCCATCCTCTAAATCCAAGGATGATGATGGGATATTGTCAGAGACACTCACTCACTGTTGAGAGAGAGAGTAATTATTCTCATTATGAAGGCTATGTGGCAAGATTATTCTCATTATTAGGGCTATGTGGCTAGACCTATATATTTATAGAGATCTAGCTAGCTAAGTACTTTCTAACCCTAGTGGGGCTGTGCAGCCCCACTGGGCAACCCACATGGGTAAGCGTAGCCCTAGTATGGGTGCTCCATATGGGAATCAGGTCAACCCAATTTCTATCAACAACTTTTATCCATTCTATTATTGGTTCCTTCTTCTTTCTGGATCAAATAACTTCAAGCCTGTTAATTGCCACGGAAAACATTCTTATTTGAGTTTTGATTCTTCCCTCAAAGTTATGGCTTTGTCTTTGTGGTCGAAAATATCAAGAGTTCCAATGTGGGTCTCTATTACTTTGCTATTACCATCACCTTTGTTGGGATTCCTCCAGGTGAATTTGGTCATTTATGTTGGTTTCTTGTATTCATTTGTGATGTAGTGATCTCCTAAATTAAGAGTGAAGAAATAGACCACTACCAAGTTCCAATTTTATGTGCACAAATCTATAGATCACAATGTTAACATAGCAAATTACATAGCCAAGAAGGGACATCTATGACATATCAGGTAGAAGAATAAACAATAATGGCAGTGTTTGTATTTCTTTTTAGTTTGTTAAATTATTTTTCGGGTGGGTGATGGTAGGATGTACGCATAGTTAGTCTTGCACCCCTCCTCTGATGCCCCTCCTCTTCGTGCCTGAACTAAACTTTCACAATGCCTAACCCCCTTCCGATGGGTTCTCCCACCAAAACCACCCCTTCTCCTCCTCTCCCTCCTCTCCCTCGTCTTCCCCTTACCCCTTCATTTACCTCTCCAACCACCCTTCCCCCTCCAACCCCAACCCCAACCCCAAACCCAAAGTCTTATGTCTTCCTTTTCCCTTATTCTTTTTTCGGCTTCCCTGGTCGCCTTTCGCTCCATTTCGTCCCTTCCCCCCTTATTGATAACTAGAAAGTTAGACACTGTCTCTTAGATCTCCTTGCTTACGAAATTGCCAAATGGAACAATGCCTTGTAGGCCATCCCCTGCAAGTGAGACCTAATTGCATAAAGTTGATTTCAAACCATCCTTCTATGGGTTGTTGTTCCAAATCTTTCGCGGCACTTCTGGTGTGAGTATCATCCGTTCATTCATAGGCACTCCTCTTTACTCCGTTGCCAAAATCGAAAAAAAAGGATTGTATATCTTATGCTCACGTTTGTGTTAAAGCTACAATATACATCATCCCCCTAACTCCAATTACAGTTATTGATGAAGAAGGTCACACTCTAAAGCAATGTGTCTTTTATGACTGGATCCCTCCCATTTGCCTGACTTGCAAAAGTTTTGGCCATCACCAAGAAAAATGCCCTCAAACCAAACCTGAAGCAGTTAGCCTTGTTCCTTTAAATGGTTAAACTTGGAAGCTGCCACTACCTCTACTACCAAGATGGCCTTAACCCATAAAAGCACTATTTACTCCCTCTCTTAGCATCCCTTTGGGTGCTCCTGTCTCCTTTAACCCTAGTTGGGATCGTCGCTAGAGCAGTACTTCCTCCCTCCATTCTGAGACCCTTCTTAGGCCACCGATGACTCTTTGCTTGGACCTTCAGTCCTTCGCGATTTTCTCCATCAGTTGAAATCCTTTCCATGTCTTGGATCCTCCCACTCTAGGATAGAAGACTTCCCTCCTCTCCATTCTCCTGCCACCTCCCTTTGTTCGATGTCTAATGCAGTAGCCTCCTCTGCCTCTCCCATCTGCTTAACGGTCGAGCATATTTAGCTCCTCCTCTGCTTGGAGTGTGATTCGCTCCCAATCCCCTTGTTTCTTTGGCATGAAATCGTCTAGTTCAAAGGTCACATCCCTTGTCATAACTTCACCTTTTGGAGGGTCCTTTCAAATTGCCTCCCAACCCAATCTTTCTTTCGCTATTGCCACATTTCAATGCCTCCTTCTTGTTGTCTATGTTGGAATGTTGAAGACTCGAACCACCTTTTCTTCATTTGCCCTTTCTCCTTTGTCTTAAAAAAAATAAGAAGTCATTTTTTGCTGGAGGCCTAGCAAGAAAAGTACGTTGCCCCTCTATAGGGAATGCATTTGGATGGATATAACTTTTGTTGGATCCACTATTTGGGACACTGTTGTGAAGCTTGCTTTTGCGCCACTATTAACCATATACGGATAGAGCGTAATCTTCGTAAATGGACTTCCACCTCCCACTCTTTTGATAAGATTTGGAACTCCATCTACTTTAATGTCAGCTTTAAACTCCATATGCTCTCCCTCCATCCTATTAGAGATACTCTAAGTAAGAAGCTCATTATTGTATCCTGGGATCTTTCCCCTCCTCTCTCCTCCCACCTGGGGCTTCGTTGCCCCTAGTAAGCTTTAGTTTTTAGTGCTTTTGCCCTAAAGCTTGTGTATTCTTTGTTTGTTTTTTTTTTTTTTCTCATGGTAATGAGGTTATTATTCACATGAAAGAGAATATTCTTGTGTACTTTTGGTTTTAGCCATATATCTTGATGACTATAGTTATAATCGTTGATTGCCTCTTGCACAATGTATGTGTTTCCCGTTGTTACATGATAACTAGCTTCTCTGAATTGTAGAAAAATCCACTTTTAAGTTGCTCACCAGAGGTAAACCATTATTTAATATTTCAAATAATGATATTGAGGGAAGCTAAGCAGGATCCAGATCCTATGTTATTCTTCATCTTGTTAATTCTTGTGTTATTCTAGGTCCAGAAGACGACATGTGGCAAAGCTGAGCTGGACGGCGTAGATTAAGAGAGAGAAGAATGGTTTCATCAAAACCGGTTTTAGGTGTCAAATCAGTTTAAGTTCAATACAGACCAGATTGAACCGACCACTTTGCCTTGAGGACTGCTTATTGTTCAAGTTATTGTAGGGTTTTTAAGCGGGGGAAGGTCATTCTAGGGCTTCTGTTCTTGTTTGTTTTTCTTCTTCTTTTTTCCTTCCTTCTCTTAAGGATCTGCAAGAATGTCGATGTTCTAACTTCCTGCTTGGAGAAAGGATGGAGATGTGTGGTTGTACACATTAAGGGGCATGAAAATTGCAGGTCACAGTGATCGAACATATAAATCCAAATTATTCCCGACTTCCAACTGCAGTCACTAGTTACTCCAACACTGGGACCTCACTAGAATCATTTTTCACATGGAAAACCCCTAGAAATACCAATATTAGTTATTTCATATATAAGCTCACTATACTTCTTATCAAGAAGCATCCACTCCAGTTTGTGAATTTGTACACATTATGAAGAGGTTGTTAAAAAATAACAGGAAATAAACTGAAGGTAGATGCCAATTGCATCGCCTCACTACTATGTTGTTGTTAAGGTTCAAGGTTTCGGTTTTAAGCTTGGTCAAAATTGAAATATTTCATGAAATACAAAATTTTGGTTGAAACATTTCCTAGTTTCGATTGATGGGTTTGAGGCCTAGATGGCCAAAAAATTTCCCAAATCTTCTAGTAAACCCTATCTTAGGCCCTCTTAACAGTGTAACCCTTAGATTGTATTAAAAAAAAAAAAAGAAAGAAAGAAAACGGTAGTTTGGCTTTGGACCTTAGGTTGGTAGTGTACATAGTACGTTGTAGGATGATGTATACAAAAAAATTAGTACTAGAACGCACATAATTCAATTTAGAACAACTAAAATCTACTTTAGGTAGGAATGAATATATATATATATATATATAATTTCAAATACTATTCATGGTTTAAAATTAGACCTTTGCTTTGGCACTTCGGAAGCCCCTACTTACCAGCTGAAGATTCCTTGTGGCACAAGGATGTTGGTTGTGTCGATCATTAATTCCATTAGTCACCCGAATTTATTGAAGGGTGAAGATCTCACATGAATTTTGAAGAGTCGATTGGACGACTATTGTGTGATCCACTAAGTAGTGACCCTATGATTTGCAATGGTAAGGACAAAAATGCTTTTTTGGACAATCCTGGCCCTCGTGGTCAAACCTTTAAGGAAAACTTTGGCCATTCATATCTTGGCAATTTGAACTTCAAATGACATGGTTCAAGTTGCATTGCCACATTTAGAGAGGAGAATGCCCTTGAGCCAGTGTGCAGAGCCCCCCTAAACTGTGGATTCTAAGTAAAGTCATCATGAAGGCTTGTGTTGTTTGGTGAAGAGCATTGAATCAAATCAAACAGGAACCATAAAATATTTTAAAGTTTCATTAACCATGCAAGAATGGTAGAGGAAGAAGACAAAAATGGTCCTTCCGAGAAAAGTGGAGAGAGAGAGAGAGAGTACCATTGTACATACACTTGAAGATTCAAGTCTTCCGAGAGAAAATGTGTTATTTAATGATTCCAATTTACATCTAGGGACCACTGTGAACCCTCTCAAGTTGTGTAAGGGGAAGGTAAACCTTTATTTGACAAGTCCATTTGTTAAACCAAGGTTTTTCTGAAGTATGTAACTAAGGTTTTAAATTGTAATTGTAAATGGGGGACTTGTATCTAATTTCACATACATTGTAGCTGTCAAGTTGGGGCTTGAAAAAATTGGTTGTACCCCTTTTCTATGATGTAGCTCAGACTGAAGTGGGTGTTGTATCACCTGGACTATTGTAGTAGTCAAAACCAAGTTGAGTATTGGGTAATATATGAGACCCGGATAGGGTATTGCTTCGTGGGCTAGGGTGCACATTATCCCTTATCCAGTTTATAGTTGGGGCAAAGCAACTTGATGAGTTGCAGCATCTGGTAGGTTGCCTCCACTTGATCCTCCACTTGCTTGAAATAAAGGTGCGGAATTTGTATTGGGTAGATGCTAGGTTCGTAACTGCTGCATATCTTCTCAATAGAACCACTATTCTTATGACAAAGAATGTATCTCCCTTCAGAATGAGTATAGAGGTAGATTTAGATCAATTCAAAGCCATTTTAAAAGAGGATTCTTTGCTATGGAGGGAGAAGTGTATTTAACTTGAACCGTATATACTGCTTATGGTGTGGATGTGATTGTAATTTGTGGATATTAGAGTGCCATGTGTTGTGCTTGATTGTAGGGTGGACCTAAGCACTTGTTGGTTGCGTAGTGAACATGCATACGACTATGTGTTAGTGATACTCATAAACTTGGGATTTCCTTGGCCAGCCTGAGTTTGTAGTAGTGAGTGCCAAGAAGTGAAGTGAACAGTTACTGTAAGAATTTTAGAGTAAAAATTTTATGAAACTTATGCATCCCCTTTCAGTGTTAACCTGAGAATATCACCCTTGCAGGTCCCTCCATACACATCATTACAACTACGTTTCTTTTCATCCAAATAACGTTCCACCAATGAATTCATCTGCTCTGATTTTTCACTTGCATCGTTGTTGCAATTCCTCTGTGATGGTCCTCCTATCCTGATTAAGTAATGTCTGGAATGGTATATTTGGAACCCATGTTCAGCTTCGATTATGGAACTTTAAGTTTGAAACAAAACATTTAGATATTAAAGCATATGCGAGCTGCATTCTTGCCAAGTTCGGTATATTCTTGGTTTACACCCCTCAAAGACAATATATAACTTCCTCCAGACCCATTTACACATGAACAAATCTGCAAAACTATTTAAATATTTTGTTACTATTTCCAACGAATTATTATATAGGGGAACTGAGTGCCTTCACATTTCTCAAGGGGTTGGCCTTAATTTACATTTCTTAGATGGGTCTATTTGTATGTCAGTTATGCTGAATCTATATTCAGAACTTAATTTCATGACCAGTGATAAGAGTAGGAGCTACTGTTGTAACATTTAAATTAAGAAATCAACACATCTTAAATCTAAAATTCTAGGATCATTCTATATTAAGAGGCCTTCTAGAAAGTGATTAGCCCTAACAACTCAAAATACTAAACCGCAAAAATCTCTTTAAACTACACTTAAGACCATGATTTGGAACGAAAAGGCAGCAACATTGTGTATAGCTTAAAAAACTTATTCCCAAAATTTTAAAACAGAAACTAGAAATATGGACTTTTTATTTTTTATTATCAAATCCTCTACTTTTGCTCTTCAATTTTATCAATCAATAGATATAGATTTTTCTCTCCAAATGGTTATGCTATCAATATATTTTCATGATTATGTGGTTACCTACTAGTTCTTGTAACATTTTTCTATGTATGAGCTAGTACTACCAACCATTTTATGGGGTCGGATTAGTGATTGGTAGGTTGGGTTGGATGAAGACTGGTTCAGGAGTGATCCCCTAATGAGAGTTCTGGTTTTTGGTTAACCACCTTAAAGTTTAAAGACCGTGGACCTCTTTACAATTGGGTACTATTATGGGAGGGTCTCACTTATATTCTATTTTAGGGTTAGTCCCTACTCCCCATCTATATAAAGAAAGCATATTCATTAGTTGCAAATAATTGACAATTTTTATAGAGAGCGGAACAAACAATACTGACAAGGAGAGAAAGATTTGGAGAAGAAGGTTGAACAAGAGGGAAAAGCTAAGGCTTGCAGAATCTCCTACAATACGATATGGATCAGGGTATATATAGATTAGATTCATCATTGCATTTTTGTATTTATTCATTGATTCGTCACATCGATCTTATATAATATCTTTCAATTGATATTAGAGCAATTTCAAAGGCAAAGGTCAGGGTTCCAAGGGTTTTAAAGGAAAGTGCAATTATTGTTAGAAGGTTGATCAAAAGAAAGTTGACTGCTACAGTTTCAAGAATTTGAAAGATAAGAATGCTGCTCTTCTTATTTCCCATCTCCAAGATCTGATCATAAGTACCCCTGTAGCTCTAGTATGTTCTGAATTAAATTTACTTGATGTATCACCTATTTCTTAGGGGTTTGATACTAGAGTCAATATTCATATCAAATTGTGTGTAGGATCAAAGAAACAAGAGGAGACCAAATGATGGAGGGCTGCACATTTATGTAGGAAATGTCGAGAGGATCCAAGTAGATCATATAGGAGAAGTTGATTTGACTTTTACTTGTAGTTATGTTTTGGAATTAGACAATTTGGTTTATTTACCGTCACTTAGACAAAATCTAATTTCAATTTCAAGAATGGATAATAGGGGTTTTGTGTTTAACATTGCAAATAATAAAATGATTTGTTATTTTGGATCCCAATTGGTTGGCTCAACTATTTTGCGTGATGGTCTTTATATGCTTGATTTGCATTTTACTCCTATACATCATCTTTAGATTATTCATCTACTATAAATGTTGCTTTGGAATCTAAACGTATGAGGACTGATGAAGATTCTTCAATGTTATGGCATAGATATTGAAGACATATCTCTAAACCAAGGATGGAATAGTTAAGGATGGTGTTCTTCATCAGGTTGACTTTCATATTTTGGTACAAGTGTTGATTGTAGTAGGGAAACTCACTAGAGCTATACACAAGGGGAAACTTGAAAGGAAGAAGTACTGAGGTTGATACATACTGACATATCTGGTGCTTTCACTCCTCTTGCAATGGGAGGATATCGTTACTTTATCACTTTCACTGATGATTACTCTCATTATGGTGATATCTATCTTATAAAAAAAAATCCTCATTCCTAGAGACTTTTAAAACTTTCGAAGCTGAGGTTGAACTTAAAATGGGATAGAAGATCAAGGTTGTTAAATCTGACTGAGGTGGAGAGTATTATGGTAGGTATGATGAAATCAATCGTAATCCTAGACCATTTTCTAAGTACTTATAGGACTGTGGCTTTGATACATTGTACATCATGCCATGTGCTCTTAAACAAAATGATGTTGCCGAAATGGGAAATCGTACAATTATAGACATGGTAAGATGTATGGTAAGTAAGTTTACTTTACCAGATTTTATGTGAGAAGGTGTGTTAAAGATAGTTGTATATATCTTGAATAAAGTGCCAAGTAAGTTAGTTTTGAAGACTCCACATGAGCTGTGGAAATGTCTGAAAACCTAGCATTACTTAGTTACATGTTTGGGGATGTACAACAATGGAGAGACCCTATAACCCACATATGAAGAAACTTGATCCCAGGACCATTAGTGAACATTTTATTGAATATTCTGAGAGGTCAAGAGGATACAAATTTTGTTTCCCATCTCATACTACTAGAGTCATTGAGTCTGAGCGAGTAGTTTTCTTTGAGGATGATATGAGTATTCCATCTATCCAACTGCATAGCTTCACCTTTGAGAAGGAACATGTAGTACTAGTACCTCATTTCCCATAATCCACGGTTATTCGTACACCTACTGAGTAGGTGACCATTCCTATTTAGGATTGAGTCTGATCCTATAAATTTTTAGCATTCAATTGATAACTCTCATTCTCTTCAATGGATGGATGCTATGCACGATGAGTTGAAGTCCATGAAGGCTAATGATGTATGGGACTTAGTTGAGTTAGCAGTCCTATTGGATGTAAATGGGTTTTTAAGACCAAAAGGGATGCTAGAGTTGAGATTGGGCCTACAAGGCTAGACTTGTGGTGAAAAGCTTTAATCAGAAAGAAAGAATTGATCATAAAGAAAATTTATCACCAATGGCTACCAAAGATTCTATCAGGATTGTAATGGCCATGGTTGTACACATTGACCTAGAGTTTCATCAGGTGGATTTGAAGACTACTTTCTTAAATTGGAATTTAGTGGAAGATGTATACATGGAGTAGCCTCTTGGTTTCAAATCAACTGACATTGAGCACATGGTGCAAACTTAAGAAGTCACTTTATGATTTGAAACAACCTTCCAGACAGTGGTATTTGAAGTTTGTCAGGTTGTTACTTCTCTTGGCTTCAAAGAGAATGTTCTTGATCAGCGTATATACCTCAAGGTCTATGGGAGCAGATTTATCTTTCTCGTTCTTTATGTAAATGATATCCTTTTAGTATGTAATGACTTAGGCATTCTGCATGACATGAAAAGATTGTCGTCCAACTAGTTTGACATGAAGGACCTTGGTGAAGCATCCTATGTTTTAGGAATTGAAATTCTTTGTAACAAGTCATGTGGTGTTCTTGGTTTGTCATAGAGAGCTTATATTGCAGAGTGTTGAAGCGGTTCAACATGACTAATCGTTCATCTTCGAAGGCACCAATTATGTAGGGTGATAAGTTTTCTAAGTCCGATTACCCTAAGAATGATATTGAACATGCTCAGATGAAAGACATTCCATATGCTTTTGCCATTGTTAGTCTTATATATGCTTAGGTTTGCACTTGATTTTAGATTGCTTTTGCCATTAGTGTGCTCGACAGGTATTAAGTGATCTTGGGTGGGCACATTAGATAGAGGCAAAGGTCAGGAGGTATCTTTAGGTTATTAGGGACCTTATTCTTACTTACAAGAGGACATATGCACTTGAGGTGATCGACAATGTAGGTAGAATTAGTGGTGTGTTATGAGGCCATAGTTCATGCTTTGTGGTTGAGGAAATTAATTTCAGGGCTTCAAGTAGTTGATTCTATTGCAAAACCTTTGAGGAGGTTTTGTGACAACTCTGTTGCAGTGCATTTCTCGCGTAGTAATAAAAAGATTTTTTGGCTCAAAATACATTGACATCATATATCTCTTGGTCAGAGAGAAAGTTTGAGATTCACACATCACTATTGAGCATAGTTCTACAAATACTATGATAGCAAACCCTTTACCTTGAGAAACCACTCAAAGAAGACCTCTTCACTATTGAAGAAGTTCTTGAAAATTATATAGATACTCCCTCAAACATAGCAAGACAAATCTTCTTTCAGGGATGGCACTATTATTCCCCTACGGCAGTCAAAACTCAAGAATTTTATGAATACATTCTTATCGACATTAACTCTGTCAGGTTCAAGCTAAATTTTGACAGAAATGATTCATCCTTGGTCACACATACAACTGTGAGAATCTGCAAAATCCTTAGCCTCAAAGAATGGAACCATTCTCTTACCTGCAAAAACTTTTCAAATACCTATACCCCTCCTGGGTATCATTACTATGACTACCAGGAGGCTTGGTACAAAGCATTTTTATTTCAAAATAGGAACACTAGGCCAGGAAAAAGGGTTGATCTACACCAAAATCTAAGGAAATAGGGTTCTCCTAGTTCTATATAGTTAGAAGAATGAGACCGGTGCAATACCGTACTCCGATCCAGGCAAGATGGCAATCACTAGGATCGGTATGATACCATACCTAGAACTAATTTTTTACAGAATTAAAAGTAAAAAAATAAAAAAAGCAAGACCATGAACTCATAAATGAGAACAGAAAATAAAAGCTGCTTAACCGGATCTTTCAGAATCAAGAGGCACGACTGTAGGCTTTGATCTGAAGATAGAACAAGAAGCAAGCTATATGCAGATGCAGATGCAGATGCAGATGCAGATGCAAAAATAATGATAATAATTTGAAAAATAAAATAAACTTTGCTTATAATTTGGAGATCATTGATTACAAGGTTTGGGTAGGCTTAGGTTGGAAGATTTGAGAAGAAGAAGGGTGTTTGGATCTGTGAAGAAGCTTTGGGTTGTTGATGCTAACCTTTGAGGGTAATCAGGCTTGGAGAGGATGATTGGACCTTGGAGTTGTTGTTGAAGATCGACGGAGCTTTGAGGGAGTCCGGAAGAGCTTCGACTTTGAAAAACTTGAGAGGGGCGGACCCTTGGGGAGCTTCTCTCTCTCTCTAAGACTAATTTTGGGAGAAAATAACCAAGTGGTTTGTGAAGAGAGGGAGTGTCCCTTTTATAGAGAAATGAAACATTTACATTTTATTTGGGTTTGCGGTGCATTTGAATTTCATTTGTTACTATTCTAAATTACATTTGGAACAATACCGAATTACATTTCATTTAGTACTGTGCACTTGAATTTGGACCGTTGTTTAAGGGCACTGTTGGCGTTGAAAGTTGAGATTGGATTCATCCTTTGATTTGGAATCTTCTATTATGGCTATTGAAATGGAATCTTTGATCTTGTTCTTTTATTTGGAATCTTCAATGATCTCACCACGACATTCCATGTGTCTAAGACATTGTTTTTCGCATTAATTTGATCAAGGAGTTTGTACCATATTTGACTGAGCCTGGTATTGGCTTGACTATCCTTTAACCTAGGACAGTAGCAATATCATCTTTCTTCTATGAGGTTGTCCGTAGTTAACTGACTAGATGAGTTATCGACATCACCAGTCGGCTAGTTTAGAATCGACCTAGTAGAGGTTGAAGACCAAATCAGCGTTTGGTCGAAGACTTTGATTTTGTGGTAGCCCGGCAGGATTTGCGAGAGGTCACTGTTTTGAATTTACCTGAGGATGATGCCTTAGAGCTGGAGGGCTCGTCATCTGGTTCATCATCTTCGGAGGGGTTTTGAGCCATTTGCTGACTGTGACAGTGGGCTAACATGGAACCTTTGATGGATCTGAGGCTGTAAGCACCATCACTTGAACCTTCTTATTCTGAGTCGGATCCGAGCTTAGCGAGTCAGATAAGAAGAGCTTCTTTCTCACTTTTGATGCTAGATTTTTATGAGGTCGGAAGGGCCGAAACTGGTTTAATTCATATAAGCCTCTGGATGAGAGCCGACTTCTCACATTTAGAGACATCACAATTGTCTCACCATTTGACATGGTAGACACATGAGAGGACGGGGGCAATCTAGTCCTGGGTTTGGAAGTCACTGATCTCATAGTCCCAAAAAAGGATCCATGCCAGGCGGCAGTGGAGGAAGAACCGGAGGAGATCATGTTAGTGTGGTTGCTATTGGGTGTGTTTGCAGAATATTTGGAAGGATTCCTGTATTTGTTGTGGAAGGATGCTGGCCATGGGGCCATACTGATCCCACCATTGAGGAAACCAGAGGGAAAGTTGGTTATTGAATTTGTAATAAAAAAAGAAGAAACAAGAATGCCTGTTGTTCCTATTTTGAAATGAAAATGCTTTGTACCAAGCCTCTTGGTAGTCATAGTAATGATACCCAGGAGGGGTATAGGTATTTGAAAAGTTTTTGCAGGTAAGAGGATGATTGTTCCATTCTTTGAGGCTAAGAATTTTACAGATGGTCACAGTTGTATGTGTGACCAAGGATGAATCATTTCTGTCGAAATTTAGTTTGAACCTGACAGAGTCAGTGTCGACAAGAATGTATTCATAAAATTCTTGAGTTTTGGCTGTCGTAGGGGAATAATAGTGCCATCCCTGGAAGAAGATTTGTCTTGCTATGTTTGAGGGAGTATATATATAATTTTCAAAAACTTCTTCAATAGTGAAGAGGTCTTCTTTGACTGGTTTCTCATAGTATTGGCTTTTGATTTTGGATCCTTGAGCTGTTTGGAGGGGTTTGGCCTGGGTTGTTTATAGGTTGGAACTGGCTTTGTTTGTGGTTTAGAGGGGGCGAGCAGCCGAAGAAAGGACTACGGCATGGGAATATGGCCGGTTTGCTGAAGCCAACTGTGTCACACCCCTCCTCCACTCACTTGAAGGTTGGCGACGTGTCCAATGATGCAGTACTTTAAGTTCATAAGATTATGAAATGAATTCTAAAATCACATACTTATAATATAAACAAAATATATATCAACTAGTGATTTCTATTAATATTTACCATATTTACACAAAAAGAATGTTTTCACATCTTAATCATAATTATAGTTATGCCCCCATAGGGCTACATCTGTTAAGTACAAAAAGAACCAAAAATAAAAGATGATACTCCCATCCTCAGAGTGCTCCAAATGCACAATCATCGCATACGCATCCATCCTCATGCGCAACCAGCTCCTCATCCCAGAGGTCACCTTCGTAGAGAGTCGGGACCTCCATTACAGTTACCAAAGGATTTTCTGAATCAACATTTAAAAAGGGGCAATAACAGGGGGTGAGCTTCCACGAAGCCCAGTGAGGGTAACACACATAAGAAATCATGAAAATCCAAGAAAATATAACAGTATGAATATTCATGCCCGACCACAACAATATGAATGCAATTATGTGAGTGCAATGACATGATCCATTTATTATCAAGCAATTCTAAGCAATAATTTCTAAGTTCAAAGGGGGTATAAGTGCTACTGCAACGTAGGTATTATCCCCAGTCATGAATGTATGTTATCAGTCCCTAGGGATACTAGCTAGTTACGAGTCAGGAGCGTGCCAGTTCCAGAACTACATCGTTACTCGGTAAATCCCTATTAATAAACCCTCCCATGATACCACTACATCCAATCCAACATCGCATGTAGGGTATACCCGTCCCCGAATCAATCATCGCGTGAGGGTGTGTCATGATGCTGACATCTTTGCACCTCAGTCATCGAAAATCATCCCCAACAACAGACCATCGAACGAAATGATTAGCCAATACGTAAACCCCTATTGGCAAGGGTTGTAGCACCAGGCTGGTTATCCTAGCCCAATGCATTCTAATATGCCACAACACAATTCAATCCCACTCACACACTCACACACACCTTGAGCATGCAGTGCCACCGGCACCAACCATTGGCCACCCTGCACCCCAGTCACACACACACACTCACCCTGAGCATGCAGTGCCACCGGCACCAGCTGTTGGCCACCCTGCACCCTAGTCACACACACAGACACACACACACACACACCTTGAGCATCCAGTGTCGTCGGCACCACCCGTTGACAGCCCTGCACCCTAGTCACACACCCACACGCACACATGCACCCTGAGCATGTAGTGCCACCGGCACCAACCGTTGGCCACCTTGCACCCCAATCGCACATACATACGCACACATGCACAATCATAATCCACATTCTCATGCCACATCAACACCATATGTAAGGAATAATATAATAATATGCAAAATGATAAACTTCATTCATATATGCATTATGATGCAAACATTCCATAAAAACACATAAAATCCCCTCACCTGTGTTCTAGATGGCGGTAGATAGTTGATGGGTTTCGTGTTACGAGTCTCCGTCACTTTTCGGTTCTACTCCTAGGATACATAGTGTTTTTAGGTTATTCGGTTATTCATAGAAGAGTGGGACACTAAGACTTGTGGCCCAATTAAAAGGATTAAAAATTAACTTTAAAATGGTTCACCGGTGGATGAATCCGAACGGAATGCACATCCTGTAATATTTTCACCGGTGGATGGTTCCTGCCTTCACCAACTGGCTGGTGACCATCCGCTGGTGAAGCTGAAATTGGAGTTTTCTTGCCTAGATCAGCCCTATTGGCCCTGTGGCCCCTGTGTATGGTGGTGGAAATACGTATTTGTCAGTGAGGTGTCATTTCCCAACTCCATTCTCCTTTCTCCTTCTTTTGTATAGTTTAAAAATTGGGTTTTATGATTTTAGGGTTGGTTTTTCATGTAGGGTATCCTCACACACTTCACTTAGCTTAGGTTTAGTGAAATTAATGAGTGGATCAACATAGGGTTTCAAGATACACCCAATTTCCTCAATACACAAGTCTAGGTTAGGATACATTGGGGAAGACTTAGGTTGATCTCATGGAATGGTCATTAATGGCTCATGAGATCACTCTCACACACCATACCTAGGTTTAATTTTATTTTCCCCAACTTAGGATTAGGTTAGGATGTTATGTCAAAGAGGATTTGTTCAAATTCCCAAATCCTAGGGTTTTGGGTAGGGATTTCATAGGGATTTGTCCTTAGACCCAAGGTTGAGTGAATAACCTTGCCAATGTAGGTCACTTACTCTAATTTCCCTCTCCCATTATGTAGTATTTATGGTTGGGTAGATGGAATTTGGTTGGGTCTCCATTACTCCCAATAAAGAGTGAAATGGAAAGGAGAGAGAGAGATAGATAGAGATTTATGTGTGTGTGTGTGGAGAGATGAGCATATAGGCTTACCTAAAAAATGGAGCCCTAGCCTTCCTCCTTCCTTCCTCTCCTTCTCCTTATTCTTCTTCTTCTTTCTCCCTTTCCTTCTTTCTATTTTGGTAGGAGAAGAATGTATGGTAAGAGCCATATTTATAGCCACTTAAGTCCCACTAAGGGCTGTTTGGGGAATTAATGGGTTTTTACCCAATACAAGGTTATTCCGTTATTCGGCACTAACGGGGCCACCTTAGGGTGTCCAGATACGTTCATCTATTCCCCAATAATTTGTACCAACTATTGGGGTGGTTTAATGTGCACGGGTGTGAAGATCCAGGTCCCACGGCAAATTAAACCGTTTTCAGCCAGTTTTCTCATCGGAGGGTGTACCCACCGGTGACCATCAGCCGATGAATGCTGAACTGGTCACTTTGTATGGAGATCTCTCCTCAGTCTGAGTGGGGCCTTCTCCAGGGTTTCTAGTGTGTGTGAGGTTCAACTGACCTTTCCCTTCGGGTCCAGAATCCCTTCTAATTACTTAAGCATGGGTAGCAGGTGCAAGTGGAGTCACCCTTCCTTCCTTGGCAAAAGATGGATGCAACCCAGTGCTCACTGGTACTGGTGTCCTCCGGCGTTGCACCTAAACATTAAATAGGAAGTTTTAGGGTTCGGGTATAACAAACTGGGTTTGGCTATGGGTGACAATTTGATTTGATGGAGGGGCAATAATGTCGTAGCTAGATTTGGACCGGACTAGGGAATTTGAAGAGATGGATTCTTTTGAGGGAGCCATTTTGAGAAGGTTTATTTGAGAAATATGGCCCTGTAGGAATTCACGGGTAAGAAAGCCAGGGACAGAATTGGATTCTCTTTTAATATAATCAATTTAAAATTCAAAAATTGAAAGTATAGCTTGCCATCGGGCAAAAATTTGTTTTGAAGCTAGATTTGAGACATCATTTTGTAAAACGAATTTAGTGACGCTGCAATCGACGGGAACAAAACATGGTCTATTTAATAATGCATTTTGAAATTTTTTATGCAAAGAACTATGGAAAGGGGTTCTTTTTTAATAGTACTATAGTTCTTTTGTGTAGAGTTCCAGATACTAGAGGTAAACTAGACAAGTTGTTCTTTGTTTTCATTTTGGAGCTTTTGTTTGAGAATTCCACCATAACCAATGTCTGAGGTGTCGGTTTCAACTATTTTGAAAGCCTCAGGGTTAGGAATAAATAGGCAAGGAATTTCCTTGACCAATTTTTTGATTGATTGGACGACAGTAATTTGGGCCGAAGACCAAGGAGTTAGGTTCTTTTTAAGCTAAAGACACAAGGGCTTGGCAATCTTACTAATTTGTGGAAGAAAATCATGAACGTAATTTAAACTTCCTAGAAACCTTTGTAACTGGGTATTGTCTAATATTTGGTCAGAGAATTTATCACCAAAGGTAATAGCCCAATTAGTGAAAAGGGAACCTTGGTGAAAAAAATTCTATTTTTCTTTTGGAGAGGACAAGGCCATTTGATTTGATGATTTGATAATAAATCCTTAAGTGTTTGAAGTGTTGTTCCACTGAATCTGAGAAAACTAGAACGTCATCAATGTAGACAATTGTAAATTGTCCAAAAGAATTAAAGATGTCATTCATAATTTTCTGGAATTCACTGGGGGTATTTTTGAGGCCGAATGACATGACATTCCATTCATAGAGGCTGAAGGGGGTAGTAAAGGCAATTTTATAACAGTCATTTTCATGAATCTGGATTTGCCAGAATCCGGATTTCATGTCAAATTTGGAAAAGACTTTGGCTTGATATATTCTTTATAAAAGATCTTTTTGGTTTGGGATTGGATATCTAACCCACTAAAGGGCATCATTTAGGGTTTTGTAATTAACCACTAACCTTGGAGTGCCTCTTTCAATTTTAGAGGCTTTGTTGGCATAGAAGGACGTACAACTCCAAGGGGAGGTGCTAGGCCGAATAAATTTTTTGGACAAAAGATCGTTGATTTCTTGTTTGCAAGTCTCAAGAAGTGTTTGATTCATTTGAGCTGGTCGTGCCTTGGTTGGAATTTAGAGTTCAGAAAATTCTTTATTGTAGGGAAGGGAAACCATGTGTTTCTTCCGATGCCAGAAGGCATCGGAGACCTCAAAGCATAGATCATACTCAAACTTGGAACGAAGTTGGTTTATTTGGTGAATAGTATTGGGATGGTTGATCTGCTCCATAATTCTTTGATGAAGGAGCTCAGTTTTGAGGAAATTTAATTGTTTAGTTTTATTAGTACTTTGGTTGAAAGGAGTTTGGGCTTGTAAGAAGGGAAAAATAACCTTTTGACCTTGGAATTTTGTAGTCATTGAATCCTATGTAATTTTGAAGGGTTTGATTATATTAAGGAATGGTTGTCCTAATATGATGGTTTGGTCAAGGTCTTTGGTAAGAATAAAAGTTTGTGGAAGACAAAGTCCTTGATTACAGATATGGGTGTTGGATAATTTATACTGGACGTTTAATCCAACACCATTTGCAGCAGCTAATCTTTGGGTAGTAAGTTCATAGTACTGAGTTGGAATGACTCCTTTATTAATACAATTAAGTTGCACACCTGAGTCAGCAATTGCAATGGTAGAGAGTTTGAAGGAAGCATTAACAACAAGAGTAATATGAATATACCAATTTGGGTTTGAAATGCTAAGGACAAATCCTGGAAGAGGGGTGCCTTTAGCAAAAGGATTTTCGAAAGGTTCATTTGGAATTGGTTCCTATGCAGTAGGGTTTTGTGGAGGTGTTTGTCGAGATAGGAGGGATAATTGTTATTTGATTGTTTTGAGTTCATGCTGTAGAGTTGCAGTAGTAGTTTCAAGGGTTTTGATTCTAGTAGAATGATCAGGGGCTGAGATTTGTGTTTTATCAAATTTGTGAAGTATATTTTGTAAATTGTAAGGTTGGACAGTTGTTTGATATATGACATTTTGTATGAGATGTTCAAGACACGCCTTTTTGTGTTCTGGATCAGTTAGATTATCAATATATTTAAAAATATTTGATTGACGGAAGCTCGCAACATACGAACAGATTTAAGAGCACAATCTTCACAACTTAGACCAATAATGCAAGAATCACAAGCATAGGCTTGGAATTTGTCATTATTAGTTGAGCTGAGGTAGAATGCTCGGAGGCTTGAAATTGGTTTAATTTGTAATCTAGTTCCTTAGAAGATGAGGAAGAAGTATCATGGAAAAGGGCTAAAATTTGAAATTTGTTTTCTTCAGAAATTTGTAAAGAATTAATTCTTTTTGAAACTCGGTAGAACTTGGCGATGTGGCCAGGTTTACCACACCTAAAGCATCCAGTTTGGTCTGGTTTAAAATCTTTTTGATTTTTAGGTGCCTTGAAGGGCTTCTTGTATTTGTTATATTTTGATTTTGAAGAAGGTTTTTTGTATAATTCTGGAGTTGTGAAAGGTTTGCGGGAAACGTATTTCTTAGATTTATAAAAATCTGTTTTTTGTAAAATTCTGGAGTTGTGAAAGGTTTGCGGGAAACGTATTTCTTAGATTTATAAAAATCTTTATAATATTTACGAGAAGATTTATGTTTATGTTTATTTGGTGGCCTAAGGGGAGCAAAACCAAATTGCTCACAAAAACCTCATAATTCTTTTTTATAAATTTTTTTTTCTTGTTAATTTGTCTTTTTAGCCTGAAATAAGTACATAAGGCTAAGCCCTCTTTATGAATCAAGCTAATAATTTGTCCGTAAGTCATTTGGTCATAGGGAATAATCCCATTGTTTTCTTTGCAAAGACGTTGTTTGATTTTCTCAGAAAATAAGGTGGAAGACCTGTAAGAAACTTTTCTTTCCAACAGGGAAGGTTTGCATCAGGTCTGGTTAAGACTTTAGTTAAGAAGGTATCTTTGTACCATTTGAAGTCGTGTAATTTTTTACACCTAAGCTTTGATAATTATTCGGCTGTTCGATCTTTGAGACGAGAAAGGTTACCTAAAAAGTAATTTGCAATGCTGAAAATAAGAGTATTAACAGTATCTTCTATAGGTTGTCCTTGGTCGTCAAGAAGGGGAGTACCATCAGGGGTTATTTGGATGGCCATTAATATTTCAGATTTTTGGTCGTCGGTTAGGACATAATCCCACCAACCTTTGAGGTGGCCGATAAAGCCAGAAATAAGCAGGGTTGCAACAGTACTGTCAGTCGTATTTTTAATACGGTATACGTTACTAACCATGGTCATTTCTTGTAATTTGTTCATGAGATTATGCTCAGACAAATCATCTATGTTCCATTCGTAGATGATGCTACTTTGGTAAGAAGATTGAGGAGCAGTTCCTCTGGCTTCATTTTGGAGGTTAGGGAAGACCGGGTGTTGGGTTGAGCTTTGACCAATTTTATTGGTTTGTAGGATAACCGGAGATTCATAGTTAGAACTAGACGCAGAGTCGGAGGAATATCCATCAAGTTTGAGAACCTGTCGATTGACAGATTCGGCAGTTGGTTGATTTCGTATTGGTGTTTCTGGAGCCTCTAAGGTTGTGAGACGGTGATTTATTTGGTCAAGTAAATATGATTTGTTGAGTTCCTATTATTGTGTTTGAGGAATGTTGTAAGGTTTGAAAAGGGGGGCATTTGGTAGAATAGTGGCCGTGGTTAAGGATGAAGAGGCCACAGGTTTTGGTTGGACAAGTTTCTCTACTCGGGAGAGTTGATCACATATAGTTTGAAGGCTTAAATTTGTGAAATTTAATTGTTCAATTTGGTTTCTATTTGGATCATCTTATTCTACAACTTTGAATGGAGAAGCAGTAAGTTCTATGTTTTTAAAAGTGTATTTGATGCTTTCCACCAGGGGATGGATAGCAGTTGTAGTTGGACTGGTGTTAAGGATCCAAGATTTATGGGTAGAAGTTTGAGTACAAACTTGATTATGCCAAGGGTAATCAATATTATTGTCTTGGGCATAAATATCAAAATATGTAAAAAAGAAAACATTTGCTTTAAGATTTGTCATAAAATTATACCAGTTTGTTCTAATCTGGGCTTGTTGTTCAAGATTAAAAGTTTTGAAGAACCAATCATGTTTTGGTTTATTTTTTGGTGATTCAAAATTGGTTCAAAGAAAAGGTTTGTCAATTTGGTATTCTTCATTTTTTTGGAGCATATAGACTCCAGGGTCTTGTTGAGGTGGAGCAACCTTAGATTGAGTTGGAGATTGGGGATGATTTTGGTCGGAAGGGGTTGATTCTAGAACAGAGGACGCAGTCTCATATGTTCCATGGATAACATTTTGACCGGAATTTACTCCAGCAAGGTTTTGGATAGGAGGAGGAGTCCTCCGGGGCGGACTTAAAGGAAAATAATTTATGGTTGAAGAGGTCGAAGCATCAAAGCAAGACCTACGGGAGCTTTGGTAAATTGGAGGGGCAATTTATCGGTTAAATCAAAGGGTAACTAATCCATCTATGGTTTGAGAGATGGACATATTGTTAGTGTTTGAGATTTGGGGTTAAGGTGTTGTGATTTGTATTTTCCATTCTTCAGGGAAAGAGATGTCTTTCCATTGAACGAGCCTGGGATAGATAACTTGACCTTGGATGCAGTCGATCTAGAGGTAAAGGGTCTGTCCTTTGGGAGATCTTTCGAGAGATCTAGGTTTGACAGTTTTCATAGGTTTATATTTGATGTGTTGAATGATGGCAATTGGAATTGATCCTTGCATCATTCTATATCTATGGGTTTTGAGATTTATTTTGAGGGAATGTAAGATATTTGGGTCTATGAGTGCTATGGACATATCCAGGTAAACATTGAAATGGACAGGACCATAACAAAGGCTTGTTTCAATGGCTCCCAGAAGGGAATCATCGAAATCAAGAAATCTTTGGTCACGTAAGGCCAATAACTTGGAAGTGTTAAGGCCTTCACGGTGAAGGGGTTTGATGGCCACTTGAATGAGGGCGATATGTACATAATTAAAGTTGTTTTTGAGATGGTCTTGTAAAGACCTTAGATAAAAAAGGGTAATTTCTTGGGTTTCATTTGTAAAATTAATGGTTTGTTCAACAATTTTGATGGTTTCAAAGTATGTTTGCCAGTCATTTTGTTATACTTCTCTTTGTGAAATTTTTTACATTCCCAATTTTGGAGTTTTTTGTCTATGTCTGCTATTTGTTCATCATAATGGAGCACATTAGAACTTGTGCTCGCCTCACCTGTCGATCTCATCGACATGGAGTGCTATAGACGATTCATTATTTTAAGAAATCTTAAACTTGGGGTAACCTCCTAGATCTAGTCATTTGCAGGGATATTTCCAACTTAATTTGGGCACAAACGTGGTCTTACACTATTCTGCCACTCCTCCCCAAAGTCCAAAGGCTAACACTCCGAAAAAAACTAAAAATGAAACGGTTACACAGAAGAAAAGAGATCTATAAAGTAGCATAAATCGAATTCATCACCACCGTGGCTCTGATACCAGGAAACAGGATCGATCTACACCAAAATCCAGGAAAATATGGTTCTCCTGATTCTATATAGTGAGAAGAACGAGACCGGTGTAATACCTTACTCCGATCCAGGCAAGAAGGTGATCACTAGGATAGGTGCGATACCGTACCTAGAACTAATTTTATGCAGAATTAAAAGTAAGCAAATAAAAGGAGCAAGACCATAAACTCAAAATAAGAAAATAAAATAAAAGCTGCTTGGCCGAATCTATAATTCAGAATCAAGAGGCACGACTGTAGGCTTTGATCTGAAGATAGAACGAAAAGCAAGTTAATGATGCAGATGTACATGCAAGAAAATAATGATGCAGAAATATAATTTAGAAAATAAAATACACTTTGCTTATAATTTGGAGATCTTTGATTACAAGGTTTAGGTAGGCTTAGGTTGGAGGGTTAGAGAAGAAGAAGGGTGTTTGGAACTTTGATGGAACGAGATCCAGGAAAATAGGGTTCTCCTGGTTCTGTATTTTGAGTTCATGGTCTTACTTCTTTTATTTGTTTACTTTTAATTCTGCACAAAATTAGTTCTAAGTACGGTATCGCACCTATCCTAGTGATCGCCTTCTTGCCTGGATCGCAGTACGGTATTGCACCGGTCTCGTTCTTCTCACTATACAGAACCAGGAGAACCCTATTTTCTTGGATTTTAGTGTAGATCGATCCTGTTACATGGTATTAGAGCCACGGTGGTGGTGAATTCGATTTACTTTGATTTATAGATCTCTTTTTTTCTGTGTAATCGTTTTATTTTTAGTTTTGCCAGAGTGTTAGCCTTTAGACTTTTGAGAGGAGTAGCAGAAGAGTGTAAGACAATGTTTGTGCCCAAATTAAGTTGGAAATACCCCTACAAATGACTAGATCTAGGAGGTTATCCCAAGTATGAGATTTCTTAAAATAATGAATCGTCTATCCCGCTCCATGTCGATGAGATCGGCAGGTGAGACGAGCACATGTTTTAATATGCTCCATTATGATGAATGACTGTTTAGAACTTAAGGTTACTTTTAAGAGTTTTCTGATGCTTTATACACACCCTACAAAAAAAAATTGAGATCTAGGACCCATCTTGGTACTATAATCCTTATTGGGAGGATGATAATGAATATATGTCTTGAAGTGGGACCTTACTTAAATGATTTGGGGATACTTGTCTTAAGGTGTAGGACCATTTGTTAGTTGGTGTTCTTGTTCTTAGGTTAGGAGTTGAGACCATATTCTTTATATGGTATAAAAATATATGATATGGATATGCAAAGAAAGTGAAAATTTGTCAAAAAGTAGAAAGTAAGTATAGAATTTCTAGGAGCTAGACAGAATACTGCGCCTCATGAAGCGGGGTGTTTTGATCGAACCTCTTAGGAAGGAAAACTTTGGAAAATAACTTGGCATCACTGTCTTTGTTGGCATATGCATAAAGCGAAGCTACTTAGTAACTTGGGTTTCTGGTGTTTACTCCACCATGTTATTCAGGTCAAATGTAGTGGAGTAGAATGAGTTCTCTACCAAAAAAAAAAGATACTATTATGCCTTGTTGTGTATGATTGGTTAACGCTCCAAAACCCTAGTTCATAGTCCCTACCTTACAATGTGGTTTGCCTTAGGATTGGTCGTGCTTGAGAAGATACAAGGGTTGTCCATATTTGAGATGTGTGATTGTTCCTGAATCTAGATGGAGTATTAAAGTTCAAGTGTGGGGGTTCCTCGGTTGATGTGCTCTAATTGAAAGAGTGTGTGTTTTGTAGTTATTAAAAAATTTAAATGGTAGTTTTTCAAGTTAATTTGAATTTTAGGTGTATATTCACTGCAAACACCCACGAGACACAACTCGTCCACTAGGGTAACTTAGGGGTTTAAAGGCTTGTTGCACGTGCTAAATGCAACCGTAATTCCTACGAAAGTGAGTTAGGCTTTTTCTTTCATTTCTTTATTTATTTGTCTTACTCGAGGATGAGCAAAAGTCAAGTATGGGAGAATTTGATGAGCACAATAATGTGTGAAATCTTAGGAATATAAGTGTACATTTTGCCCCACTTTGGATAGTACTACTTTTTTTTTTCCAAGTCTACAAGAGAAAGTGCTTAAATTGAATCAAGAACCATTCCAAATGTGGGACCCACTCATTCGTACCACATCCTCTCTCCTACAAAATCCTGAAGATTATTCTCTCTCCTTGCCACCTCACAAGATCTTGAAGATACTATGCAGAGATTCCTCTCTGGTTTAATCAAGATTGTAAGATATTGGTTAATATTGTAAGGAAGGAATAAAATTTGTTAATTTTGAAAACGGATTCTCTCTTTTCTCACACAATATCTCAGAGAAAGAGAATTTTTACCAAGATCTAATTTAATTTTATTTTCTTTATTTTCTTAAAGAAGACTTGTAGAAGGAAGGAGGCAAGACAAAAACCCTATAAAAGCCCCTTCTCCCCCCTCCTATTTATTATTTCCTTTAGTTTATTTTATAGTTTATGCTTAGTTTTCTTCTTTCTCTCCCTCTCTCACTCTCTTTAGTTTTAGTTATTCTTTATTTTTGCTTTAATCACTTTTGTAATAGTTTTTATGTCAATTAATGCAAACACTCTTTTATTCTTATTCAGCCTTTTTATGTTTATGATTTATGCAATTGAGTTGTAATTTTTAAAGTTATAGTTTTAGGCTTAGATCTAGGTGACAAGATCACGAGCCGTGGAGCATTTTTTTTTTCAAGTTCAGTTTTTTTTTCAATATTTGTTTTCTCTAGTACCAGAAATTTCAGATTTGGTTTATTCCAGATCTGATTTTTAGTACTGGTATATCTCAAATCACCCAAGCTTTCAAGTTCAAGCATTGATTCAAGTAAGTAGGCTCCCTCAGTAGTCTTCTCTCCCCCCTCTCATTCCCTCTTCTGACTACCATTTCTTTCTTAATTTAGGATTTTAATTTTAGTCGTTACATTATTGCTATCCCTTTCCCCCAAGGTTCATGGCTAGTGTATGTGTTGGCTTTGCCCCTCCTAGCCATAGAACCATCAATTTATTGTTTTTATTTTAATTGTCTCCCTTTCCCTAAAGTCAAGTAGAGTAACCCTTATAAGAGTGACTCTCTGGTCAAATAGGGAAACTCATATTATGATGCATCTCTCGAGCTAAGTAGAGAAACTTACTTGTGAGTCTCTCTCTAACTTTATCCCCTTTCTTTTTTTTATTTTTATTTCAGCATTTTTTTCCTTTATTATTTTTAATTTTAATTGCGTGGGTTGTTTATTTTTAGTTATTTATTTATTTAATTTTAATTATGTGGCTTGCGTCTTTAAATTCTTAGATGACGAATGGTTAGGATGTTATTTTAGATACATATATTTAGGACGGTAATTATAATTAGATCACAACCATTAATCAGTTCACTTTCACATTATTAAAAAAAAAAAAGCGGTTGCTCTCCCTGTGTTTGACCCGTAGCTACACTGATCCGTACACTTGCAGTTACATTTAAAATCTCAAACAAGTTTTTGAAACAAATCTTAAAAAAAAAAAAAAATTGCTCAACGGCTCGTGATCTTGTCACCTAGAACTATAAAATTAAAAATTACAACTCAATTGCATAAATCATAAATATAAAAGGCTGAATAAGAACGAAAGAGTGCTTGCATTAATTGACATAAAAAAACTATTACAAAAGTGATTAAAGTAAAAATAAAGCAGAACTAAAACTAAAGAGAGTGAGAGAGGGAGAGAAAGAAGAAAACTAAGCATAAACTAGAAAATAAACTAAAGGGGAATAATAGTTAATAGGAGGGGGGAGGAAGGGCCTTTTATAGGGCTTTTGTCTTGCCTCCTTCCTTTTACAAGTCTTCTTTAAGAAAAGAAAGAAATTTAAATTAAATTAAATATTAGTAAAAATCCTCATTCTCTGAGATATTGTGTGAGGAAAGAGAAAATATGTTTCCAAAATTAACAAATTCTATTCATTCCTTGCAATATTAACCAATATCTTGCAATCTTGATTAAATCAGAAAGGAATCTCTGCATAGCATCTTCAAGATCTTGTGAGGTGGCAAGGAGAGAATAATCTTCAGGATTTTGTAAGAGAGAGGATGTGGTACCAATGAGTGGGTCCCACCTTTGGACTGGTTCTTGATTCACTTTAGGCACTTTCTCTTGTAGACTTGAAAACTGAAAAAAAAATAAAATAAAATAAAAGTAGTACAATCCAAAGTGAGGCAAAATGTACACTTATATCCTTAAGACTTCACACATTATTGTGCTCATCAATGAACAAATAACGGACATAGACAAAAGACCCTGAAATTGGGATATGCCAAAAATTTCACAAAGAGAAGTATACCAAAATGACTGGCAAATGTACTTTGAAATCAACATTCAGTCTATCTCCCAAACCATATATGGATTAGTTACCCTTTGGTTTAACCAATAAATTCCCCCTCCCAGTTACCAAAGCTCCCGTAGGTCTTACTCTGATGCTTCGACCTCTTCAACCATAAATTATTTTCCTTTAAGTCCGCCTCGGAGGACTCCTCCTCTATCCAAAACCTTGCTGGAGTAAATTCCGATCAAAATTTTATCCATAGAACATATGAGACTGCGTCCTCTGCTCCAGAATCAACCCCTTCCTATCAAAATCATCCCCAATCTCTAACTCAATCTGAGGTTGCTCCACCTCAAAAAGACCCTAGAGTCTATATGCTCCAAACAAATGAAGAATACCAAATTGACAAACCTTCACTTCGAACCAATTTCGAATCACCAAAAAATGAACCAAAACGTGATTGGTTCTTCAAAACTTTTAATCTTGAACAACAAGTCCAGATTAGAACAAACTGGTATAATTTTATGACAAATCTTAAAGCAAATGTTTTTTTTTTTACATATTTTGATATTTATGCCCAAGACAACAATATTGATTACCCTTGGCATAATCAAATTTGTACTCAAACTTCCACCCATAAATCTTGGATCCTTAACACTGGTCCAACTACAACTGCTATCCATCCCCCGGTGGAAAGTATCAAATACACTTTCAAAAACACAGAACTTACTACTTCTCCATTCAAAGTTGCAGAACAAGATGATCCAAATAGAAAACAAATTGAACAATTAAATTTCACAAATTTAAGCCTTCAAACTATAGGTGATCAACTCTCCCGAGTAGAGAACCTTGTCCAACCAAAACCTATGGCCTCTTCATCCTTAACCACAACCACTATTCCACCAAATACCCCCCTTTTCAAATCTTACAATATTCCTCGAACACAACAAAAGGAACTCAACAAATCATATTTACTTGACCAAATAAATCACCGTCTCACAACCTTAGAGGCTCTAGAAACAACAATACAAAACCAACCAACTGCCGAATCTGTCAATTGACAGGTTCTCACTCTTGATGGATATTCCTCCCACTTTACGTCTAGTTCTGACTATGAGTCTCTAGTTATCACGCGAATTAATCAAATTGGTCAAAGCTCAACCTAACACCCAGTCTTCCCTGACCTCCAAATTGAAGCCAGAGGAACTGCTCCTCAAGCTTCTTACCAAAGTGGCATCATCAATGAATGAAACATAGATAGTTTGTCTGAGCATAATCTCATAAAAAATTACAATAAATGACCATGGTTAGTAGCGCACACCGTATTAAAAATACGACTGATAGTGCTGTTGCAACCCTACTTATTTCTGACTTTATTAGCCAACTCAAAGGTTGGTGGGATTATGTTCTGACCGACGGCCAAAAAACAAAAATATTAATGGCCGTCTAAATAACCCCTGATGGTACTCCCCTTCTTGACGAATAAGGACAACCTATAGAAGATGTTGTTAATACTCTTATTTTCAACATTGCAAATTACTTTTTAGGTAACACTTCTCGTCTCAAAGATCAAACAACCAAACAATTATCAAACCTTAGGTGTAAAAAATTACACGACTTCAAATGGTACAAAGATACCTTCTTCACCAAAGTCTTAACCAGACCTGATGCAAACCTTTCCTGTTGGAAAGAAAAGTTTCTTACAGGTCTTCCAACCTTATTTCTGAGAAAATCAAACGTCTTTGCAAAGAAAACGATGAGATTATTCTCTATGACCAAATGACATACGACCAAATTATTAGCTTGATTCATGGAGAGGGCTTAGCCCTAAGTATTGATATCATGTTAAAAAGACAAATTAACAAGGAAAACAAATTTTATAAAAAAGAATTAGGAGGTTTTTGAGAGTAATTTGGTTTTGCTCCCCTTAGGCCACCAAATAAACATAAACATAAATCTTCTCACAAATATTATAAATATTTTTATAAATATAAGAAATACGTTTCCCGCAAACCTTTCACAACTGTAGAATTTTACCAAAAACCTTCTTCAAAACTAAAATATAACAAATACAAGAAGCCTTTCAAGGCACCTAAAAATCAAAAAGATCTTAAACCAGACCAAACTGGATGCTTTAGGCGTGGTAAACCTGGCCACATCGCCAAGTTTTGTCGAGTTTCAAAAAGAACTAATTCTTTACAAATTTTTGAAGAAAACAAATCTCAAATTTTAGCCCTTTTGCATGATACTTCTTCCTCTTCTTCTGAGGAACTAGATTACAAAGTAAACCAAGTTCAAGCCTCCGAGCATTCTATCTCCAACTCAACTGATAATGACAAATTCCAAGCCTGTGCTTGTGATTCTTGCATTATTGGTCTAAGTTGTGAAGATTGTGCTCTTAAATTTGTTCGCATGTTGCGAGCTTCCCCTCAATCAAATATTTTTGAATATATTGATAATCTAATTGATCCAAAACACAAAAAGGCATGTCTTGAACACCTCAAACAAAATATCAAAAATCAAACTACTGTCCAACCTTACAATTTACAAAATATACTTCACAAATTTGATAAAACACAAATCTCAGCCCCTGATCATTCCACTCGAATCAAAACCTTTGAAACTACTATTCCAACTTTACAGCATGAAATCAAAACAATCAAACAACAATTATCCCTTGTATCTCGACAAACACCTCCACAAAACCCTACTACGCAGGAACAAATTCCAAATGAACCTTTCAAAAATCCTTTTGCTAATGGCACCCCTCCTCCAGGATTTGTCCTTAGCATTTCAAACCCAAATTGGTATATTCATATTACTCTTATTGTTAATGCTTCCTTCAAACTCTCTACCATTGTAATTGTTGATTCAGGGACTCAACTTAATTGTATTAATGAAGGAGTCATTCCAACTCAGTACTATGAACGTACTACCCAAAGATTAATTGCTGCAAATGGTGCTGGATTAAATGTCTAGTATAAATTATCCAACACCTATATTTGCAATCAAGGACTTTGTCTTCCACAAATTTTTATTTTTGCCAAAGACCTTGACCAAACCATCATATTAGGACAACCATTCCTTAATATGATCAAACATTCAAAATTACATAAGATTCAATAACCACAAAATTCCAAAGTCAAAAGGTTGTTTTTTTCCTTCATACAAGCCCGAACTCCTATCAATCAAAGTACTAATAACACTAAACAATTAAATTTCCTCAAAACTGGGCTTGTTAATCAAAGAATTACAGAGCAGATCAACCATTCCAAAACTACTCACCAAATAAACCAATTCCGTTCCAAGTTTGAGCATGATCTATGCTCTGAGGTCCCCGATGCCTTCTGGCATCGGAAGAAACACATTGTTTCCCTTCCCTACAACAAAGAATTTTCTAAACTCCAAATTCCAACCAAGGCACGACCAGCTCAAATGAATCAAACACTTCTTGAGACTTGCAAACAAGAAATCAAAGATCTTTTGTCCAAAAAACTTATTCGCCTTTGGAGTTGTACGGCCTTCTATGGCAATAAAGCCTCTGAAATTGAAAGAGGCACTCCAAGGTTAGTGGTCAATTACAAATCCCTAAATGATGCCCATCAGTGGGTTAGATATTCAATCCCAAACCAAAAAGATCTTTTACAAAAAATATATCAAGCCAAAGTCTTTTCCAAATTTGACATGAAATCTGAATTCTGGTAGATCCAGATTCATGAAAAGGACTGTTATAAAATTGCTTTTACTACCCCCTTGGGCCTCTATGAATGGAATGTCATGCCATTCGGCCTAAAAAATGCCCCCAGTGAATTCCAGAAAATTATGAACGACATCTTTAATTCTTTTAGACAATTTATAACTGTTTATATTGATGACGTTCTAGTTTTCTCAGATTCAGTGGAACAATACTTCAAACACTTAAGGAATTTTTATCAAATCATCAAATCAAATGGCACTATCCTCTCAAAAAGAAAAATGGATTTTTTTCTCACCAAGGTCCACTTTCTTGGACATCTGATTGAAAATGGCACCTTAACCCCTATCGATTGGGCTATTACCTTTGGTGATAAATTCCCCGACCAAATATTAGACAAAACCCAGTTACAAAGGTTTCTAGGAAGTTTAAATTACGTTCGTGATTTTCTTTCTCAAATTAGTAAGATTGTCGAGCCCTCGTATCTTTGGCTTAAAAAGAACCCAACTCCTTGGTCTTCAGCCCAAACTACTGCCGTCCAATCAATCAAAAAAGTGGTCAAGAAAATTCCTTGCCTATTTATTCCTAACCCTGAGGCTTTCAAAATAGTTAAAACCGACACCTTAGACATTGGATATGGCAGAATTCTCAAACAAAAGCTCCAAAATGAAAACAAAGAGCAACTTGTCCAGTTTACCTCTGGTATCTGGAACTCTGCACAAAAGAACTATAGTACTGTTAAAAAAGAAGTCCTTTCCATAGTTCTTTACATACAAAAATTTCAAAATGCATTATTAAATAGACAATTTTTAGTTCGCGTTGATTGCAGCACCACCAAATTCGTTTTACAAAATGATGTCTCAAATCTAGCTTCAAAACAAAATTTTTCCGAATGGCAAGCTATACTTTCAATTTTTGAATTTCAAATTGATTATATTAAAGGAGAATCTAATTCTGTCACTGACTTTCTTAGCCGTGAATTCCTACAGGGCCAGATTTCTCAAATAAACCTTCTCAAAATGGCTCCCCCAAAAGAATCCATCTGTTCAAATTCCCTAGTCCGGTCCAAATCCAGCTACGACATTACTGCCCCTCCTTCAAATCAAATTGTCACCCGTAGCCAAACCCAGTTGGCTTCAGCAAACCATCCATATTCCTATACCGTAGTCCTTTCTTCGACTGTCGGCCCCCTCCAAACCACAAACAAAGCCAGTTCCAGCCTACAAAAAACCCAGGCCAAACCCCTCCAAACAGCTCAAGGATCCAAAATCAAAAGCTAATACCATGAGAAACCACTCAAAGAAGACCTCTTCACTATTGAAGAAGTTCTTTGAGGGAGTATATAGATACTCCCTCAAACATAGCAAGACAAATCTTCTTTTAGGGATGGCACTATTATTCCCCTACGGCAACCAAAACTCAAGAATTTTATGAATACATTCTTGTCGACACTGAATCTGTCAGGTTCAAACTAAATTTCGACATAAATAATTCATCCTTAGTCACACATACAACGGTGACCATCTGTAAAATCCTTAGCCTTAAAGAATGGAACAACCATCCTCTTACCTGCAAAAACTTTTCAACTACCTATACCCCTCCTTGGTATCATTGCTATGACTACCAAGAGGCTTGGTACAAAGCATTTTTATTTCAAAATAGGAACAACAAGCATTGTTGGTTCTTCTGTTTTGATTACAAATTCAATAACCAGGTTCTCCTCTGGTTTCCTCGATGGTGGGATCAGTACGACCCCATGGCCAGCATCCTTCCACAACAAATACAGGAATCCTTCCAAATATTCTACAAACACACCTAACAACAACCACACCAACTTGATCTCCTCCGGTTCTTCCTCCACTTCCGCCTGGCATGGATCATTTTTTGGGACTGTGAGATCAGTGACTTCCAAACCTAGGACTGGATTGCCCCAGTCCTTTCATGTGTCTACCATGTCAAATGGTGGGACAATTATGATGTCTCCAAATGTGAGAAGTCGGCTCTCATCCAGACCCTTACAGGACTCAAACTAGTTCTGGCCCTTCCAACCTCATCAAAATCTAGCATCAAAAGTGAGAAAGAAGCCCTTCTTGCCCGTCTCGTTGAGCTCGGATCCGACTCAGAAGAAGAAGGTTCAAGTGATGGTGCTTACAGCCTCAGATCCATCAAAGGTTCCATGTTAGCCGACTGTCATAGTCAGCAAATGGCTCAAAACCCCTACAAAGATGATGAACCAGATGATGAGTCCTCCAGCTCTAAGGCATCATCCTCAGGCAAATTCAAAATAGTGACCTCTCGTAATTCCCATCGGGCTACTACAAAATCAAAGTCTTCGACTAAACGCTGATTTGGTCTTCAACGTCTACGGGGACGGTTCTAAACTATCCGACCGGTGATGTCAATAACTCACCTAGTTAGTTAACCGCGAAAAACCTCATAGAGGAAAGATGGTAGTGCTACTGTCCCAGGTTAAAGGAGTCAAGCCAATACCAGGCTCAATCAAATATGATACAAACTCCTTGATCAAACCAATGCGGAAAATAGTGTCTTAGACACATGGAATGCAGTGGTGAGATCATTGAAGATTCCAAATCAAAGAACAAGATCAAAGATTCCATTTCAATAGCCATGATAGAAGATTCCAAATCAAAGGATGAATCCAATCTCAACTTTCAGTGCCAACAGTGCCCTCAAATAGTCCTCTGAATTCAAGTGCAAAGTACTAAATGAAATGTAATTCGGTACTTTTCCAAATGTAATTTAGAATAGTAACAAGTGAAATTCAAATGCGTCGCAAACTCAAATGAAATGTAAATGTGTCATTTCTCTATAAAAGGGACACTCCCCCTCTTCACAAATCACTTGGTTATTTTCTCCCAAAATCAGTCTTAGAGAGAGAAGCTCTCCAAGGGTCCGCCCCTCTTAAGTTTTTCAAAGTCGAAGCTCTGCCGTTCTTCAACAACAACTCCAAGGTATGATCGTCCCCTCCAAGTTCAATCGCCCACAAAGGTTAACTACAACAACCCAAAGCTCCATCAAAGTTCCAAACACCCTTCTTCTTGTCTAACCCTTCAACCTAAGCCTACCCAAACCTTGTAATCAAAGATCTCCAAATCATAAGCAAAGTGTATTTTATTTTTCAAATTATATTTCTGCATCATTATTTTCTTGCATCTGCATCTGCATCAACAGCTTGCTTCTAGTTTTATCTTCAGATCAAAGCCTACAGTCGTGCCTCTTGATTCTGAATTATAGATCCGGTTAAGCAGCTTTTATTTTATTTCCTTATTTTGAGTTCATGGTCTTGCTTTTTTTATTTGTTTACTTTTAATTCTGCACAAAATTAGTTCTAGGTATGGTATCGCACCTATCCTAGTGATCATCTTCTTGCCTGGGTCGGAGTACGGTATTGCACCGGTCTCGTTCTTCTCACTATACAGAACCAGGAGAACCCTATTTCCTTGGATTTTGGTGTAGGTCGATCCTGTTACATGGTCAAAAGAAGAAAATAAAAGTTGATTTTGGTGGGCATCATTTAGGGGTTTGTAAGGAAAGTTATATATATATATATATGTATATAGATATATAAAGCAATCAAAGAAAAGCAATAAAAAATGGCATAATCACGAATTAAAGCAAGGGTTAAGGAGGGTAAAACATACAACCATAATGTTATTGAAAGTCAAGTCATCTATAAATAGACTACCTTTGTTTTTCAAAAGTCCAATAAAATAAGTGCTAGCGTTGTTGGATCCCTGAATGTAACTTCGGTGTAGGCAATGAGGAAATTAACAATAAGTGAATCAAGGGTATCAAAACAAATAGACCATGAGAAAGAAAGTTGCAGTATGCTTGATTCTTTCTTTCTTTCTTTCTTTCTTTCTTTCTTTCTTTCTTTCATGTCCCACTCAAGGGTCTGCAAAGCAAGTTGAATCGCGGAGGTGAGAAAGGGAAGTTGGAAGAGTGGAGGGACAAGGCAAGACTTGTGTTTCTACCAAACAACCCCAAGAAGACGGCATATATTAGGACCACTCTTGAGGTACACATTGCTGCGCCAACTTGGCTTCGTAGTGATTCCTATCAACTTTAAATTACCTAACCCTTGAGAGAGAGAGAGAGAGAGAGAGAGTGGAAAGGTGCTGGGAAAACGTAAAGTACTAAGATGCATGCCTAGCTTTCTGGTTAGGTGAAATCAATTAGGTTGCTTGTTCATGAATCACATCCATCATGTCAAAGAATGCAAGTGTTGCCCCTTCTTCCAAATGTTTCAACTTTCTCTGGAAAAGGCCTCTTTGGTTCCCATTCAATGCATTCACTATACTTTGGAACCGCCAAGGACCATAGTGTTACATGCATGAGTGGGTCCAAGAGTTATGAGTTAATATCTCTCATCCCTTCTTGCACTAGTTCATTTACTTTCTTTCAGTCCACCGACTTTCTTTACTTTCTTGTATTTGAATGCTCACCTTTTGTTTTGCAATTTGTTCGTTACTATGTTTATAAGTGATTTATTGTTTGTAAAGAACCAAGCAAGAACTATTGGAAGACATTCAATCCTAAACCAACACCTTCAAGAGGTGTTACCCTTCTGATCTTCCATATTTCTTGAGTTTTGAGTACAACAGAATTTGATCACTCAATGTGTTGTTCAAAGAATTTGAGTTTGATCAAATAAAAGATTTTGATCACTCAATTATTTGAAAAAGCTCACATCCAACATGCAGCATAAGCTTGTTCATTGAATATTTGGTTATGAATGGTTAATTCACCAATTTATATAATCTCATAATCATTTATTTTTTTATTGGTTTCATTCGGTTTGGTTATTCATCAGTTCAGTTTGGACCAGTTTTCAGTCGGTCCCAACATATCTCAGTTCAAAACCAATCCAATAAGGATTGGTTTGATTTGGTTTGAGTTTTATTGGTTGGTTTCGATCAGTTTTAGTGGTTCGGGCTAGGTTTTTACACCCCTACGCCAGCTTGTGACACTCCCCATGTCACTGGAAAGCCCTTGTAAATTACCATGTTTCTCCTCGACCTTTGAATGATCATAACTTGGCCATTTTGACTCCAAATAGGGTGATTCAAGGTGCCACTTGCCCTAAATCAAGAGGAGAATGTAGTCAAGCAAGGAGAAGTGTGTTTAGAAACCTTTATGCCCTGGTTTTGCAAGAACAAGAGATAAAAGGGTTGTGGGATTATTGATGATGTACTGACTCCTTTCTCCCCACTTCTGTTTTTGAAATATTTAAAGGTTCATTGAAGACTCCAAGAGTAGTGAGTGTGGATTGATGATTTTCTGATCGAGGCAATGCAATAGAAGAGAGAGAAGGATAGGAGATCCTATGTATTAACACACAATGTTGGACCTCTCAAGCCCACAAAACCCTAGTTTCTGGTGAAGAAGGGGTCTTGGTGATTGGTTGACTGCGTTGATAGTTGAAGGATACTTGGGTTGTCTTTTACACATCAAGAGAGCAGTTGGAAGTGGGATTAAACCAGTGGGGTAAACCACATTTGCCGAATCCCTATTGTTAATTAGTATATTAGATTCTAGACAAGGTGTATGGAGAAATGCCCGAGTCAAGTTGTGTACTGTGATTGTGGTATTTTTCATTTTTGTTGTGCGTGTAATAGGGACATTTATAAGCACATTATTGTTTGTATTGGGGTGTACCAGCTGGGGCTGGACAGTAATAGGACTTGTAGCTCCTTGATAGTGGTTGATTGTCTAAGTTGGCTGTTATGGTTGTAAACCTTGTCTGTGTTGTAGCTTAGACAGGAGAGGGATGTAGCTCTCTGCAGTTGTAGCTGCTAATTTGAAGCGGAGGATTGAGCACTATACGAGGTCTAACTAGGCCATTGCTTCATAGATGTAGCCACCTTCTCGAATCATGTATATTGTGTGTTGTGGATGCCTATGTATTGTTGTGAATATTAAAGTGTAATGGATGCTTGCAGAGTGGTGTACACGTAAAATCTGGTAGACTTGGCCACTTGGTGGTTTCGAGGTGGATGTACATACAAATGTGTATGTGAGTATATACCTGTAGCTACTGCCAGAAGTGAGGATAATGCCGCGAGTGGAGTCATAATTAGTTTGAGCGAGGTACTAGATCCAACAGTGTAATGATCAACAAAATAGGGTTATCAATATAGTGATGATTAGTATTTGTGTTGATAAGGGGAGTGTTTTGGAACTATGTCCAAAGAATTTTGGGAGAAATTCTGGAGACTTTAATTCACCCCACTCTCAGTGTCAATTGAGGAATATCAGAAGTATTTTAAGATACTTTGTACTTCATTCTTTTCTAGTTCTTGTTTTCTATAAAATAGGAAAATATTAAAAAAAAAAAAAGAAAAAAGAAACGACTAGGGCTTTGGTAAATGGCGAATTCTAATGATGCTAGACTAGCCTGAAGATATAAGATTATAAAAGCCCTCTAGATTGACAAAGCCAATCAGTATGGATATGTACATTTACACCAATTGGCCACCTACAATATTTTTCAAATTCAACAGTAGCATTCCGAGGATCAAAGAACTCAAGTTTACCTATATTTATGCACCTTCCACAACTAGCTAATCTACCCTCAAATTAATATTGGTAGGTATAATTGCAGTAAGAGGAAGTTCAAGTGTTCTGGTCTCTACCTACAAAAACACATTGGTTTCAATTTCTAATTGCTTGTACATCAAGTTAATGTTAGGCCTAGGAAGTGTTGAATCCCACCTTCATCCCCTCTAAACCTTTTAAAAAGTTAATTTCTTTATTCTCTTATTTCTGATCTTGTAAAACATCAGAAAAAATCTCAATATCTTCCTTCTTGAGGCAAAAAACTAAAGTCTCTCTTGATATTGATAAGACTCCATAAATAAAGTCCCATCATCAGTGGAGGAGCATGACATGACACGCTTCATCTAGAGGTTGAAGTTAACCTTTGCTTCCCTTTCTTTCATTCTTCTTTAATCCTATTCTTTAATCTCATTTTACATTTTCTTAAAGAATATCAGTTAAAGATCCAGCAAATAATACTATTTCACTTTTAGGGTAAAACTTAGGAGAGGTAGTAATAGCTAATATTTGTCTAGTTTGACTTTGACTCATGGTTTTTTTCTATATTAAAACCAGTATGGTATGGAGACAAAGACTATTAGTAAGCGTCTACTTAATTAAAACAGAGTATGATACAAGCCCTTCCATGAGATGACTCTTTAATTTCTTCTTTTTTTTTCCTTTAACAACCAACTTTTAGTTAATCCAATTATTAAATATAACTAATACAAGTAGGCCATGAAAGGCCATCTCTCATCTCAATCTAAAATGCCAATTTACAAAAGAGGAACTTAAAGTTTGAGAGAAGAACACTAACAAATCCAAAGATGCACACACTGTTTGAGGGGACTTTATGCACACTAAAATATGAATCACTAAGAGATTTATTGGGGCCAAAAAATCCATAATTTATTATATAAAATTGAAAATATCTCCTTACAAATTAAAATATCTACTGATTGTTCACCCATAATTTATTATATGAAATTGAAAATATCTCCTTACAAATTAAAATATCTACTGATTGTTCACATCTTCGATAATCATATATAAATTGTTTCATTGTAAGTTTAAAGCTGCACTTTTGTGTCATGCAGTTTCTATATATGTCTCACACCCTTCATATTGTACCTTTCCTTCTATCATTTTCCTCCACTATTAGTTGTTCAAATGGAAATAAAAACTTTGTGTGAAATGTTGTGTGCATTATCCTCTATTCATTCATCAAGTTTCAAGCTAATTGTGTTTATGCTATAAACACAGATTTCACCTTTCATAGTTGATGTGTACGCAATGGATGATACTACTACCAAATTTAACACGTGGCCATGGGTATAGAATGACCAACTCAGCCCTCAATGTCTTAGAAATAACCGTGAAACAGAAGGAGAGGTTTCCCTTCGACACATGTGTACTAATTCGGGCAAAGGAGGGGGTTGGGTTACGATTCTGAAAACAAGGAGTTTGGAAGAGAGAGTGAGTGGGACCCATGGTTAATATGAGTGACATGCGAGAGAATCCACACATGGGCACTGTGCAAATCCTTTTCCCAAAATTTTTATAAAAAATTCCTTCGACTAAAAATTCTATTCCTCCATGCTTTTCATGCCTCTTTCCTTTTTTGCAAGTGTAAGTGGAACACCTCTTGTGTCTTAGTGTGAGGAAAAGTGTACATTTCCTATCCTGGCGCATAAGGGAGGTCAAGAGATAAACACAAAGCTCCTAGGGTTTAGGGTACCGTCCTGGACAGAGGACATTATCCCTTAGTTTTAATCGATGTCCAATTTAGCATGTTGTGAATCATATGACTTTGGTAGATATTAAGGGAATTCAAGGAAGTGGTAAGCCAGTGATCATTTGTGATTGGAGTTGGGCCTTACATTTTGGGGATGTGGGTTGGGCTTTAAGGTTATTTCATAATGTTACTTTTATTGTAGCCGCTAAGAATTATGGTGTTGCAGGTTATGCTAACGAGTCAAGAGGCTAGCCAGTGTGCCATAAAACAAGGTTTGGTCAAAGTCGAAGTTTGGACTAATTATGAATATTTAGTTTCCTGGTTTAAGAAAGGAGATCAAGCAGAATTAATGGCAATATAATTTATTTGTTATGTTGTAAAATGTTTCCAATACTTAGTTTTTATAAAGAAAGATTAAACAATAATTTTAGTGGCTGATAAGATAGCTAAGAAGGCAATCGAGAGTGGAAAAGTGTTGTGTAGCGATAGACTCAAACAGATATTTATTTGTGTTTTAATTAAGATTTTGTTTTTGTTTTTTATTGAAAAAATAAGACATATCCAATTTAGCAGTCCTTCCTTTCTCGTCCAATGGTGACAATGAATATCCTACGATATATGATGTTTTTTTTATCAATTACTATAAAGAAAAGCATTTCAAAGATATTTTGATAAGAAAACAAGGTCTTGATTGGCTTGACCTTGTGGGTGGAATGTGGCATGTGGAATGTGGAATGAAAAGAAAGTTCTAGAAGTGATGTAGAAAGACACCTAAAGCATCCAAGAAGAAATTTGACTAACTAATTGGGTTTTTGGATTCCCTCCTTTTCTTTGGTCCTTCCACAGTTGACGTGCAACCACCCTCCAAATCTCTCACCCTCAAGCTTCTCCTTCGAGGAAAGTCCAATAAGTGATGGTGCGGTCGGTAGAAGTAGGGACGGATATTTGGAACAAAGCTTGACAATGAAACGTCTTCCATTGGGCTGACAGCACTACTACTCTTTTCAGTTTTAGTACTGTGACTGTGTTGGGCCCCACTGAAAAAAAAATGAGAATTCCGTGTCATACGTGGCAAGATCTTGATGGTCAGTGACCATTATAACGCGTGGTCAAATCTCATAAAAAGAAGATTCTTAACGTGCACGTGGCATTTAATTACCGGTTTACCCATCTAATAAACATTTTATAGCCGTTGGACTTTGCCGTTTTAAAAGGCCACCGTCTTTGTCCTCTCTCAAGTAAGGATGAGATTATGACAGCCATCATAAACTGTTTTACATAAGGTTGTTAAGATTTGTATGATTACATCATAAATTCATAAATTATTATATAAAACAGGAAAAAGTTGGCAAATCTTTAAGCTTTTGCTCAACTCTTTCATGAATATAATAAGCTTCTTCTCAAAACAAACTTAAACATCTTTTCTAGCATTAGGGTCCACTGATCCATGCAAATCCTTTCTAGATATGGAAGGGTTTTTGTTTAATTAATATAATTATCAAGAGACAAATCTGTATTTTATAAAAATAAATAATTGCGCATGTTATACGGGACGAATAAACAAAGAAATTAATCAATCTAGGTCAATTAAGCCTTATATCACCTACTTAAAATTAAATGTACAGTGGAAAATCTACATAATTCTGGTCAGGTTCTAGGATTAAGTTATGTTTATAGTAAGGAAAAATTTGATCCTCAACTAATAAGAGACCAAGAGATATTAGGTAAGCATAACTTTCCGTATCTACTAACATTAGGTGATGAGTGAGTCAATAATAGTAATCTTAAAGTTTGATAATATGTCAAAATGATGCAAAACTATTATCGAAAATTGATCAACCAATAACAAAATCAAAATTGGGTCACCATCACAAAATTGGTCGGTTCACTAGATTGATTGTTTTGGAACAATTTTGACTCAATTATCTTTGTTTTGAACATGTCCTTTTCTCCAAAAGGACTTTAAATTTCCGATTTAAGGTTCTTCACGTGTCATAATCAATGGTTTAGATTCGTCGACTTATTAGTTGTTTTACTATTTATGAATAATTTGAATATCCTAAACCGATCGAGTAGATTAGAAGATCCTCAATTTTCTGCATTTTTTTTTGTCAAAGTTCTAATAGCTAGCAAATTAACTTTCTCTAAAGTATTTTTTATAATATAAATGTTTCATGAGACTGAAGTAAGATGCTTTTAATTATTATTATTATTATTATTATTTTTTTTTAGGAATTATAATTATTGATTCCATGTAAGTGAAAGTTGAAGCAGGCTGAAGTGCCACGTTTCCTTGTCTCTTTTCATGATTAAACATGACATGAAGACAATATCATAAGACATGATAAAGTATATCAAGAATCTAGCTATCTTACAGAGCCAAAGAAAGAATTTGGGGAGGTAGGGTAAGGGGTAGGAGAAAGTGCCCTTAGTTAGAAATTAAGCCTCTCTTAAAAATATTTCTTTTTTAATTATTTTCAGTATCAATGGATTATAAGTTGGATTTCAAGATGAAATTAACAATTCTTGTCCGCAATTCAGTGATGTCAACTATTTGATTTATTTGTAGAACCCTCAATTATTAACTGCAAAACTAAGGACTTGTTTGGTCAGTAATTAAGTAATGAGTTTGCAAAGTAAATCTATAATTTTCATTTTGTGTTCACTTCACTTGCAATCTTCCCC
>NC_056557.1:13160470-13179736 GCF_013358625.1 Macadamia integrifolia
CCCCCCCCCCCTCTTTATGTTTGACAAGAAAAGCCAAAAGGTAAATAGTAAAATGAAGTTAAGGAAATGATTGAATAAATTTGATTTCTAAAATAACAAAAAGAACCTGAGAAATCCATTGAATATTCTTGATTTGCTGTCATGTTTTGAGCCAATAAAAAAAATTGGACCACTTGGAGGATGGGTGCACCATGAAATAATGAGAGGAATTAAGTAGACTTAATTAGGTCACTACTCAACCTAATCTAACAGAATGATTTATAGGGTGAAAAGTGTTGGCACTACGATTTTTTGTATTCCGTCACATGGATTTGTGAGTTGATTTCAAAGAGTCATTAAGAGACCGTAGGGCCTGATGCCTTCAGAAAATATTTCTTAAGTAGTGCATGGATATTTGAATAATGTGTATCTAAGTAGGTTTCACTATAAATTGATAGGAATGTTTCATTCTCTGTAATCTGAGAGATGTGTGAAGACGAATAACTATGATCTTATCCTTCATCGATGATAAAATAGACCTATTCTCACCAAAGATGTAAGTAATTTTATCGAACCACATAAATTCTTATAGGGTGGAAAGTGTGGCACTACGATTTTTTGTATTCTGTCACATAGATTTGTGAGTTGATGTCGAAGAGTAGTCAAGAGACCGTAGGGCCCGATGCCTTCAGGAAGATATTTCAATATGAGTAGGTTTCACTATAAATTGATAGCGATGTTTCATTTGGTATAACCTGAGAGATACGTGAGGACAAATAACTACAACCTTATCCTTCACTGATAATAAAACAGTTCTATCCTCACCAAGGACGTAAACAATTTTAACGAACCATATAAATCCTTACATCATGTGAATGAATAGTTACGATTTTCATTTCTTTCTGCATCATTTTAGTTTGCCGTTTCTATAAAAAAAAGGACTGATTCACATGCGGGTCCCCAGACAACAGTCAGACAATGGGACTCTTTTCAAATTTGGGCGGAGATAACGGCCGAAATTCCCATGGGTTCTTTTGTTTTATGTTGTTGTCATGTTCTTCTTTCAAGTCTGATTCATCAACATATGATTTGCCACTGCAGTTTTCCATTCCAAGTGTACTGCTTATAAACTCTGGAAGAGATTTTCTCTCTATAAGAAGATATCCTATTGGCTCATCCTCATGACACTCATCAATAATTCATACCTTATATTCACGTAACCATTCTCTCTTTCTCACAGGTCAATTGTTGTCGGTGAAGGGCCACCCAGCTTTCAAATCATAGATCCACTTCACCTTGATTTGGAATCCTTGTTGGGAGCAACGTTTTGAGAAGAAAACGTTGGAACCACTATTCTAAGATAATTAAGGTCAAATCAAATCAAAGAAATATATAATTTAATTAGAGAAATTTTTATTTTTTTCCTTAATTTTTGTAAAAACTTGCCGACTAAACTAAATGCCAAAACTCAAGGAAAGATTGAGGAATGCAATATGTTTTTCCACAAATCTACTTCAAGGATACAACAGTCTAACGACATGTATCATGTATGCAGACTTTTGGGCCTAGCTCTCACCCATCCTCCCACGACTAGGACCCAATAGCGAGGCATGTTCTTGGCCCTGGGTCATTTAATCTCCAATTTCTCAAGCCCAACAATAGATTCCAGAATGCCTCATATCCTTGATCTCAGTTATAGATTTAAAAAAAAAAAATTTAACTTTTTTTAGTTTTAATTTATTTTATTTTATTTTAAAAAGGAAAAAAATACTATATCATATATAAAGCAAATTTGCAGAGAGGAAAGAATGGAAGGAAAGCAAGACATGACCTCGACAAGCTGTAGGTTCTTTACAAGGTATTAATATTAGAAGAAATAGTCCTCAGGTTATCCACTCATTTAAAAAAAAAAAAAAAAATTCATTACGTACAGAGAAAGTGAATTACATCAGTGTAGGAATTGAGATTAGAAATGTGAGATTTTGTCATGACCATATGGGCCATCCTATGCATTAGTAGTACCACTTTATTACTGGCCTAAGACAAAAAATTTATACACATCCAAAAGGAGGGGGATTATGCTCCAAGGCCACGAAATAGTACATAATCAGAAATAAGTTCTCCTAGTTTATTTGAATCACTCCATATATCCCTGATTCTCCATTCATATTGTCCCTTGCATGTTTTAAGCTAATGAGGACTCCCGAAGTGTATGCTTCAATAGTTTTTTTCTGTCATCATATAATCAGCACTTAATAACGATTTCCTTTATGTATAATACAAGTAGCCTAACTAGAAATGTTGTTAGTTGCATCAGTGACTCCCACACAAATTAGGACATGTGCGTTCAAATTAGGAAAATTTGGTAGAACTAGAAGAGTTGTATGGATTAGATTCACCTGGGGATGTATAAAATTACAAGCTTGAGCAGTCCATTGCTTCACACAGTGAAGAACCAAATAGGGATTTGATTTATCTTGGTTAAAATTAACCTTATCCCTATATATCCATATGAAGTAACATGTAATGATAAAAATAGTAAAGAAAAGTTTTAAATTATCTTCAGAGATAAGAGTCAAAAAATACATAATAGGATGCTTAAAGAAGGTGCATAAATAGCTTCAGTTCTTAACCCAAATGGGCCAGCTGCCCAAATTCTTTAGAAAATTCACACAAGAGAAAAATTTGCAAAATAGATTCCTGCTCTCTTATACACAATCCAAAAAGTTGGATCAACATCTATCCATTTTTTCAGAATGTCTTTGGTGGGAACTCCTCCATGAGCTAACCTCTAGAAAAAAAAAAAATCTTAAATCGGATGAAGTTTGATTTTTCGAAGAAAACTCCATCAATCTGAACAAAGAGATAAACAAGCACACTTGTTTGATGGCTCAACTTGGTTCGTAGATGAACCAAATATTATGAACTTCACAAGTGATTTGGTGGTAAGAACCTTTTTCTTTAGATAAATTACACCACCAAAAGTCACTGTTTATGAAAATTGGAATGTTTAAAATATGATTAAGAATGGGGAGAGGGAGCATTACTGATAATAAACTAGAATTCCACTCATTTCAACATATGAAATCACTTACCCAAATTAAGGAAGGAGGCCTTAGTATATTGTTGTTGAAACTCATTAAGTTGAAATTGGGAATGGTGGATATCCATGGATCAATCCAGAAGTTCGTGTTCATACTATTCCCAATTTTTATAGAGACCATTTTTTGTGGACTATGGAGGATACTTACAATGTTGTTCTATGTTATAGATCATCTTTATTGCCCAAATTTGTATTAATTTAGTTGGCAAGTGAAAAACCGGCATATTGGAAAGTACTTCTTTGCAAGGATCTATGCCCACAAGGAATTTTTTTTTTTTTTTTTTTTTTTTTTTTTTTGTGATAAGGCACCACCCCCCAGCTTTAACAGAAAAGCCTTATTCTGGGTTTCGGAATCTTTGATACCTAAACCTCCTTGAGACTTGGGAGAACACATTTTATATCTAAACCTCTTATCACGATTCTAGAAATGTAGGTAAATGGAATCTAGTTTCCTGTAAATAGTCTTAGAGAATGCAAAGCAAGACATAAGATATAAAGGGATTGTGGATAGGAAGATTGGATTAATATCGTTATCCCTGCATAAGACAAAATATTAACTTTCAAATTGATAGTTTGTTTTCCACTCTGCGAATAATGTAAAAGAAACCACTAGATCTGGCTCGCTAGCGGAATAAATTGGTGCCAAGATAAATAGAATCATTCTTCAATTCATTTCATTAATACCCATAGTGCGGCACATGGATGTTTTGGTAATGGAATCAACATTAGAGCTGAAATCAGTGGAAACTTAATTTTGTTCCCCTTGAGAATGATGATATATGGATGAAGGCGTAGTAAGTACGCTTGTTCTCGACGAGGATATGTTTTTCCAACAAAACCTTAGAAACCTAATTCCTGTTTCAGTAAAAAATTGAACCTTAGAATTTAGATACCAAATGATTATGTGTCGAATTATTTACTTTTTTTTGTCACTTCGAGTGATAGACAATACTTTGGGGGTGATTGGAGGTAGTTACCAATATTCTCGAGAATTTTGGAATTCTATTAAAACAGAGCAGGTCCCCCTTGCTTGTGGACCTCTGAGCAATAAGAGAGCTCAAATCCTTCATTATTGTATAGTACTCTTTGAGGCTATTTCGTCGATATTTCGTGCGTAAAATTTCAATGGCCGTAGCTCCCAAAATCATCCGCGGAAGTTTCAAACCCTTAGAAACCCTAATACATGTCTCAAATAACTTGACCCCTATATTTTGGATTCTGAATTATTATGTGTCAATAGTTGAATTTTTCTCACTTTGAGTGATAGACAATATTGCGGGGGGAGAGGATAACAAGAGGTGTTTACCAATATTCCAAGGAATTTAGAATTATATTAATACAAAGAAGATTCTCTAGGCCTGTAGATCTCTGAGCCATAAGACAGCTCAAATCCTACATTATTGGATAATACTCATCGAGACAATTCTATAAATATATCATGCATACAATTTCGTCATTTGTAGGTCCCAAAATCACTCCTGCAATGTTAAAATTACTGAAAAACACAGATTTCTGTGCAATTTGCAATGGGTGACGCTACAGCCGACACTCTTTACTTGACTATATTTGGCCCCTCAGACAGAGCCCTCGGCTTATCGTCCAAGGCCCTTGGATGATCAGCCCAGCCCGAGTGGGGGACCCACTTATCTACCAAAATGCCACCAATCTTGAATGTTTCATATATAGGCTCCATTTGCAACCCAAAAATATGGAGAAATATTCTGGAAAATCCCTCTTATTTTAGAATTTCAAAAATGCCCCAAAGTTTTTCCCAATTCCCTAGGAGTCAATAGAAATGTTTAGATTCTGCCAAATACCATAAAACCCATGATTTTTCAACAACATCCCAAAAATTCACAAACAATCCCAAAAAATCCTATGAACTTTAGAAAGCCTAAAAAAGTGGTGGAAACCCCTAGGAGGTACTGGATCTCTTCCAGGAGTCCGTGTTCTTTAGAAGTACGAGCCAAAGTAACTTCTTTGCCTTTGAGTTGAGGAAATCTCCATACACACTTGTTACAAGTGTAGGTAACTTTTTCATTCCTAACTTGCATATAGTCATTTATTTCAAAATTATGGAAAAAACCTCTATTATTGCACATAGGGGACTTAAATATGATTTCCATGATTCCATGCTGGTAAATTAGGGTTGCTTTCCCCTTATTTTATGTGGGGGTTGTGCAGGTAGCGGCCGAAAATCTCTTTTCCCCTTTTGTGGACTCGGGGGTTGGCCCAATTCCTAAAAAAAGGGCCCGAAAATTGGTTTGGTCTAGAGATTTAATGTACGTGTTGGGTTGTAGATTTGGAAAGATGTTAGGCACCCAATCTACCCGATTTAACCGGTCTTCCTACTAGATGCTTGAGAACGAACATTTTTCACAATTATTCATATTCCACATGCATGGATAAGTTATCACACATATATACATTAATTGAATTTAATTAATTATATACACTAAAACAAGATCAATAAAAAATTTACATTATGCTAATTCGGGTGAGAGATTATTCCTGAGCTTGACCCTTGTTTTAGGTCAAAAGGGGTGGAGCCCCCGATTAGTGTGGGAACGAACTTCCTTGTGGATTCTCCCGGCTTAGGGGAAGATGGTCTTGACCTCCAACTTCATTTTTTGAGAGATGCTGACTGTGGTAATATTCAAACAGAGTTCTGGGTAGGAACGGTTACTTTTGGATTTAAATTTCTCAGAGCTTTGGCTAGGGAAGGCTACTTTTGAGCTTACGTTGAGGTGATACTTCGGCAGAGCTTTCACTAGAGAGGGGCTACTTTCGGATTTTGGCTGAGATGGCACTCCAACAAAGTTTCCTTGGGGATAGGCTATGGGAGGGCTAGAATTAGGTGGCACTCCAGCAGAGCTTCTGCTAAGAATAGGCTATAGAAGGGCTAGGATGAGGAGGCACTTTTGTAGAGCTTCTGCTAGGAATAGGCTATGGGAGGGCTATGCTAAGACTCGAAAAAATTCGAATGATTAAAGAACTTTGAAGGCCCGAAGAACACTTCGAAGATTCTCAAAGGGGGAAAAATGAAGGCAAAGTTTTTCCTACAAGGGATGCATGCTCACTTGAAAAATTTTAGATGATTGAAGAACTTTGAAGGCTCGAAGATCATTTTGAAGATTTGAAGAACACTTTGAAGTTTATGAAGATCACTTCGAAGACTTGAAGAACCTGAAAGGGTGGGAGGAGAGAGGGTAGAGTTTCTCTACAAAAGATGCTCACTGGGAGGCTTGATTGTTTAAAACCAAGGGAGGGGGTATTTATAGATTTTTTGGGCAATCGGGGGGAAATGGAGATTTTCTTGGTCAATGGGGTAAAAAAGAAGATTTTCTTGGCCAATGGGGTAAAAAAGTAGATTTTTGGGCTAATGGGGTGAAAGATGAATTTCCTTGGCCAATGGACGAAAAAGATGCTTTCTTGGCCAATGAGGTGAAAATATGCTTTTCTTGACCAATGGAGTGAAGTGATTTTTTGATCAATGAGGAAAAAGATGCTTTTTTAGCCAATAGAGTGAAAATGATGTTTTTTTTACTGTCACAGTGTAGGGTACACTAGCGGGAGGGGGGTGCAGAGTACACAAGTGGGTGAAGAGGGAATCTCATCCAAAATCTGGTCATTAGAGTGAGGGGGTCAGTCACCAACGAGAATGCATGGGTGAGTGCGGGGTCACATGCACGATAGGCAGGGGTGCTTGCATGCGGGTGGGGGAGTGTGCAGGTGGGTCGGGCTACGTGGGTAGGGCTATGGGGCCCGAGGCACGCATGAGCGGGGTTTGGTACTCATGGCAAGGTGTGGGTGCTTGCATGCGGGTGGGGGAGTGTGCAGGTGGGTCGGGCTGTGTGGGTAGGGCTATGGGGCCCGAGGTACACATGAGCGGGGTTTGGTACTAATGGCAAGGTGTGGGTGCTTGCATAGGTGGGGTTTGGGTGCTCATGGCAAGGTGTGGGTGCTTGTATGGGCGGGATTTGGGTGCTCATGGCAGGGTGTGGGTGCTTGCATGGGTTGGGTTTGGGTGCTTGCATGGGCGGGGTTTGGGTGCACATGGCAAGGTTGTGGGTGTGCATGATGTATCTTCTGGGAATGATTGCAGGAGATCTAACAATCCAATTTTAATATACCATATATCGTTAGAATCATGATTTCGAGTAATATCCATTCGTATAGTCACTTTGGACCGGATTCTTTCGTATATGAGAAGTCATAATTGGGCCCTTCTTTTCTTTTGTATGGGATTTCTAGGGTTTTTGGGTGACTATGGAATGCTTCTAGGTTGGGTTACCTCAGTCAGTTGTCATCTCTGTCAATCAGAAGTGAGAGGTCGCATCCATGATCCGTAAGTCATTATAGTCGGGGGAGGATGATAAAATTGGGTGTCAACAGAATGCCCCTCTTTGGTCGATGCCTATGCCAATAGCCGGAGAGAAAAGAAAAGAACGACCATATTTTGTCACCCGGAACATGTAATGCGGTCATCTTGCTCAACAATGATGGAGTTGAAAATGCAACAAGTAATATCTTTAACTACTCACAGTTTAGGATCTTACCTGGGCCGTCGATTGTAGGAAAGAAATTCGCTACTCTTTCAATCTTGTAAAAGACGTTAGTACTTGATTCTTGACTTTTCTGGGCTTCCATGTGCCAGTCGAGGGGGTTGGTCGTAGGGCTCGGACCGTAGGACCGATTATCTCCATTTTGTCTCCCTAAGTCGGGTCACTCGGACTGGTCTAGGCAAATTGGTCTCTAGACTGGGTCTTTTGAACCTGTCTAGGCTATTTGGTCTCCAGGCTGGGTCTTTTGAACCAATCTGGGCTATCTGGTCTTTAGGCCACTTGGACAGTGGGACTGGGCATCTTGATTTAAAGAGTCTGGACCACTTGGGACCGACGATGATCAAATTGGGCCTTTAAGGGCCGGCTCAATGATTTGACCTTGATGTTATGATTTTTGAATTTTTGACCTTTGATTTTTTATTCTTTTTTTAATTTTTTGATCTTTGGGAATTTTGATCTTTTGATTATTTGACTCTGAGTTTTGATCCTTGATCTTTGATTTTTGAATTTTGACATTTGATTTTTGAATTTTGACCTTTGAATTGGGATCTTGATTTTCTTTTGACTTGAATTTGATTTGAATTTTGCATTTGTCTTGAATTTGATTTGAATTTTTCATTTTTTTTTGAATTTTATTTGAATTTTTCATTTTTTTTTGGAAATCTTTTGATTTACGCCTTCCAATTGGTATTTTACTAGGAATTTTCATCGATTTTTTTTTTTTTTTGAAATCTAAAATTTTGGGCAATATAATGGTCCCCTCCAGTCACTTCTCATTTCTATTTTTCCATGTTGAGAGAGAGTTTTGGGTGGGTCAGCTCAGTTTTTTAGATTTCTTTGAAGACTTCAAGACCATTCGAAGTTCTCTATCTTTTTCTTCGAATTTCCTTTGAAGCTCTTCGAAGATCTTCATCCTTCCTTTGAGGATCTTCAAAGTTCTTGAGGAGGGAGCTATTTGGTGAATTTGAAAACTTTTTGGGTTTTTTATAAATTTTAAAATTTCTTGGGGTTCTCTATAATTTTAAAAAATTATGATGGAAAGAAATAGGAGAAAGACCCCCAGAGGGTGTTGGCTAGATGGCATAGTGAGCTGTGACCGCTCTGCTAGGAGAGGCGAGAGTTCCGTGGGATGGTACACTGGACAGACACTCCAGGGGACTAGTTATTATTATTGTTTTCTTCTCTCTTCTTTGAGGTGCCTCGTGGGGATGGGCCTCCTACGTTGGTGAGGTATGGCCATCCCAACACAGTCCGATAGTGGTACCAGGTACTTCCCTACAGGGTTAGACGTATTGTGGATGGATCTTACCTGAGCCGCTTGGCCATGTTAAAGACCAGGAATTTCAATACCGGGTTGGTGGGAGGACTGATCGAGCAATGGTGGTCGAGCACCCATTCCTTTCATCTTCCCTTGGGCGAGATCACCGTTACACCTTTTTTACTTTTATGCCTTGACGGGTATATCGTTTGGGAGTAGACCCTTGACGCTGTTGGAGACCATGGAAGCAGGAGATTTCATGGATTTGACCGGGATTGCTATATCTGCTGATCAGCCATCTATCCTCCTAGATGATATTATAGCTCATTGGTGGAGACGCAATTTGAGAGTGACTCCCGATACGATCCCACAGTTGGCCTGTTCCTTCCTCCTATTTTCTGTGGGACAGTGCCTCTTTAGTACCCTCTGAGGCGGGATAGATATTCGTATGGCTGCTCTTTTCCAAGAGTCCTCAGGGAGGTGGACTCTTGGGGCTGGGGGTGGGGAAGCTTATGCATACCTACTGCAGACACTTGATCTTTTGGCATATGGAGACCGTGGCCTCAAGGGAGCAGGCTACATTATCTATGTAATCCTCTAATCATACATCTCTCCTTTCATTTGGTTGCATTTTCTTATCTGGATTTCTCTAAATCAGCCTTGGTGTTATGAGCATCTGGGATTATGGCCCCCATATTGAGGGACCCACAAGCATCCTTCTTCCCTGTGCCCACAAGATCGGGAGACTATTAGATTCTTAGGGGCCGATGCCCTCCTCCAGAGACCACCACTTGCTGCTCTCTCTCTTGAAAGAGCTTACTGAGGTAAATCATATTTGGCTCTGAATTTTCTTTTTCCTTGTGCCATACTCACTACTTTTGAACTTGTAGGTAACGTGGAGACCTTTTTGGCACCTTGGGTTCTCTGTTACCGAGGAGGCTGCTCGAGCAAGACACTTGACTGAGTATAGAGTCTTCTTTAGGGGCCTTTGGGGCCATACCTGGTATCTAGGGGAGCAAGTCACCTTTTAGTGGTCTGGTGCTGATCTGTGCTTTCTTCCTTGCCTTCTCCTCCCACTATGCATTACTCAGAGTTCATTCTTGAGGACCAAGTTAAGGAATTGGCCAAAGGAGTATGGGATGACTCTTTCTTAGACATGGGTGGAGATTATGAGGCCTTCCTTGAGAAGGAGATAGTCTACATCCCCCTTGGTCCCACAAATCTAATGGCATGTTCCCCTTCCTGAGTGTTCTTTCCATATTTCAAATCTTCTCTTTTTTTGATTTATGTTCTTTCAGTGGAGAACACGCCCTACGGCCCCTTCGGTCGCAACCAAGTGCTGCCAGTCCCTCCTTCATTGGACCTTCTACTGTTGCAGGTGGATCTCACAATATAGCCACCATCCCCTTTCCTGGCTTCCCTGGTTAGTTTTGTCCTAATGCAACCAACCCCAATATCCTGAAGCTTTTGGAACGAAGATTGGACAGAGACGCCTCTCTTGGATTGCCTATTCCTTATGACTATGTGAGCACTCAAACAGTTTTCATCTCATTGTTCTTTAACTTCTTTTAGCTGACATGTTCCTCATCAGGTGTCTCTGGAGGCTTATGCAGAGATCAGATGAATGCACCAGGGCCTCTGTGATGAGATGCTTCTTCATGTATCATCATTTCCTTATCTTGATCCGTTGTCATCATTTTCTCTTATTTTGACCATTTCTTGTATTCCCCAAAGTGGGGAGAATGCTTCTTTGAGGGGACAAGTTAATTCTTAGAGATAAGTGATCGCTCGGTAAGCTACTCAGATTTGGAACCTCACCATGAGAATGACGAACTCGTAGTTGGCACCTGATGACTCTTCGATGTTCCTAGTAGATGACCTCAAGTTTGGCACAGATGAGGATGCTGATTCCTAGAGACATGTTCCCATTGTTCCTGTAAAACATAGATGTAGCTTTTTTTCCTTTTTCTTTTTCCCTCCCCATGTTCATTAATTTTTTTTTTTTTTTTTTTTTTTTTTTTTTGCCAGGCTTGGCATTTTATTTTGGAATGGAAACCTATCTTTAGCATAAAGAAAATCTCTTTTGTTCATGAATTTGAATTTTAAACGCATGATCAATTCCATAACTCAAGTCTTCGTTAGAATAACTGGAATAATGGGAAAATTCAAATATCACCTCACTTTACTACCAAGTGAATTACATAGAATGAAAATAACTTTCCTACCAAAGACAGGATAGGTAGACAACAATGTGGGGAGATAGTTCTTGGGGTGGGTAGAAGTTCACCAACTCTTTCGGGTCCTCTACTTCCAGTCCATACTGTCAACTGATGTAAGTGGGCAAGTAAAAGGATGTATGAGTCAATCCCATCAACTAGACATAGTTGCATCCAGGGGTCTTCATTAGAAAATCATCTTGTGACCACCATGGGCATCTCCATGCAATATATCGTGCAGTTCTTCCTTGTAGGTACTCCTCCCAATCAACGATGAGCTTGAATTTCAGCTATTGTCTTGGTAGCAAAGAACTCCGAGTTGGTATCCGTTAACGACTTGGTCAGTTTCAGTTTCTCAAATAACCAAAGTTGAAAAATGGTAGGACTTCCTTAATAATGATCAATTCCTAATCTGCAACTGTGGCTCATGTCATCAAATCCCTTAAGTGTCTTTGCAAGGACTGTGGGGATGATATCACTTCCTTCCTTCAATTGCTTTAACACTTCTATCAGAACAAGTTGTGCACCATATCCGGGAGTTTGGAGAACATAACGAGCTATAATACAAAGTAGATAAGCATCCTGTGATCTTTTCTAATGGATTCCTCCTAGCGATAGATACTGGGTGAAAATCCTGGCCACCTTCAAGATTTCAATCTTCCCATATTTAATGAACTGCTTCATTTCCTCCTTTTCCCATCTGAAAAAGTCTTGAATTTCCTCCGAGTAATCTTTCTTCAAAGATGGTTGAATCAATCTGCCCTTAGGTGGAGGTAGCATACAAACTCGGAATTCTTCAAGAGTTGGGCAGATCTCAACCAACCCAAATCAAAATATGTGAAGATCAGTATCCCAATGTTGAGGCACCTGTTGGAGTAAATTATGATGTAGTTCTACACACTCGACCCAACTGAGCATCGAAATACTTAGATTCTAGTAGTCCTGGTGCTGTAATGTTTATGCCCAAGGTCCATTTTCCCAATATCTCATCTAAAGAGTCCATGACCTTTCTGGTAACCATCACAAATAAAGAGGAGATGTGATTTTTCAAAGTATCACTCATTAGCTATTGACATAACCAAACCTTTACCACTGTTGCATCAAAATCCCTTTTTCTTTTGACAAATCAAGGATGGGGAATGAACTCGCCTTGATTTACTTGTGCCGGGTGGTGACTTTTGGAGAATGAAATTCTGGATAAGGATTTGGAAGACCATAGGTGAATAACATATACTTAATGGACTCGTATGCCAAATAGCGATTCTTAGGGGGCACAAGCTATGATGATCTTTTTAGATACCTTGATTATTAATCTAGGAACCAATTTATTGCCTTGAACTTGTTGAAACCACACTTGCACATGTTAAGTTGCCTACGTATCCCTTAAGAGGAATCAAATCTAGCATAGTTTGGAATATTTATCCTTTCAGACATAATATCTCTTGAGTTGATCCATGTTGACCAATCCGGACATTTCTTCGCCGTTGAGGTCCATGAGCTTTATAGCCTTGCCTGGTAGAATTTCCTTGACAGTGAATGGGCCACTCCAATTAGGTCTAAATTTTCATCTTGAGTCATATATTGGGGCTCTTTGTTATTTAAGAATAAGCTCACCCTCTTCTATATGATAAGGCTTCACATTCTTGTTGAAGGCCCTTGCCATTCTTAGTTGATATTTCCTTAGACTATCCATGGCCTTCATATATCTTTTGTCGAGAAAATTGAGTTCGTCATATCTGACCTTCACCCATTCTCCTTCAGGTAACTGACTATCCAAGAGCACCATTATGGATGGTATTAGGATCTCCATTGGTAGAACCGCCTCAACCTCATATACTAAGGAAAAAGGAGTTGCTCCTGTCGAGGATAGTACAAAAGTCCGATATGCCTATAAAGCAAGTGATAACTTATCCGCCCAATCCTTGTGTGTTTCAGTCATTTTTTGTAGGATGGCCTTGATGTCCTTGTTAACTGCTTTTACTACCCCATTGGTTTGTGGCCTATAAGTGGTAGAGCAGTGCCTTTTGATATTGAACTTTGTGCAGATCTTGTCAGTTTTACCCTAGAAATGGGATCCTTGATCCAATATCAGCTCTTGGGGCACTTCATATCGACAAATGATATTTTTTTGGATGAATTTTATTACCTTAGCAGATGTGAGGACTGCATATGACTGAGCTTCTACCCATTTAGTGAAATAATCAATGGCTACCAAGATGAACTCGTGATCATTGGATGCTTTGAGGTTGATTGATTAGCATATTTATGTGTGAAATCTAAGTAGTAAAGCATGCATTTTTATATATTTAGAATGAAGCTACCTTTGGTTTTACTCTCTTTTTGCAGGTTTTGTATTTTAAAGGCCTTAAGCATTATCGGGCGTCATATCTCTCTAACAACAGCTACCTTGTGTAGTTGGTGAGCTATGGCATGTAAAATTCCCTTTCTCACCAAGAGGTCTTAAGAAGAATAGAAAGAAAAAAAAAGGAGAAATAAATCTTATCCAAATCTTCTTTCTTCTCCACATCATCACCAGAAGATTGTTCAAATCACACAAAGCAAGAAGGAAAATCATCCAAGGGAAAGAAAAAAAAAAGCGGCCAACAAGGGTTGTGCACAAGATTTGAAGAGAGGGAGAAAAAGAAGAGAAAAATAAATAAAAAAGGAAAGAAAATAAGCAAAAAAATTATAAAATTTTTTTCTAAGTTTATCTCTCTTTTCTCTCTCCTGCGCCTTAGTGCTTTTGGTCTCAAAAGATCTCACCTATCAATTATGGGTTTCTCCCTTTAGGAAAGAGAAATTTGTTACCCTATCTCCCCATTCCCTATAAATACAACTCATGTAAGAGGGGGACACTTCATTCTTCTTTTAGGGTTTTCTTTTTAGTTGCTCTCTCTCTCTCTCTCTCTCTCTCTCTCTCTCTCTCTCTCTCTCTCTCTCTCTTTAATTTTAGTTCTTCTTTATTTTTGCTTTAATCACTTTTGTAATAGCTTTTTATTTCAATTAATGCAAGCACTCTTTTATTTTTATTTAGCCTTTTATGTTTATGATTTATGCAATTGAGTTGTAATTTTTAAGTTATAGTTCTTTCTAGGCTTAGATCTAGGTGACAAGATCAAGAGTTGTGGAACATCTCTTTTTTAAGTTTAATTTTTTTTTCAAGATTTGTTTTCTCCAGGCTTAGAAATTTCAGATTTGGTTCATTTTAGATCTGGTTTTTAGGGTTGACAGTATCCCAAATCACCCAAGCTTTCAAGTTCAAGCATTGATTCAAGTAGGTAGGCTTCTTCAATAGTCTTCTCTCCCCCATCTCATTCTCTCTTCTGACTATCTTTTCTTTCTTAATTTAGGATTTTAATTTCAGTCGTTATATTATTACTCTCCCTTTCCCCCAAGGTTAATGGCTAATGTATGCGTTGGTTTTGCCCCTCCTAGCCATATAACCATCATTTTATTGTTTTATTTTAATTGCCTCATTTTCTCTAAAGCCAAGTAGAGTAACCCTTATAAGAGTGACTCTCTGGTCAAGTAGGGAAGCTCATATTATGATGCATCCCTCAGGCTAAGTAGAGAAACCTACTTGTGAGCCTCTCTCTAGCTTTATCCCCTTTCTTTTACTTTATTTTTATTTCATCATTTTTTTCCTTCATTGCTTTTTAATTGCGTGGTTTGTTTATTTTCAGTTATTTATTTATTTAATTTTAATTATGTGGCTTGCGTATTTAAATTCTTAGATGACGAATGGTTAGGACATTATTTTAGATATATATATATATTTAGGGTGGTAGATAGAATTAGATCACAACCATTAATCGGTTCACTTTCACATTATTAAAAAAATCTAAAAATAAAGTAGCTGCTCCCCTTATGTTTGACCCGTAGCTACACTGATCGGTATGCTTGCGGTTACATTTTAAATCATAATAAGTTTTTTGCGCCGTTGCCGACGACATAGTTTTATGTTACTTTTTGCTTTGTTTTGGTAAATCGGAGCGCTTTGTTTGCTTTGTTCTGTTTTTTTTTTTTATTGAATTCCTAGAAGAATAACTTACAATAATAGTTGTATCGATGGAGATCGCCAAGCCTCATAGTATGATAAAGACAGGTTTCGCCTTGTAGCAGTACCTCAGGAATTGACCTGAGCAACCCCGGATCCTGTAGATAAGCTCCTAAAAAGCCAAAAAATAAATCAAATTTTGTTTTTCTTTCCATTCTTTTGTGCTTGTCTTACTCTGGCTGTGGATAGTTTTCTATTACATAAGTGTTAGGTGGGTACATAATACTAAGAATCGATTAGAAAGAAGAGATCCAATAAGTAGTGCCTATATGTTTTCTCTCTTTAAAACCCTTCAATATGGGAGACCAACATCAAAGCCCTCCACCTAGATCTCTGAAAGATAGGTTCTACCCTGATAGAGCAGCCCAACCTTCCTACATAGTTCTACCATAAGCCTGGGGCAAAAATTTTGAACTCAAATTGCAGTACATCACTACGTTGCCCTACTACCATGGGTTGCCCTCTAAGGATGCATACCTATTCCTTAGGGAATTTGAAGAGGTATTCTAATGAAAGTCCAATAGCTTTCTGATGATGTTGTTAAGCTTAGGTTCATCAAGTTTGCATTGAAAGACCAAGCTAAGAAGTGGTTATATGAGTTACCCAAAAATTCCATAACCTCATGGGAACAGTTCATAGTTGTTTTCCTTAAGAAGTTTTTCCCAACTCACAAGACCAATAAGCTTAAAAGTGATATCCTTCAGTTTAGGCAAAAGTCTAGTGAGTCATTTTCCAAACTTATAGAGAGATTCAAGGATCTACTCTAAGAATGCCCTCATCATGGCCTAGACTTTTGCCATTTATGTCAAATCATTTAAGAGGGTATTGATTACCCAACTAAACAAATGATAGAGTTTATGTATCCTGGGGGATTCACATCCTTCACAGATAAAGGAAAGGCATGGGAATTCTTACTTGACTTAGCTGACAAAACTCGTGAGCAGAAATCAACCCAAGAGAGTGAAAGAATCATACGAGAAAATAATATTTTGTGGATGGGTTAGTAGCCAAGGAAGCCCACTTAGATAGCCTTATTAAAAGGATTGAAGCTATTGTTCTTAGAGAGTCATCATCAATCAATTTGGTTAAGATGTGTGCTTGGTGCCAGGCCCCTGGACATGTCATAAAAGATTGCCCCAACACCTCTAGGGGAACTTCCAATAAAAGTGTGAATACCTTATATCAGAATAATCCATGTAGTAACATTTACAATCCAGGATGGAGAAATCACCCAAATTTCTCCCAGAACCAAGACAACCAAATAGGGCCTTCCAATTTCCATAGTCAAGGTTAATCTGGACCCCAAAGGCCTCCCTTTTGAAATAACCTAGAGGGGGGGTGGGGGGGTGAATAGGTTATACTAGTGAAATTTTAACTCTTTTTGATGTATAGAACACAAGTGTGATTGTAATTTAAAACAATGCGGAATAAATAAAATAGGCACAATCACACAACACAAGATTTATAGTGGTTCGACTCAATCTGAATCTAGTCCACTCCCTACAAGAATCCTCTTGTAAGGTATTCCACTAGTTCTCCCTTTCAGTACAGTAGGTAGGGAAGAAAACCTTTACAATCTTTTTACGGATAAGAGTATCCTTACAAATCTCCTTTCCAGGCAGAGAGACGCCTTCACAATCTCTTTTAGAGTAGAGAGAGACCTTTCTCTTTTTAGGATAAGAGTATCCTTACAATCTCCTTTAAGGTAGAGAGGCACCTTACACTCTTTTAAGGATAAGAGGATCCTTACAATCTCTTAAGGATGAGAGGGTCCTTACACAAGCCTAAGTACAGTCTAGACTTAATGTAAAATAGAAAATGGAGAAGTGGAATAAAAGAGAATTACCTCCGGTGTGGTGCAAATGAAATATGCAATGATGATAGAATGAATGCACCTTTTGAAGTCTTCTTTATGCTTGTAATGTAAATGCCAAGATGTAGATGAAGACTTGTAGATGGTCTTGAGTTCCTCTTGAATGTAAAATGAAGAACTTGAACTCAAAAGATGGTGTAGACCAATTCTCACTTCTAATGCTCAAATAATGCTTCTCTAAAGTTGGGATATATTGTTTATTAATGAGTAGTATTAGAGGTATTTATAGATGAGCTTAGTGAAGCATTTTAGGCAGGGAATCAAGCTCTAACGGATATATTCTGGGTCCACCGGTCGACCGCCATTGGTAGCCGGTCGACCGCCAAGAGCCGTTGAGGCAAAATATAGCCGTTGGGGCACTTCCAAGCAGTCACCGGTCGACCGGGACTTTCAGCCGGTCGACCTCCTATGGTCTCGGACAGTTCCGGTCGACCGGGGCTTTCAGCCGGTCGACCTCCAACATGATAGACTGTTTTGACAGAATGCTGTCATACTGACCAGTCGTCAGTATTTTGACCATAACTTTTCGGTCCGACCTTGGATTGACTTGAGATCAGTTGCGTTGGAATCACAACTCAATTTCCTACAACCTCTATGAAGGTTTTATCTCCTTATACTGAATTTAAGATTACCTAAAATACCCTTGAGTCAGGTTAATGTGGTTTTCACAGAATTTCACTAGAACACATTTTTCCTAATATGTTCCTCACCACTTAGAGACTTTTCATACTTGGTCAAGGTATGCTCTATGGTCATTCTAGTATGATGCAATGCACATGCATGAGGTGAGTGCATATATGTATGTGGAAATTACAAATTACATTAAAAGTGACTAATCTATCCTAGAGGTCTTCTTCTTCACTTGAACCTTCCACTCTTTGGTACTTTATCTTCTTTTCTTCTTGTTTGCAATTCCATGTCTTTGAGCTTCATGTCTTGACATCTTGAAGCTTAAATTCTTATGATATCTTCTTCAAGCATTGATGCCAACTTGTTGATACTCTTCATTTGATGACTTCAATCTTCATTTCTTCATTTCATTCACCAAATTCGACCTTTGATATGAAGTCTCTACAAAACAATACTTAAAGGAAAATTGTGACATACCTTCATATGTTTGTTATCATCAAAACCAACTATAGGAGTGTGGGCATATCCCTAACAATCTCCCCCTTTTTGATGATGACAAACAGATGATTCTCAAATAAAATATATAATCAATTATCAATAAGTTGGAGAATCATTTCACAATTTCTCCCCCTTTGTCAACAGCAAAAAGTGGGGTATTAAAAATCTCTATATTGTCTTTTTCCTATTGTAACCTTAACAAGGAGTGTGGGCAAAATAAGCATGTAGTCAAGACTAAAAGGGTATGCTTATAAAAATAAGCATGTAGTCAAGACTAAAACATGCTCCCCCTACGCATATGCATCATGTAAAAAAATACATTCAAAAAACGAGTATTAAGGTAAAGCTCCCCCTAAAAATATGCAATGGATGTCAATAAAGCTAACATACATTCAAGCAAGATAGATCATTAAAAATTCTAAGATGGTTGATGATGCCAATCATTGTCAATTTTGACAAACATTCTACTATTTCAAAACTTCCAGCAAATATATCTATCAGAGAACTTTTTAGAGTAGGATATTTCATCCCTTCTCTAATGATATCAAAACAACCATCAATGCATCATCAATCTTTTACTTTGGCTCTTTAAGCCAATAGAATCAAGCATATATTGGTCCCATAATCTCATGGGTCCATCCATGTTACAATCAAAATATCCCTTTGGTTTCCAAACCCTTTTGGGTGTGTGAGGTCTAAATGATGTGTATGCCCTTTGTGAATCATATATTTCATAATGTGCAGGTGGCCTGTAAGATTTAAAATCTCTTTGAGTCTTATATGGTCTATAAAGTGGATAAGACCTTTGATGTGTTTGTGGCCAATAGGGAGTATGTGGTCTAAAATCCCTTTGAGATTTGAAATTCCTTTGAGGTCTATCATGCCTCTTGGAGGGAGTGTAATAATATGCATAATGGATGTTATTCCTTTTTGGAACTTGCCTTTGGTCATAATGGAGATTTCTTCTCTTTGGAGAAACTACATTTTCTTTTTCTTTCTCTTGAGGTGAGGTTCCACCATCATAGCCAAGTCCTTCTTTGTTTTGAGGACTTTTACATTGGGATTCTAATAATGTATCCAAAGTCTT
>NC_056557.1:13179756-13257096 GCF_013358625.1 Macadamia integrifolia
CAACCTCTATGAAGGTTTTATCTCCTTATACTGAATTTAAGATTACCTAAAATACCCTTGAGTCAGGTTAATGTGGTTTTCACAGAATTTCACTAGAACACATTTTTCCTAATATGTTCCTCACCACTTAGAGACTTTTCATACTTGGTCAAGGTATGCTCTATGGTCATTCTAGTATGATGCAATGCACATGCATGAGGTGAGTGCATATATGTATGTGGAAATTACAAATTACATTAAAAGTGACTAATCTATCCTAGAGGTCTTCTTCTTCACTTGAACCTTCCACTCTTTGGTACTTTATCTTCTTTTCTTCTTGTTTGCAATTCCATGTCTTTGAGCTTCATGTCTTGACATCTTGAAGCTTAAATTCTTATGATATCTTCTTCAAGCATTGATGCCAACTTGTTGATACTCTTCATTTGATGACTTCAATCTTCATTTCTTCATTTCATTCACCAAATTCGACCTTTGATATGAAGTCTCTACAAAACAATACTTAAAGGAAAATTGTGACATACCTTCATATGTTTGTTATCATCAAAACCAACTATAGGAGTGTGGGCATATCCCTAACACCTTTGCACAACAACCTTTTGCCCCAATTACTTTTCCTAGGCCAAATGTAGAACCTCAAACTAGTCTTCCTAGGCCACCTCTCTTATCATCTTATCAGCAACCCCTTGGGTTTACCAACACTGGAGAGGCAAGTAGGGTAAGTTATATAGAAAAAAATATGATCTTCTTCATGACAAGCCATCAAAATCTTACTAGAGAACTCATCATCCAAGTTGTCTCAATTTTGCGTAAGAGGGAGAAGGGAACTTTGCCCAGTCAATCATAGCTTAGCCCTAGCCATCAGCCTATTAGTTCACAAGCACCCACTAAGGCATCATTGAATGTAGTACAAAGTCATGCCTAATAAGGGCCCTCCAACCAATGTAATATTGTTTATGCCCTTAGGAGTGGTAGAGAGTACCAACAGAGTATTCCTAAATCTTTTCCATCCTTTACTCATGTTAACTCTTCTCCTATTGAGGACACAAGTGTGCCTCTTATTCCAGGTTCGTCTAATGAACCTAAAGATTCTTCTGAAACTAAAGATAATTTGGTTGAGAAAATCATAAATGATTCTTCTGAAAAATGGCAAATCCCTAACGGTCTTTATGTTCATCCTATCCCATTTCCTTATCGCTTGTTAAACAAAAAGAAGACTGCTTCCATGGATAAAATTTTAGAAGTCTTCAAAAAGGTAGAAATGAACATCCCTCTTTTGGATACCATATCTTAGATCCCTGCTTATGCAAAGGTTCTGAAAGATTTGTGTACTCATAAACGTATCACTAATGTGCCCAAAAAGGTGTTCTTGGCAGGTAACATTAGTTTCATAATTACTCAACCTATAACAGCCAAATATAAGGATCTAGGGAGCCCTACCATAGCTTGTGTCATAGGCAATACCTACATTGAGTATGCCTTTCTTGAATCTGGTGCAAGTTTGAATCTTTTGTCTCACCATATGTACAAATAACTAGAATTGGGAGAATTGAAAGCCACTGAAACTACTCTTTAGTTCACAGAGAGGTATGTTAAGATTCCTAAAGGGATGATTGGGGATGTCTTACTAAAGGTGGAGGAATTTATTTTCCCTGTTGATTTTATTGTGTTAGATACTAAGCCTTTCTCAACCAAGAATGAGAACCCAATAATTCTAGGAAGACCATTCTTAGCTATAAGTAATGTATTAATCAATTGACGGAATGATTTTCTAAGGTTATCTTTTAAAAACCAAACTGTTGAGTTTGACATGTTTAGGATAGGCAAGCAACCACATATGGAAGAAGAGATCAATATGCTTGAGGATTTTCTGGATTTTTTTGATGATTTAATTACCAACTTTGATATTAATTTTGACTCAGAATTTCAAGAGTGTATGGATGAGTTGGATGATGATAGTGAAACTTTATTTTCTGAAGTTCTAAGTCTTTATACACCTGTGGAGCCCTTAGAACCCCTTTTCAATTCCATTGCCAAACCTTCCATAGTTGAGCCCCCTAAGCTAGATCTTAAAGAGTTGCCATTTAATTTGAGGTATGCTTTCCTAGGGCTTGATCAGACTCTTTCTGTAATAATTTCTTTAAATTTGACTTCGAACCAGGACGAGGAGTTACTTAAAGTGTTAAAAAACAATAAGGAAGCCCTAGGTTGGACCATGGCCGATATCAAGGTTATAAGTCCTTTTATTGTGTAACATCATATACATATTATAGAGGATTCCAAACCATCCACGGAACCTCAAAGAAGAACTAACCCTGTGATAATGGAAGCCATTAAGAAAGAGATCCTAAAGCGCTTGGATCAAGGAATAATTTATCTTATTTCTGATAGCCAATGGTAAGCCCAGTTCATATAGTGCCCAAGAAGTCTGGTGTTACTATAGTTTCCAATTCCAATAAAGAACTAATTCCAACCCGTGTCCAATCAGGGTGGAAAGTGTGCATAGACTACAAGAAACTTAATGCGGCAACCTGGAATGACTACTTCTCATTGTCATTCATTGACAAAATGTTAGAGAGGTTAGTTAGACATGAATATTATTATTTTCTTAATGGATATTCTAGTTATAACCAGATCCCAATTGCTTTAGAAGATCAACATAAGACCACTTTTACATGTCTGTATGGAACATTTGCTTACAGGCATATGCCCTTTGGGCTTTGCAATGCCCCTGATATGTTCCAATGATGCATGATAAACATCTTTTCTAATATGGTCAAAAAATTCTTGGAAATATTTATGGATGACTTTTCAATTCATAGGAATTCATATTCTGAGTATCTTCACCATCTTTTCCTAGTTTTGAAAAGGTGCATATCTAAGAATTTAGTTTTGAATTGGGAGAAACACCATTTTATAGTTAAATCTGATATTATTTTAGGTCATGTAGTATCAAAGGAGAGAATTAAGATAGATAGAGCCAAAGTGGATTTAATCGATAATTACCATCTCCCCAATCTGTTAAAGATGTCCGATCTTTTCTGGGCCATGCTGGTTTCTACAAAAGGTTCATCAAGGACTTTAGTCAGTTAGCCTGCCCTCCCACTGCACAACTTTTCAATGATCAAACTTTTTAATTTTCTAAAGAATACCTAGAATCTTTCAAGCAATTTAAGAAGGACTTGACCAATGTAGCCATTGTTCAACCACCTGTTTAGACTGAACCTTTTGAACTGATGTGTGATGCTTCAGATTTTGTCATAGGAGCAGTTTTAGGTCAAAGGATTAATAAGCTGCTTACTGTCATTTACTATGCTAGTAGAACCCTAAATGATGCACAACTCAACTATACAATTATTGAAAAATAATTTTTAGCTTTTGTGTTTGCGTTAGAAATGTTTCAGTCTTATTTAGTTGATTCACATGTGGTAGTGTATATTGATCATTCTCCTCTTAAATACCTAGTTTAGAAGAAGGATGCTAAAGCCCGTCTCATTAGGTGGGTTTTACTTTTGTAAGAGCTTGATTTAGAAATTAGGGATAAGAAAGAAGTTGAAAACCTAGTTGCAGACCATTTATCCCGGCTTCCCACTTCCTTGACTTTTGATTCTTCAGTCAACGAGAATTTTTCAGATGAAAAGTTACTTGTAATGTCTAGTGAACCATGGTTTGCTGACATTATCAACTTCTTAGTTTTAGGTGTGACTCTGGATCATTGGTCCACCCAAGATAGGTATCATTTCCTTTCCCAAGTTAAACATTTCTTTTGGGACGATCCTTATCTTTTTAAAGTTTGTTCTGACCAAATTATCAGACTTTGTGTGCCTGATCATGAGCAACACTCAATTTTATCTTTTTTCCATGATCATGCATGTGGTGGACACTTTGGACCTAAGAAGACTGTCGCAAAGGTTCTCCAATGCGAATTTTATTGGCCCACTCTTTTGAGGGATGCTATTGATTTTTTCAAGGCTTATCCCACCTGTCAGTCTTTTGGTTGTATCAATAAGAGGAACATGATGATCCTCAACCCTATTTTGGTAGTTGAGATCTTTGATGTGTGGGGCATTGATTTATTAGGAACATTTCCTAATTCCTTTGAGAATTTATACATACTTTTGGCCGTTGATTATGTTTCTAAATGGATAAAGGTCATATCTTGTAAATCTAATGATCACAAAGTGGTGGTCAAGTTTCTCAAAGAAAACTTCTTTTCCCACTTTGGTATATCACGTGCTATAATTAGTAATAGGGGTACTTATTTTTGTAGTCGGCCTTTTGAGGCCTTGATGAAAAAGTATGGGATCACCCATAAATTATCTACCCTTTATCACCCCCCAAACTAATGACCAAGTGGAGGTGTTTAATAGGTAAATCAAAAAATCTTAGAGAAAACTGTTAGTCCTAACCGTAAGGATTGGTCCCTTAGGCTCATTGATGCCTTGTGGGCCCATCGGACTACATTCAAGACCGACCTTGATCAGCCTTCCTATAATTTGGTGTATGGGAAAGCCTATCACTTACCAGTTGAGTTTGAGCATAAGGCCTTTTGGGCCATCAAGAAGCTCAACTTTGATTTGTCTGATGATAGTTTATATCGTAGGCTCCAACTATCTAAGTTGGATGAACTTAGGAATGATGCCTATGAAAGTTCTAAGATTTACAAAGAAAAGACCAAAGCTTTCCATGATAATCACATTCTGTATAAATCTTTTACAAATGGTGATAAGGTCTTATTGTACAACTCTCGATTTTATCTTTTCCCTGGTAAGCTTAGATCCCGATGGGATGACCCGTTCATTGTCTATAATGTATATCCCCATGGGGCTGTAGAGATTCTGAATCAGAAACAGGGGTAATTTCGAAGGTTAATGGTTAGCGTTTAAAACCGTTCCTCTAGTTTCTTGCTGCTGCTAATGAAGAGGTCATAGATCTCCATGAACCTCTTTACATAGATGACTGACTTTTAATCAGGTATGACCGCCTTGCATTGTCTTCGCTTTTAATTCTTTCCATGCATTGAGGACATTTCATGACTTAAGTGTGGGGGAGGGAACCTGTTTTTTCTTTTTCCAATTTGTATTGTTTATTTTTCTTTTTGTTTTTGAGCTTGCTAAGGATGAAGTTTTACTTTGGCTTTTGGCTAATGATCATACCATTCAATTGCTTGATGTATGAAAATAAAATTTTTGATTAAAATACCAATTTAGAAAGTATAAAAACCATGTTGAGATGAAAAAAACAAGCCTGTGTCTTGAGATGTGACTTTCTTTTGAAAAATAAGAGACCCTTATTTTATGGTGTTGGAACATATGTAAGCCTTTGGTTTCCTTGTACTTTTGATTTGGAGTTGAGACCTTATTTTTAATTTGGCATGAGTTAACAAATGCATAGTTTTAAATGAAGTGTGAAATGTGGTATAAAAAAGAGTAAGAATTGATTCTCTTGGAACTAGACAAGGCATTGCACCTCAGGAAGCGTGGTGACTTGATCAAAACCCTTAGCGAGGAAACTTCTGAAAAAAAAAATCTGGTATAACTGTCTATATAGTCATATGTAAAAAGCGAAGCTACATACTAATTTGGGTGTCTGGTGTTTACTCCACCAGGTCATTCGGGCCAAAAGTAGTGGAGTAGAATAAAGTTTATTAAGTGAAAAAAAATGTATAAATGTCATTAATGCTTGGTAACATGTTTAGTCAAAAACACTCCAATGCCTTAGTCATTGGTTTCCTATTTCTTCACAAGTGGTTTTGCCTTAAGATAAGAATGTTTTGGAAGAGACGAGGTGAGTTCCAAAGTAATAAATATGTTAGTGCCTGGAATGGATATGGGGTAATAAAAGTTCAAGTGTGGGGGTCCCTTGTAAAAGGAATTATCTTTGCTTCGGATCGGTATGACCCTTACCTTTAGCCATTGTTGGGATTTGTTTATTCTGAATTTTAGGTGTATATTCACTGTAAACACCCACGAGACACAATTTGTCCACTAGGGGTGACCTAGGAGTTTAAAGGCTTGTTGCACATGCTATGTGCAATCGTGATTCCTACAAAAGTGAGTTAGGTTTTTGTTATTTACATTTTATTTTTTTTTTCTTTTTGTTTTGCACGAGGACTAGTAAAGTCTAAGTGTGGGGGAATTCTAATAAGCACATTTATCTATAAAATCTAAGTAGTAAAGCATACATATTTATATATTTAGAATGAAGCTACCTTGAGTTTTACTCTCTTTTTGCAGGTTTTATATTTTAAAGGCCTTAAGCATTATCAGGCGTCATATCTCTCTAACATCAACTACCTAGTGTAGTTGGTGAGCTATGGGATCAAAATTCCCTTTCTCACTAGGAGGTCTCAAGAAGGAAAAAAAAAAAAAAAAAAAAAAGAGAAAAAAAAAGGAAAGAAAAAAAGGTAGAAATCAATCTTTTCAAAATCTTCTCTCTCCTCCACATTATCACCAGAAGATTGTCCAAATCACACAAAGCAAGAAAGAAAATCATCCAAGGGAAAAAAAAATCGGCCAACTAAGGTTGTGCATAAGATTTGATGTGACGGAGAAAAATAAGAGAAAAATAAATTAAAAAAAAAAGAAAAAAATAAATAAAAAAATTATAGAAAATTTTTCCAAGTTTATTTATCTTTTCTCTCTCCTCCACCTTAGCACTTTTGGTCTCAAAAGATCTCACCTATCAATTTGGGTTTCTCCCTTTAGGAAAGAGAAATTTATTACCTACGCCATCATTTCCTATAAATACAACTCATGTAAGAGAAGGGGGGACACTTCATTCTTCCTCTAGGGTTTTCTTTTTAGTTGCTCTCTCTCTCTTCTCTCTCTCTCTCTCTCTCTCTCTCTCTCTCTCTCTCTCTCTCTCTCTCTCTCTCTCTCTCTCTCTCTCTCTCTCTTTCTCTAACTCTCTTTAGTTTTAGTTCTTCTTTATTTTTGCATTAATCACTTTTATAATAGCTTTTTATTTCAATTAATGTAAGCACTATTTTATTTTTGTTCAGCCTTTTATGTTTATGATTTATGCAATTGAGTTGTAATTTTTCAAGTTCAGATTTTTTTTTCAAGATTTGTTTTCTCCAGGCTTAGAAATTTCAGATTTGGTTTATTCCAGATCTGATTTTTAGGGTTGGCAGTATCTCAAATCACCCAAGCTTTTAAGTTCAAGCATTGATTCAAGTAGGTAGGCTTCTTTAATAGTCTTCTCTCCTCCTTCTCATTCTCTTTTTCGACTACCTTTTCTTTCTTACTTTAGGATTTTAATTTCAGTTGTTTCATTATTGCTTTCCCTTTCCCCCAAGATTAATGGCTAGTGTATGTGTTGGCTTTGCCCCTCCTAGCCATAGAACCATTATTTTATTGTTTTTATTTTAATTGCCTCCCTTTCCCTAAAGCCAAGTAGAATGACTCTTTGGTCAAGTAGGGAAGCTCATATTATGATGCATCCCTTGACCCAAGTAGAGAAACCTACTTGTGAGCCTCTCTCTAGCTTTATCATATTTCTTTTACTTTATTTTTATTTCAGTATTTTTTTCCTTCATTACTTTTTAATTGTGGGGGTTGTTTATTTTTAGTTATTTATTTATTTAATTTTAATCGTGTGGCTTGCGTATTTATTAGACGACGAATGGTTAGGACGTTATTTTAGATACATATGTTTAGGACGGTAGTTATAATTAGATCACAACCATTAATTGGTTCACTTTTATATTATTAAAAGAAGCCAAAAATAAAGTGGCTACTCTCCCTGTGTTCGACCAGTAGCTACATTGATCCGTACACTTGCAGTTGCATTTTAAATCCTAACATTGATCTTCCCTATGATGTCAATGGCCCAAGTAGAGAATGGCCAAGTAGAATTGAGTGAGTGCAATTCCTTTGGTGGGATGTGTATGATATTGGTAAATATCTAACATTTGTGGCATCTCTTGACAAAACTCACACAACCTGCTTTCATTGTATTCCAATAGCATCCTAATCTGAGAATCTTCTTAGCTTGCATCTTGGCATTCATATGGGGTCCACAAAGGCCTTGATGAATTTCCTCCATGATTGTTTTAGCTTGCTCTTCATCCACATATAACAATTGTATTGCATCATAGGATCTCTTGTATAACAAGTCCCTTTGAAATAAACTGGGTATTATATCTCCTTAGAAATTTCTTTTCTCTATCTATAGCTTCAACTAGATTCTTCCTTTCCCTGATGAAGTCCACTATGTGAGCAAACCAAGACCGACCATCTATGGTGAGAGAGTTCACTGTATTCTGGTAAATGGGTCTGCTTTTTTGTTTCACTAAGAGTGGTCAGAATATGGCCATAGGGTTGCACTCTATCATAGATGTCAAGGTTGCAAGGGCATCGGCAAACTGATTGTTATCCCTTTGGAAGTATTCAAATGAGATCTTCTCGAAGTGCCCAATCACCTCTTCCAGATGTTCTTGATACGCTTTCAGTTTCTCATCTCTGGTCTTCCACTTTCCTTATGTCTGATAAATGACAATGGATGAATCTCCATATACCTCGATCATTTTTACCTAATGGTCAGAGCTATTTCTAGTCCCAATGCACAAGCTTCATATTTAGAAATATTATTGGTACAGGAGAAATCAAGGCAGAATAACCAAGGTAAGTAAAGGCCGTCTAGAGTAACAAGTAATATTCTTGCGCCACACCCCTTTTGGTTAGCCCTCCATCAAAGAATAATTTCCATTCATTAGCTGTGTCTTCTTCTTCCATTGCTGTGATTTCTTCATCTGAAAAGGTATCATCCAAGGCTCTTCCATCTTCTGTGGGGTATGTAGCAAAATCGTTGGCTATAGCTTGCCCTTTGATAGACTTCTGAGCAACAAAAGTGATGTTAAATTCCGATAGCAATAGTAGCCATAGAGCCATACTTCCTGTTAGAGCTGATTTCTCAAAGAGGTACTTGATTGGATCTATCATTGAGAATAAACATACTAGTAAGCCACCATGTAGTGTCGTAACCTTTTTGTTGCCCAAATCAGTGTAACACAAGTTCTTTCCAAAGATGTGTACTGTGTCTCATACTCCAAGAACTTCTTGTTGAGGTAGTATATGGCATGTTTTATGCCCTTCTCTATTTTCTTTTCTGCTAATAATGAGCCTATGAGATATTCTTCCACTGATAAGGGCAATAAAAGTGGTTCCCCTTCCACCGGTGGTGTCAATACTGGTGGGTTCATAAGATATCCTTTTATCTTATTGAAATCTTGTTGGCATTGGTCATTCCATTCTGTGGGTTGATCCTTCTTTAATAGCTTGAAGATTGGTTTGTAGATCATAGTCAGTTGAGCTATGAACCTACTGATATATTGAATATGCAAGAATCCAAGTATCTCCTTCTCCGTCCGATGTGTGGGCATTTCTTGGATTGCTTTGATCTTGATAGGGTAGACTTCGATGCCCCTTTTGCTCACCAAGAATCACAACAATTTTCCTGTTGTTGCCCTGACTGCACACTTCTGAAGATTCAACTTCAGCTGATACTTCTTGATCATTTCATTTCAATGAATCACTGTATTGTAGGAATATGCCCCTGTCGATCCCTTGACTTCACTATCATGTCATCCACATGGACTTCTACATCTTTGTTCATCATGTTATGTAGTATGGCTGTAGCTGCTCTTTGATAAGCCGCCCCGGCATTCTTTAGTCCAAAGGGCATTATCTTGTAACAATAAGTTCCCTATGGAGTCGTGAAGGTGGTCTTTTCACTATCCTCTGGATGCATGCTCACTTGATTGTCTAAGAAGCCATCCATGAATGATAACAAGGCATGCCCTACTGTGTTGTCGACCAATACATCAATGAGAGGTAGTGGAAAATCATCTTTTGGTCTCACTTTATTAAGATCTCAGAAATCTACGTACATCCGTACTTTGCCATCTTTCTTTAGAACCGGTACTATGTTGGCTAACCATTAGGGGTACTTTACCACTTGTAAAAACCCTACATTCCACTGCTTTATAACTTCATAACTTCTTCTCTGATCTTTTCACTTCATTCTGGACACATTCTTTTGAGCTTCTGTTTGACTAGCCTTGCCCCGGGGTAGGTCAGCAAACGATGCTGCACGATATTAGTGTCTATCCCAGGCATATCCTCATAAGACCAGGTAAAGACTTTAGTGAACTCCGTCAGAAGACTGATCATCTACTCTGCTTCTTCATCTTCTAGGATGGTACTACTTTTTACCTCTCGAAGGCATTAGTCGGTTCCCAACTTAATAACTCAAGTATCCTCATAGATGGTGTGGGCTTTCTTTGGTTTGCATTGTTTTACTAGATCATGATATTTATTAAGATCATTATTAGAAAAAGGAGGCAAGTCGTACTCGAAATCAAAAATTTCATTCATAAAAGGAGTGATAGACTCGACATACTTGGACTTTCCTCAAGAGGAAAAATAGACACGTAATCATAAATAGAGGACTCAACAATAGACTTGATGACTAACTTAATGCTTTTATCAGTGGTATTTAGGTAGGTTGACTCAGCAACATGAGTAAACTTGAAGTTCTCTCCAATGCTTGTCCAGTCCAGGAGTGGTTAAATAGTTCGATGGATGAGTAGACGTGGCAAAGAGCCTTTTTCTTCTTCCAGGAAGGTCATTGCTCTTTCTTCAGTGGTGCTGAAATTGTTCTCTTTGGTAGGTGCTTGCTTGCCTACAAAGATGAGCTGATCAATCTCATATTCTTTAAGCCAATTGTGAGTGCTGATTGGATAGCATCCGTTGGATTGATTCTAGGGTCATCCCCCACGTTAGCACACACTGAGTATCCTCCTAGATCTCTTAGTGATTAATACCCATATTCCTCATCTTCATTATTATTCCAAGGTCCCTGGTAGTCACTGTCATCCTAGTCCTTGTACTCATCATCACTTTGAGCATCGGAGTCATCATTATCATCCCAATCCTCACTCTTGTCCTCATCGTCCTCTTCTACACTGATTTGCTCTACACTTGGTTCTTCATCAGATTCTCATGACCCTCAAATTCTCCTGTATCCAAACGCTCATAGTATTCGGAGTGTATGGATCGAAAGATCTCCATAGAGCCAGACTTGATCTCATTGGCTTGGAGCCTGATCAAACCAGACTCATCATCTTTTATGTCACTCTCGATATGGATTAGGGATGTATGCTCTTTAATCTATTCCCCTAACATCTGTTCCCCTAACATCAATGCCATTACTGCTCTAAGAAGGTCATCTGTGACTTCTTCAATGGTCTTTGGACCATCCTCCTGAGGTATGGTTGTTTAAATCAAAGATGTGGGATTAATGTTTTGACTTTCTTCTAAGAAATTCATTGAACCTGTTGACCAGGTCAGTTTTGGAGATTTTGGTAATGTAAGCATATCCTTCCAGTAGTACCCGCCAATCCATCCTTCTTTTGGGTTATCCATCGACCTTGAGAATGGGAATGGCATGAGGGTGATGAGGGATATGAGGCAGGGTGATATGAAGGTGATGTGATGTAGGAGATAGGGTATTCTGATGAAGATAGGGGGTGGTAAGATGATGATGGGGTTCCTTCTCCTTGATGGTGTGGTGAAGGTTGATGGTATGGTGGAGGTTGATGGTAGGGTGTGGTGGATTCTCTTGTTGATGGTGAAGGAGGGATAGCGGATGTCTGATCTTCTTATGACTCTTCTCTTTTAGGAGTTCTCGTGACTTTGGCCCTTTGCCTCATGATTTTTCTGTTGGCGCAGGCATTCATATGATTTTTTTGAGCTCTAGATGTAATGAGTTGAGTGGGATCATTCTCTGTTGCTTCCTCTAATGGATTGTCCACACGACTAGAGTGAGGACCTCCAAAATCATAGAACATAGGACGATAGAAGTGTTTGTCCGCATTGTACATATAGAGGGACCTTTGGAAAGAGTTGCATTCCTTTTGATAAGCCACCTTAATGAAGCTGATGTTATGCCTTACTATTTCCGAGGAAAGAGACAATATTTTCACATATAACAACTTCTCTACCCACTCATATTGCCTCTAGTTATGGTACTTCTTAGAGTTCCTAATGGGACGAGTTGGATCGTAGAACTAAGGATCAAAATCTCACCGGTCATTTATCATTGACAACATGTTGACGGTTCTATGATTTGGGAGTGGATTGGTAGTGATATTGGGAGGCTGTTTGACTTTGATTTTAATGGTCCCATTGTCTACCAAGTATTGAATTGCATGTTGAAGAGCTAGGCACCTTTCAGTGGTGTGCCCCTTCTGAGTGTGGTAGGCACAATATTCATGGTCCCTGTATCAAGCAGGGGGAGGGTTACTGATCACCCTTGGAGCTATAGTGCCTAATAGTCCTTATTTCTTTAACTTCTTATAGACTGCTGCCACAAGCATCCCCAGGTCAGTGAACTATCTCATTGGGTTGGAGGCTTTTGAGCAGGAGCATCTGCTTTTATTACAAATGGTTGTGAAGGGGTGATAGGTGACACTGACTGTTGGACCACACCTACCACATTGGTTTCAGGATTCTTTCCTCGCCTAACTTTGGCATTCTTTCCCATATCTTAAGAAGCTCCTTGATATTGTGCATCGCTTAAAATTCTATTCTCAACACTTGTGCCACTGGCTATCAAAGCATCGAAAGTTTGTAGATGCTGATAGTAGAGAACATCATAGTAAGGCTTGGATGGGTTTTCAATTAACATTTCTACTTGCTCCGCTTTGGAAGGTCGATCTACCATCTTGGTGGCCTTGTCTCTAAACCTCATTAGGAAGGCGGTGAATCCTTCTCTAGGCTGCTATCTTAAGGTCTCAAGTTCCCAATGCTTTACATCTACTTCATTGTTGTAAGAGTACTATTTGGTGAAGGTTTTCACCACTGTTGTCCAATTTTGGGTCTGGGTAGACTCCAACTGTGTGAGCCACCTTAATACTGGTCCTGATAGCGTCAACATGAATGCCTGACCCATATGATTGTCAGCAAGTTGCTATGACTTGGTAATGTTGAGGAAGACCTTTAAATGAGCCTTAGGTTCCCCTGACTTGTCAAATCTGTCGGTCTGCCACCTGAACTTTTTGGGAATCCTTTCCCGAGAAAAGAAACTCATCTCATCAGAATCCACTACTTGACTTTCTGAACACTTTCTTGCTCGGATCATATTTTCCAACTTTTTCAACTGTTCTTTGGTTTTTCTTTCTCTCTCCATCTCTGGAGGTTATATTCGGACATGCACCACAAACTCTTCTTCCTCGTCTTCAATCGCCACTTTGGGCAGAGGAACTCGAGTATAAGCTCCTTGTTGACCATTCGAACAGGGAGGTGAAACTCCTCGTTGACCGGTTAGCCTAGCTGGTTCTGGTTCTCCTGATTCAACTCGGGAGGAAGTGCCACAATAACCCTTAGGTCCATTCTGTTCCAATTCTCCTATAGCCGGTGCTGGTTCAGCACTGGGATAAGTCCTGGGAGAGTTTTGTAATAGGTGCAATATTTGAGCTAATCCACTTTTGACTTCAGCCATTTCTACTTGCAAGGTCTCTATTGGGTGGACCCATGCTTGCTCAGGTGATTCAACATTGAGTGGATCCATATGAGTTGGACTGTAATCACTGGGAAGAAGATAGTCTCAGAGAGACGATGGAGGTGACACTGAACTTAAGCGAGTCAACAGATTACCCTGACGTGTCCAATTGGACCATAGAGAATACTTGAGGTGTGAAATTGTGTCTAAACCAAAAGTGGTTTATTTTAGGATTCTTGTATTCCCAACCCTTTGTTCATTCATCCATTCAATTGTCAACTAATAATTCATCCAAAATTAGTCCACTTAATGATAGGGAGTGGATAGGGGTTGATTCCCCTAGTCCACTCAATGTCATAGGTGGGAGATACACACAAATGACTTGAATAGAATATTCCTGTAAGACATTCTCTGTCAGTAAAGTAATGCTTTTCTTAATCTCACAGCACTAGGTGACCTTCCTCCTAGTTTCCTTAGGTCTTTTAGATAACTTGGCATTTTACGAGACTTTGATTGGAACCACCCCGGAGTCACACATACCAAAATATCCACATCTCATTTCCAAGGAGGAAGGAAACCTTTTATCTAAAACCCACTTAGGATAGCATTTCTTTATGACTAGGATGCATTATAGGAAGATCTTTTTCAAGACCTCAAACAAATTCTATAGATCAGCTTGTCGTTCCTACTGTTCTCCATCTATTTCCTACATGATGTGAGTATACAATGGATGCAATAGGATCGATAAGGCTTCCTTGATAGGATCTATATACGCAAGGTATGTGATCCTTTTGATATACCTAGAGGTACGAGATCAAGGGGGTGACTTCCTTGCTCATTACTCGTGACTACACATGAGGTTAAGCAACTAGCGATGGGGGTGGTGGAACCATGAGTAATTGTGTACAAAAGTGTGATGCGAAATATCATTATTTGATCTCAGAATGTCATAAAGTGTGCGGACCTTTCCGAGGGTGCTGGAACAATTATGAACATCCTCACCTTTTAACAATACCCCACACCCTTGTATAGGAAGCGACTACCATTTGCCCACAGAGTACTCTCCCTAACATGCACTGACCTCCCCGAGGGTGCGGGCATAACAGGGAGTCCCTCACTAAATGATTTCACTTCGAGCATGATACATGATGGGTTAGAAAATATAATTATAAATATGGGGTTAGCCAAACATGTTTTCAAACAGATGTGGTGGAAAATGTTTTTGCATTTAATGGTAGTATCTAGTGTCGGAAGCTTGACAAGTCCCTAGTGGAGTCACCACTGTGACGGTAGCAGCCGAAAATCTCTTTTCCCCTTTTGTTGGGGGGGGGGGGGGGGGGGAAAGGACTTTGGCATTTGGCCCTCTCTCCTCTCTTTCTCTTTCTTAGGGAAGGAGTGTCATGTGTGTTTACCCGTAGGCCCCGCACCACTATATCGCAGCTCGGAGATACGTGAGGGTCTATTTTACCAGAGTGTAGGGATTGTCATTGAGATGGGAATTTGATGATGGTCCAATACGGGGGATTAGGATCATGCAAAAGGATTTGGAGTCGCCACCTAGGATTATGGGCGTAGGACCTGAGGGTGGGCCCAATTCCTAAGAAAAGGGCATAGAAATTGGTATGGTCCAGAGATTTAAGGTACTTGTCAGGTTGAAGAGTAGGGAAGGTGTTAGGCACCCAATCTACCCGGATCAACCAGTCTTCCTACCAGATGCTTGAGAACGGACATTTTCCATAATTATTCTTATTCCACATACATGGCTAAGTTATCACACATACATACATTAATTGAATTTAATTAATTATGTACACTAAAACAAGGTCAACAAAAAGTGTACATTATGCTAATTCAGGTGAGAGATTATACCTGAGCTTGACCCTTGTTTTGGGCCAAGAGGGGTGGAGCCCCCGATTAGTGTTGGCACGAACTTCCTTATGGATTCTCTTGACTCAGGGGAAGTTGGTTTTGACTTCCAACTTCCCTTTTTGAGAGATGCTGACTATGGTAATATTCGGATAGAGTTCTGGCTAGGAACGGTTACTTTCGGATTTGAATTTCGGTAGATCTTCGGCTAGAGAAGGCTACTTCTGGGCTTAGGCTGAGGTGTTACTTAAGCAAAGCTTCCACCAAGGAGGGGCTACTTCCAAATTTTGGATGAGGTGGCACTCTGAAAGAGCTTCCTCTGGGGATAGGCTATGGGAGGGCTAGGATGAGGTGCCACTCTGGTATAGCTTCCACTGGGGATAGGCTATGGGAGGGCCAGATGAGGTGGCACTCTGGCAGAGCTTTCACTAGGAATAGGCTATGGGAGGGCTAGGCTGAGGTGGCAATCTGGCAGAGCTTCCACTAGGAATAGGCTATGGGAGGTTTATGCCAATGTTTGAAGAAATTTGAATGATTGAATAACTTTGAAGGCCCAAAGAACACTTCAAAGATTTGAAGTGTTAGATTGCTTCGAAGACTTGAACCTCAAAGGGGGGGGAAATGAAGGCAAAGTTTTTCCTACAAGGGATGCTCACTTGAAAAATTTCGGATTATTAAAGAACTACAAAGGCTCGAAGGACACTTTAAATCTTATGAAGATCACTTTAAAGACTTGAAGAACCTCAAAGGGGGGAGGGGGAGGGGGAGGAGAGAGGGCAGAGCTTTTATACAAAGGATGCTCACTAGGAGGCTTCAGTATGTAAAACCAAAAGGAGTGGGGAGCACCTACATGCATACGAGGGCTCCTGCCTATAGGCGAGGGTGCTTGCATGCAGACGGGGGCACCTGCCTGCTAGCAGGGGTGTGCGCAGGTGAGTTGGGCCACGTAGGCTGGGCTATGGGGTGTGAGAGATGCATGGGTGGGGTTTGGGTGCTCTTAGAAAGGTGTGGGTGCTTGCATGGGTGGGGTTTGGGTGCTCATGGCAAGGTGTGGGTGCTTGAATGGGCGGGGTTTGGGTGCTCATGGCAAGGTGTGGGTGTGCAAGGTGTATCTTTTAGGAATGATTGTGAGAGATTTGACGGTCTGATTTTGACATAGCATATATCATTGGAATCATGATTCCGAAGTACTATCCATCTGTATAGTCACTTTGGACCGTATTCCTTCGTATATGAGAAGTCATAATTGGACCCTTATTTTCTCTCACATGGGATTTCTAGGGTTTTTGGGTGAGTATAGAATGCTTCTGGGCTAGATTACCTTAGTCAGTTGTCATATCTGTCGATAAAAAACGAGAGGTCGCGTCCATGATCCGTAAGTCATCATAGCCGGGGGAGGGTGACAAAATTGTGTGTCTATAGGGGCATATATATATATATATATATTCTAATATTTCATGTATTCATTTTAGTATTAATTATTATTGCATGGGAGGGCATAAACATAATTTTTTATTATCTCATACGTTACTTTTAAGATTAACTTCATGTTATTGCATGTGTTATAGCCTCATACAATCGTTACACTATCTGAATTTACATGTGATATAGCCCCATATAGCCTTTATGCTACATATTTTTCTATAAGTTAGAAATAATTATTATTTTCTCATCATAACATCACTCCAGTACAAATAGTAAACATGTTGGCAATGGGTTACACAAGTTTCTTGGGGGAGAAAGTTTGAAATCAAGCATTTTGTAGAAAAAGCAATTTTCTGGGCGAGGTGGGTGCCAGACACATTTCCTTTCTCATAACTTGACACGTACCTAGTCCCCTCATCCGAGCTCAATACCTCAATCGGTGTTGCGCTCATCAATAAGGTTCTAGGCCATTAATCTTATATGGCAACTCCTAACATCATGTTTTCTCATCCCCTTCATGTTGTCTACAATGAAATAGATGGCATACACCCTAATAACCTCGATAAGAGGAGTGTGGAAATGTAAATAAGAAATTGGTTCTACTGTGATAATAGAGAGAGGGATTGTAACATCGACACCAGAGATCAGATCATCTCTGAGGGGCGAGAGAACCATTTTTCGATCACTATCCTCATAGTGGTGACTTGACTGGGGACTAGTCAAATTTTCAAACTAGATTCTTTCATTAAATGCAAGATCTTTCTACCCCACATCATCATTGTATGCTGACATATTTGTAACTTTATTTATTAACTGCATCATACATCGTGTTTGAAGTGAAATCATTTGACAAGGCACTCCTTGTTGTGTTCACACCCTCAGGGAGATCAGTGCACGACATACTAAGTAGTTTGAGTTTAAATGATAGCTGCTTCCTACATAGGAGTGTCCAAAATGAAATTAGTTGACAAGGATGTTCATCAATCATTGATAATCCCCAGGGAGGTAGAACGTATAGTGGCATTATGAGATCAACCGATAGCCACTTTTTGAACTTCCTTGATCTCCATATTATACACAAAGCCTATGGCTAACCGTATGAATCTATGTAATGTCATGGATAATCAGTGGTGAAATAACAAACCTTTATCCTGTACTATTTTGAGGCAGAATCATCATCGATGATAACCACTAGTGTGTTGTTGGGTACTAGCTACTCAAAAAGGCACTAGTAGATTGCTCCGATTCTTTTCACTCTCTCATATGTATACCAAAGGAATCATGTACCTCTAACACCCTTATGCGATAGGTATATCGGATATGTAAAGGGATGCCTTGTCCTTTCTTATAAACCACCTATTGCATTTTATCATGCAGGAAATAGACCATTGAACAACTAGGGAACGCCATAAGCTAGGGTGGCACTTCTCTCTGGTCAATCCTCTTTGTGGACCCGATTGGTATATAGCATGTACAATTATGATGGCGATTTTTTGCAAGCACAAATTAGGGCTCGGCCCTCTTGGGTTTTCGGCGTCTTGAAAAAGGTTTACTTCAGACAGGGGTGTCAAGCAGTTGGACCGGGCTAGTCTTGGCCAAGTTATAGGGCTCCACAGTGAATGCCCATTTAGATAAATGGGCTTAGCTAGAGCAGGCATGGTATGATTGATAATCAGACCACTCAATCTCGGGCTTTAATTGAGCTGCTATAAACAGGCCTTAACTGAGCCTTAATTGGGCTATAGACCTGTTTAACTTTTACATGCTTTAAATATACTCTCTTTAAAATTGGTCTCTTAAATGGGCTTGAAGGGGGAATACCAATAAAATGAGGCAGAGGTGGGCATAGCAAAGAAAGATCCCATAGTTTAAATGGATTAATCTGGAGATGTCCATAGCAGCTAAATTACTCGATTTTTAACCCTTCAGAACTCAAATCAAATAAACTATGCCAGCACAACCCAAGTTTAGCAAGTTCATTTGAGCCAATGGTCAAAATCAGTTGACACTTTGATAACTTCACAATTAAGATTATTTTTATGCATTAACCGCCCACTAATTCATACCATTTGTTTCCAATGAAATAAAGAGATCATTAAAACACAAAAAATTTGACACACTTTTAAAGCTCTCGAATATCCAAAAGACAATTTATTAGAATGATTATGTAATATTTATTCAATATCAATGACAAGTACGATATAGAATAGTGGGTTAAACTTGGAATATAGATGGTTTTAGACTTGAGAGAGAGAGAGAGAGAGAGAGAGAGAGAGAGCTTGGAGGAGGATGGGTTGCAGGGCTAGTGGAGTGGGTGTACGCTAACACTGATCACTTTTTAATTACTTGAGGCTTGGGCCATCAGTATTCAGGAGAAAGATAAGAAAAGATTTTTCTTCCATTTCCACTTCCATTACTACTTACTAACCACGGTACAGACCTCCCAGCTATATATTATGTTCTTGAAATTATTGGAATTTGAAGGTAACCAAAACAAAAAGGAAACAATGAAAAGAAGAAGTATGTTGACCACTCCCCTTTCTCTTCCACAGTTTCTACTTCCAATTGTATTTCTCTTCTGATTATTCAAACCACATCTCATCATCAGTAGAGGATAGAGAAAAAGTTACAGCAAATTAAAGAAGAACAAACATAAATCTTTCTTTTTAATTACCTTATGAGATTGAAAGGAAAAGAAGAAGGGAAAATAAATAAGCATCAGCTACTCTTCCTAGGCTGGCTTTTTCTCCTCCCTGATCTTCTGCTGCTCATTAGGGACTCATCCTTTGTGGGGCAAGTTGATATATTTCCACATTGAAATCTCTATTTACTCCATCTGAAATAGAATTTATCCTTATCACTCTCAGTTCTAAGGATGGGCAGGACCAAATTTGTTGTGGTCCCCACCCAGAAGGGCTTTTCTTTGTGAAGTCTGTTTATCACCTGGGAATGTCATTTCTCCTCCTACATACATCGACCTCTAGATCTAAATTTTCTCCATTCACAAGGCTATGAGGAAAAGTTTTTAACTTTCTAGAGTTCCCCCAAAGACTTAGAATTTCATTTTGAGAGTCTGCTTAAAATCCATTCCTGTCTTCTCTACCTCCTACATAAGAATGTGGTGACTCAAACTTATGCCCTTGTTGTGGAAGTGGAAGAGAGACTTTTGAGCATGCCTTTCCTCAGTGCCCCTATACCTAACAGGCGTGGTTTACCTCTTGTGTCTCTATGCAATCTTCATCCCATTTGTGATTGACTATAGTGGATTAGGTTTTGCATTGAATTAATGCTTGAGCTTGACTAAAAGATTGCAGAAGGATTGTTTCACGACTCATGCCATCATTTGTTTGAGAGATTTGGAACTACAGGAACTCCATTGCCTTCAAGAGGTTAATCACAACCTTCTGCCGTTGTATGGATATGAGGTTAATCGCAACCTTCTAGCGTTGTATGGATATGGTTATTAGCTTTATTGCTAAGACCACATTAGCACTTGCCCCCTCCTCCCTATAGTGCCTCCTCTTCAACCTTATTTAGCACCTTCCTCAGGAACCTTCCCTAAGTATTCATGGATAATTATCTTTCTTCCAAGACCTATGCTATAGGTTGGGATCCCTTATGCTTGATGAATATGGTCACCTCTATATGGTGATTACTGGCCATGCTTTCTCTTGTTCAGCAGTTGCTGGGGAAGCTATTCAATTAGGGCTTAAAGCCTCCGTTGGCGACGAAATTTTTTGAGTTATCATCTGGATTGTCGAGTCTTGATCAAATGCCTCTTGGATTATCTGACTCCATTCCCTTTATCGATTGAAGTCTTTACGATTGATACTCCCAATTGACATTGATAGGAGGTGACCTAGGGTCTCTGAAATTTCTCCAAAATACTCTCAACATGGTTCTTGGAACTTCCCTTGGTATCCCCAATTTATATGGCACTTACTCAACTCAAGCATTGGCACACTACTCTATCAGTCGCTGCATTGAAGGCATTAGTGTAACCTTATTCATATTGACAATAACACTTTGAGCATTATCACTCATTATAACACACATAATACACAATTGTATGCACCTTCACCTTGCAACCACAAACTAGCAAGGTCTACTTGGATGGTACACATCGACACTATAAGCATTTATAGTACTTTTATATCCACATAGTACAAAAGCATATGTTGTATTTACATCCACACAGTACAAAAGCATATATCTACAAAAAAACCATATATCTACAACATATGATATACGAACCAAGGTTTCATATTATCAATACAGCTGCAATAGACCAAGAGATTTTCAACTGTTGTAGTACAAAGGCAAGGGTTCCAATCTTTGTAACGCCCCGGTCCCATTAACCTTACATAATATTGTCATCTTTGGCTCATGGGCCTCAAGACTTTAAAATGCGTTATGCCATGTTAAGGAGGCTAGAGTTTATTAATTAGCCTAGTAATCTCTCCCTAGGTGATGTGAGACTAAAGTTTGTATACACTCAGCGATCTCCCAAACCCCCTGGTACTTGTTGTATTCTTGGTGGGACACCTCACTGATCTCCTACGGGGGTCTAGTACTTGCTTTATTCTTGGGTACCATAAACTTTCCCCCTTTGGGTACAAAGTCCCCGTTGTAGGCCCATACACTGTCAGGGTCTGCTTTGATACCATTTGTAATGCTCCAACCTCCTTAACCTTGCACAATATTGTTCTCTTTGGCCCATGGGCCTCAAGGCTTTAAAATGCGTTGTTCCATCTTAAAGAGGCTAGTGGTTACTAACTAGCCTAATAATCTTTCCCCAGACGATGTGGGACTAAAGTTTACACACTCTCACTGATCTCCCAAACCCCCTAGTACTTACCGTATTCTTAGTGGGGACACCTCACCGATCTTTTAGATGAGTCTGGTACTTACCGTATTCTTAGGTGTCACAACCTTGATGGTGAATTCTAGACACTACAATGATTCAAAGCACCCTCCCCTGCTTAACCAATAAAATACAAAGGCAAAGCAACGACCCCCAATTTCCACAGTTATAGTTGTGGCGATGTTGACAACACCCTATGTCTAGTTCTCCACTGGACACCCCTATTACAATGATATAATGGTCTTATAGAACCAAATACAATCACTTGTGATTTCTTTCAATCACCATACAAATCCTCCAAAAATTAAATCAAATTATAACCTAAGCATTTTATCAAAAGCTTTGCCTATGGTTATAAATAAAATAAGGACTTGTAAATATTGGATTGCCTCCCTAGTGTAATCACTTGTTGATGTTTTCCCCAACACATGGATGGCACTCAGTGTATGCTTCTCACTTCAACACCATCGACCAATCTTCAAGAAACTCATTTTACACAAGAATTAGAGCTTGAAGATCTTGGGTCATCTCCAGTTGTGCAACTCCACCTTTACAAACTTCAATGTGGCCCAACCACCACCCTTAACGTGCTCCAATAACTAACTTGTCCACCCTCCCTTTCTCTCATTTTCAACTTCCTTGGAAGGCAACCCTCTAAATATATGGAATCACCAATCTTCTTGGGGCTTTATTTCAGTGAATCTAAATAAAGTTTTTAGAATGCTCAATGCATTCACAATGGCTCCATCAATTGATGTAGAGGAGGTCTTAGAATTCCTAAAGCATTTGAACCGGCAGAAGACTAAATAGACAAACCGAAGATACTGATAGATTTTCTGGATTTCAGTAGTTTTCAATAATACTTCTGGAACCATAACTTTTAACTTGACTAGCGTTACTAGAGCCATAACCTCAATTCGGAAATGGCAACCAATGCTTTAGAATAAAAAATTTTGGTTTTTTTTTTTCTTATTTCCTTCTAGTAACCTTCGGATCCTACCGATAGATAGTTATCAGCTACTTGAGAAAGCCAAACAGGGCTTCTTGAATGGGCTTTATAAAAACCCATTTTTAGGACTAAGTCATCTCCTTATCAAAACCTTAAAACTTATTCTCAAACCCTATTACTCATCTACTTGGTTCTAAACCCTAGACCTCTTCCTCTCATCCTTTTTACAATCCTCATGGCTCCAATAAAAATGGTGGTAACCAAAGGGAGGAAGAGAGTGGCTCTAACCTCAGATAAAATCAAGTGGTTAATCTCAGAGGAAGCAGAAGAATGTAGAGAACTATTTAATAAAAGAGATGTTGAACTAGGTAGGGACATCAATACCAGTTCCCTCATTGGAAGAACATTTTGAAGTATCAGAGTGGACTAACATTTTGCAATGTGGATACAAGTGCCACCCTAAACCTTTTAAGATGTTCTACTGCAACTTTGTTGTGGATGGATATGAGGAGCACATTAGAATCAAGAGTCTGTTGAAGTAAGTCCCTATTGAATTTGGGATCAAGGAACTGACAACATTTTTAGCTGTTGAACCCTCAGGTTACCATAAAGTATTTAGTCACTAAAACAAGTCATTCAGTGTTTATGAATCATGATGTATGTATGGAATCATCATGAAGGATTATAATGGAATCAATAGTATCAAGTGCAATGACCTAACTGATTTTTGCCGTATCATCGTCCATATTATCTCCTACAACATTCTTCCAAAGAGTGGACATTGAAAGGAGCTCAACCCTTTCCAAATCTATGTGACCTATTACATTCATGCAACCATTAGGATCAATCTTCCATATGTTATCATTCATCATATGGTTTACAAAAGAAGCAATCACCACAACAACCATTTCTCTATGGTAGGATTCTTGGACAGATCAGGCACACTTTGGAGTACCCACTCAGTATGAAATCTAAAAGAATGGATGATTTTCTATAGACAAAAAAGCTATCCACTTGATGGGAATCAAAACTCCTCCTCATGATAACAAAGGAGGTAGTGGTGCTCCCAAATGTCTGGTGATTGAAGAAATGCTTCAAAATCATCTGGATCATCTTGAGTCTCGCATCATGGGTCGACTGGACAGCATAAACAAGATGCAGCTAAGATTATGAAAGCCATTAAGAACATGGATGATGAAGAAGCTAGTGAAGATGATGTAACATCTTGAATTAGAAGCGGATGAATGTCTCGGTGCTTGGACCTGGCTGACATTGAGGGCAGTGGTTGTTCCACTTTGGGCTAGCATATACTGCATTGGAGGTGGAATAACTATCAGTTTCCACAGGCCAAGTAGGGTAAGGAAGTGGACAGGAAGGTGTTGACCAAATCTCACCTAGAGGATTGTAAGGCTCAGTAGTATGGGCTACTAGTGGACTAAAAATAGGGTCATCAACGGGTCACCCACTTGACCACCAGCCAGCTGGTGACTATGACTATAACTTGCTGGAGGCCGAATAGCAGGAAAATTTTTGGAATCTTTACTGTGAGGTCCACACTCCTACACTTCAAGCCACCATATTAACCTCAATTGAAGGGGGTCCATATGCTGACTGTATACCACCATACTGCTCAGTCAGAGGTAGGGCCCACATGAAGTTATTGAGTTTTAACCTCATTGGGGTAATGATGGGACCATAGCTAAACATGTGCTAAGGGTTGATGGCTATAAATAGAATCCCACCCCCTTTTCTCATATTCTGCCTACAAAATCTTGGGCAAAGGAGAAGAAAGGGAGAAAAGGAAGAAAGGAAGAAGAAGAAGAAGAAGGAAGAAGAGGAAGAAAAGGAGGTGCTATATTGTTGGTGGTGTTGGTGCTGCTGCTACTACTGATGGTGGCCGTTAGCACTTCTCCTAAGCTGCTACCAGAGGAAACCCTAAGCTACAAATGCAGATGCTATTGCTGTCGGACTACTTGGGAGGCTGAACAACTGTACAAGAAGAGTTGCTACTGAGTGAGTGGTAAGATTACTCCCCAAACTTGTGAAATTTCAGTGGTATAGTTAGGACAATATTATATGGTTAGTATAACATAAAATTAGAGAATGAGAATTGGCTCTTGGGATACAACTAAGCTCCCTACAGATGAAGCCCCAATTTTGGGACTCGAATTGGGACCCAATTGGCTGTAAGATTATCCCAGTAAACCCTAGACCAAGGTGCTTTTCCAATTGAAAAAAATAGACTATAATTGGAGATGGGATGATACCATATATGTTCCCAATTTTATCCAAGAATGGGCCAAAAATTTAATTGGGTCACCCAAGTAGGAAATTTGGAAAATTGGGACTCAATTGACCTAAATTGGCCCTGTGCTCAATAAATGAACCCAAATTGGAATTGGACAAGGGTTCCAATAATTTTAATAAATCCAATTAACGGTAATTGGGTGATGAATTAACTAGGATGGAGTTAGAATCCCCAATTAATTCTCAGAAAACTCAATTGAGAACAAATGGACTAAATTAGGGTTTGGTGAAATTAGGCTGAAATTAGCCAATCTGACACCTCACACATGCCCAAGACCATATAAGAAAATATAGAAGACACCCTGAGGCCCAAAAACCAGAAATTGGTCCCGAAAGAATTCGACTGTAAGTAGGGCAGAATTGAAAATTCTGACCTCACACATGCCCAAACCATATTGAAAAATTTAGAAAACACTCTGAGGCCCATGTGTAAAGATTCCAATTACTCTACCACTGTGTTCCTTTCATTTTGACCATTGGCCCAAGACCATATTAGAAAATATAGAAGACACTCGGAATGTTTTGATATTTTATTTTCTGTGTGCCATGTGTAGTGCTGTGATATATCTATTTTGGATCTATTTTATATAAAATTATAAAATTACACATGTGGCATGGTTTTACCGAGTTTGTTGTGATCAAGATTTTTTGGATGTGGTTAGTAATATAGTTGGATGGTAGTAATTATAAATTGACACTTTGAGGTATGGTGTAGCCGAGGTGTGGATTCTGCTATTGTGGGCTTAGAAGTCAATATTATAATTATGACCACAGTTGGATGATTGGATGTTGTGGATTGCTATGGGTATATGTAGATTGCATATGGTTAGATCACATCCCATTACTATAACCCCTTGCCAAATAGGAGGTAAGGTATTGCTAATCCCACTCATTGGTAGGTCTTGGAGGACCACTACACCCGGGTATGACATATTGTATCCATAGAGGGTATAGCATGGTACGACGTACTGTACACATGATTATCTGACAACATGGGAGACCGATGATGGTGTGGGATTCCATGACCACGGCTATCAAGGGTTACTGGTTTGGCTGGGGGGACTGAGGTTCTTTCTGGGACTGGATGACTCCTGCTTACAACTAGCTTGTAGCTCTGAAGCCCAATATACTAGGGAGGGGATACCACTTATGTTGTTTATAGCATTTATACCCATATATTGAGACTTAGTAATTAGAATGAATTATTATTAATAAAAATGGATCATGTGGCTATGCAGATGTAGCATTATATTATGGTTATTTTGTCGACGTGCATTTGGCATCATATTTGAATGTATACTTGCCTGCTTATCTCTCACTGAACTTTTGAAGTTCACCCCTTGTGGATTTATGTTTTTAGATGGTGGAGCCGGAGCTGAAGCGAACAAGTGATCAGCAATGGTTGTGAGGCTGTGTCTACAAGACACAATGGAGAGGATTGTGACTTCCTATATTGTGATTATTATTTTATTAATTCTAAGGTGTATTTATTTACGTAATCTATGGATTAAGTTAAATGTTGGGCCTATGTTAATATTTTATCATCGTAGGTTTGATCACAAAGAATTTATAAATTTATGAATTTTATAAGCATACTTTGATTTTAGTGGAGGATCTCATGGTTTTTTTAGGTCATCGACTGCTTTTGTGATCTTGGTGAAAATAGGCTGATTGGTTGAAAATCCAGAGCCGCATGTCTTGGCCTATATTTGAGGCAAAGTGTGACAGATGACATGAAGGGGTAGGACTTATGCTATCTATTTAGGACCTCTTTTTTACATTTCCTATTTAAGTTTTTTTTTTTCAGTTTTTAAGTTTATATAGATGTTAATAGTTGAACTTTTAATTTCTAGATGTTATGTAAAATTTCCTCTTAAGCAATGAATGCTTATTTTTCCTAAATGCTTGGTTATCTAAAATTAATTCTTTTATTATGCATATGTTTAGGGGGAGCATGCCTATTATTGCATGCTTATCTTTAATTTTAACTCTTATATATCCTTAAGGGAGCTTCGCTCTACCCTCCCCTCTCTCTCTCTCTCTCTCTCTCTCTCTCTCTCTCTCTCTCTCTCTCTCTCCTTTTTATAGACAAAAGGGGGAGAAGGATTTAATATGAAAATTTGATGCGATCCAACCTTTCAACAACATTTTTAGTTTAAACTATAATTTTTCATCATTTATTTGTCATCCCCAAAAAGTGAAATATTTTTGGGGATACTCACTCACTCCCGTAGATTGTCGGGGATCAATCCATCTCATATATTGGTTTTGATGATAACAAAAAAAATATACTAATAAATATCTATCAAGTTATGTGTCAAAGCAAGCATACAATATATCAATACATATCAAGCATAGATATTGGACTTCAAGAGGTTAGGGCTTAAATAATCAAGACCTTAAAGTATCAATACTTGAAGACAGTATCATGATCCCAAGCATCAAAGACTTAAAGAGATCAAGTGTGCAAGGCAACATGAAGATACTAAAGACTCCACATGAAGTCTAAATGAAGACCTACAATGTCGAGTCATTTGTAACAAGCACACACATCCCACACACAATACAGCATTCTCATGCATTCGCATTAGTATAAGAGCATATTATTAACCTAATATGACCCTAGGTGATTCCCAATGACTATGCCTTAAGACCCCAAGTGTGTTGGCTATGCCAAGCCACAACCATCGTTAAATTAAAAGCAAGGTTCACACTCAAGGAGATTTTTGGTTGTTTTTAATAATTGAATCTGAAGACACTTTATTAGGTCAATCTGAACCCGAACAAAGAAGTTACAACTGTTTCTGTAAAGGCAGTCCATTAGGCGAAAATCCAAAGGGCTACCGATAACTATCAGTTCAGTTTTGTTTTCACAAACTTGTTAGGCCTTCGGCTAACAAAAGCCAACTGATAGCTACCAGCAGAATACCTTCCAGTAAGATCATCCTGGTGACCAAGTGCCTACCAGATGGTTTGAATGTATTACAACATCTAGTTTGACCATTCCAACTACTATATCTTTCAAAATGTAACGTCAACTAGTAACTATCGGTAGGAACTGATAACTACCGATAGAGCAAAAATGCATCCGTTGGACACAATTTTTACTCAGTCTTAAATCTGTAGTTACTCATTTCAGACCAGTAATTACCGATATAAATACCCCCACTAAGGGTCTTTAGTAATTAATTAATTCTACTTACTGAAAAGTTATTATCAAAGCTAAAAAAACAAAAAAAGGGTGATCATTGCTTGAGTTCAAGTTTCGTTCATTGTGCATTGTTTCCAAAGAAGAACTCAAGTATTTCAATACAAGTCTTCCACATTGATTGGCTTTTCACTTGGAATATACCAAGGTACATTCTCTCTTTATTATTGCATACATTTGCATATCATGCACCACATGAGGTAACATTCAAATTCTATTCCACTTGAATTTCTATTAGTCCAAGAGTTGGGTTGACTCTAGTATTGGACAATTTCTTTTACACTTTGTTCTAGACTATACTTGGACAAGGATGTAGGATTCTCTTATCCTTACAAGATTGTATAGGTCTCTCTCTACTTGTAAAGAGATTGATAGAGGTCACTCTTTACCTGTGAAGGAGATTTTGTAAAGGATCCTCTTATCCTGAAAAAGAGTTGTAAAAATGTTTCTTCCCCACTTACTGTACTGAAAGGGAAGAGCTTGTGGATACTTTTCAAGCGAAACTTGTGAATAGAACCGAGTTGAGTCGAACCAATATAAACCTTTGTGTTAAATGTATAATTGTATTTACTTTTATACTCTACATTTAAATCCACTAGTGACAACCTATTCACCTCCTTTAAGTTATCCAACATGCTTGCCTAGAAAGTTAGCCTCGGATGGCTACTTTGTGTTGCCCCTACTATGGTTAGCCCCTATGTCGTGGCATGGGTTGCTTCATAGGCCTGCCCCATCATTGCCTATGTCTCTATGTGATGCCGCCCGTTTGTGCAAGTCATGGCTGGACTTAGTCTTGCCTCCTGGGCTGCCAGGCCAGCCACTCGTTGTGCCACCTTATTCAGCCTACCCATATCATCTTCCCACTTGGCCTCTTGGCTGTTACTTCAGTCACTGGTATGCCACATCACCAGTCATATGCCATTTCATCACATTTTAACACCTTGGCTCTTGAGCATCAATCAGAATCTTGTCATCTAATGTTAGCCTATGTCTCATACGTACCTTATTAACCCCATGCATGCATCATCAAAAAACTTCTCATACACACATCCATCATCACACCCATATGCATGCATGTCATATGCCACAAGTCATCATCATATTTCCATGTCATCCATCTCCATCATGACATATCATGCATGTATCATATCAAAACAACCATATCTGCTAACTCTTCCACATGCCATGCCATCATAACACTTTGTATAACATAAGTGCCACATCAGCAAATGGGGCTGATGTATCAGCTCTCACGCATCAAACAACTCCACATGTGAAATGCACTTCTTTGGTGCATTTTGTCAAACTCACTCATCAAAAATTGGATCGACGTGATTTCAGTTGCTTTGAAAAGATGACTCGACGATCTACATGTCTCTAATATATCCCACTTGACTTGCCAAAATTGGGCCCGAAATTAAACTATTTTTCCAGTTGTTGTTTGTCCTGTCCATCGCTGCCAAGTGCTTCTCAGTCATTATCAGACCTCCCCCAAACACTGCCAACTAAGCCCATAAGTCTCGAAAAGATTGACAATTAATGTAAGATTGAATCATAAGTAATCCAATCCAAATTAGGATATTTAGTAAATTCAATAAAAATCAGATTTAGGGACAGATAGAATGAACAAAGTAGAAAACTGAGAATGAAGGAAAGAATGGGTGTAGGGAAATGGCAACCTTCTTTGTGCATTAGGATTATTGTTTATTGTAGGCGGAGCATTAGATTGGGCAACAGTAGTCTCCTTCAACTCTTCAAACTTTTGGTCCATGGTATCCATCCTTGTGTTCAGTCATTGGAGGGATTTCATAAAGTCGTTGGGTGATTTTCTCCTTTCCAAAAAGCTTAAAGTATCTTCTTCCTTGCCTCGAGCTAAAAAAATTCAAGAACTATTTTGGAATGCTCCAACGGATGGGTTCACTAAGTAGAATATTGATGGGTGTTCTCTTACAAACCCAGGATGTTCGGGAGCTGGTGGCATCTTTAGAGGAGAAAAGGGAAATAGCTTAGGATGCTTTGTTATTTATGAAGGATTTGGATCAAACTTTATGGCAGAATTTGCAACATTCTTTCGTAGCCTCAAGTTTACTTCTACAAAAATATTGACCAAGTTATGGATTGAGTGTGATTCACAATTAGTGGTGACCTGCATCAAAAACTAGAAAATTCTATGGTGCTTTCAGAAATCATGGCTATTTTTCAAAAGCTATTTGAACAGCACCCTTCGGGAGATATCTCATTTCTATAGAGAGACAATTATAGTGGTAGAAAAGTTAGCGAAACATGCCTCGGCTACCCGTACTTCATCAATCTGGGATGGTGTTTCTAACTTTATCGTCTCTAATCTAGATTGGGACTATCTTCAAAGACCAAGGTTCCAGTTTTTGTAGTTTTCTTCTTTTGCTTTGAGTTTTTACTCTAGTGATGGCCATGTCGAAGGTGGAGTAAGGACTTGAAGAGTTCTTTTGTATTCTCCCATTTATTTATTTATTAATATACACTTGCTGATCTTTAGCCAAAAAAAAAAAAAATGGTTAAAGGAATTTCATCACATCCTCCAGTGAATATTGGTTGAAACTCTCTTCTACCGTAGATCTTTCAAACCAACCAACAGAATCTAAAGATATTTTAGGGTTTTGTTCAGCACCCTAACCCCTCTACTTAGCCCAGGTTTGGCCCCATTCTGAGTCTTATACTTACAACCGCAGGAACCCGAGTTCTACCCTAGCCGCAGGCCTAGTTCTCTCTAGGGTATCGATTTCTGCTATTGTTTTCTGTTGCTGTTTTATTCTCTGCAGTCACAAGTCATTCTTGGGATTATTTTCTGGTTCTCGATTCCCTTGTATGATTTCTAGACTCTGTTAAAACTGATCTGAAGATTGGATCTGAATTGGTTTAGGCTTTAACATATTAGGAGTTTGTTGCCTAGTGTAACCTATTTCTACATTAAGTGGTATCAAGCTAACCCTTACTGCCTTGTCATTGCATGCTCTGCTTAGCTACCTGACATATCCTGCACAGCTCATTCACTACTACACCTTAATTACCACCAGACACTGCCAACTTAATCAGAAAATTTGCCACGTCACTTTATGAGCATTACCAACACTGAACGCATCATTGCCGCTACTATGCCCTTGATGATTGCTCCGTGTGAGTGTGTTGACCATGACTGTATTGACAATAATGGCAAAACCAACTGTACCACTATCACACCATCAACTGCCATAAGACCAACAACTATTTTGTTGAATGCAAGGGTTCTCCTGCATAGCTTGAGTTATACTCATTTTTCTTATTTGTGTAGAGATGACTATATATGTTTGTGCCCATACTATTTCTAAGTGGACTCTGTGCTACCTCCACTTTGCTTGTGGGAGAAGTTTTACCCCGATGATCTCCTTAAGATTGTATTTATATTTTTTTTATTTGACTTTATAAATTTCCAAACTTACAGTATTTTAAGTGAAATAAAATAAAATAAAATAAAAGCTAAGTTAGTTGACATTCACTATCCAAACCTCCGTAAGATAGTAGGAAATGAAATGTGATAAAAAAGACATGTAAAACACATCATTAGTGGAGAGTGGAAACAAGACTTGTTTCCAATCAAAAGCTACTATCAATGGTGTAGAGGACCAAGAGTAGTCGTCTTCATTCCATAGCTGGTAACACTTTTGCTAGATAAATTTATTGTCATCGACTTAAGTCATGTTGTACATGGAACAAGCGAGATAAATATGCATATATTTGTGAGACAAAGTGGGCTTGAATACATTTTTTATAGGTGGCCTTTTCCATAAAGTCTCGCTAATGTGAGACAAAGTGGGCACCTACCATCTATTTGTGTTTGTACCATCACTAAAAACTCCATTATCACATTTTAGGTGTTAGAAGTTTGGTATGGAGTCTAGACAAAGGGCTCAATAATGGTGGTACATCGTCTGGAGGGAATGCTCCTGTGGGAAGAATTATAACGTGCAAAATTCTCTCTCTATATATATAGAAAAAGGAAGAGGGTTTCGTAAAAGGTAACGTGGCTTCTGAATCAGTATAGGGTAATGTCTGCATCAGCATAGAGATCAATAGGAGTGCACGTAAAAGCATCATTAGTGATAGAATTTCCATCTTTTATGTGGGGTAGGGTTATCATTTCACCTAACTATGTATCTTGATGCAAGGGCCAAATTACCTTTTATGATTCTTTTTTCCTTAAAAAATATATATTTTATTTACAAAACCTTTATTAGCATTTGATTGAAAAGTAGCATCTTAATTAAGAGTAACGTGCAAAACTCTATTTAGCATGCGTGATTCTCTTAGACACATACCCACACCACTAAGATTAATATGGATTATTTATGGGTGCTTTATTATCCTGGACTCAAAGATTCTCATTCATGCACTGGTATTAGAAGGTCTATTGGTATTGGTTCTTTCTCTTTGATGTAAACTTAACCTCAAAATTGATTGTATCAGATAGGACCCACTAATAGTTATAGCAAAATCTACCCAACCACCTCACATTCTTCCCATTCATGCACTGATATATATAATGACATGTCCGTCAATATTGGGTCTTTGTTTCTTTTACAATTCTAGCTCTTTGGTTCAAAAGTAACCTCAAAATATATTGCTTGTATTAGATAGAGGACCCACTTATATAGCTATAGCAAACATACCCAACAACCTCACATTCTTCCCATAATCTTTGCCTTCCATGTGCAACCCAACACAAACCTTTGAAAGGGTCATAAGGGAGGCAGCCAAGGCCTCTTTCTTGGTATTGTTAAAAAGGGTCTTCATTCTCTCTATTTATTCCTATGATGACGTGCCTACCTCTCTTTCTACAAGTTCAACGCATTTTCTCATATTTAAACTAAAATTTTTTTTTTTTTTTTTTGTTATATATAGATATATATATATATAGCTACAATTTCAACGCATTTTCTCATATTTCTTAAAATTTAGACTTAATTCACCGCTAGCTGTTGCGGTGTCCTCCCCTTTTAGTATTTTTAGAAGGTATTCACATATCTTTATTTTGAAGATGCATGAACATTGGGGGGAGAAAAAAATTTCCAATTAATCCTTATTAAACAGCAATACCCAAGAGGTGATCAGGAGATGCCATTGCTTTGACATTATTCTCATGTTAGAATCAGAAATAAACAAATAAATAAAAACTAGTTTACTCGCTCTACCATTATTCAAGGGATTTAGGCTCTGATTGGATTTTGGTCGATCTTGGATCTTGGACCTCGGCAGTTGGTAGTTTTTTCTGGTAAGGCAGGTTTGGTAGTGGTATCCTCATCTATTAGTTGTTGTTATACACACATGATGGGTGTCCACTTTCCCCAAAATAACATCTATGCAGACTTCAAATAAATAATAGTAATAACATGGAAGCCAATAATTAAGTTTGAAGTGGGAAGAAAACCACATGATTTGTACCCCATTTCTCATACATTATGCTCCATGTAAGTTTTGGGTATTGAGTATAAGACATGGTTTATTTATTCATTTATGTATTTATTATTATTTTTTTTTTTTTTTGGGGGGGGGGGGGGAGAGGTGCCATTGCCATTAAAACTCACAATTTTGGATGTCCTTAGCCTTTCTGACTTCCTATAACTGATATACCATTGGGAATCTCTTTCCTTGGAGGATTAAAGAAGCTGGTTTAACCCTCAAAGGACGCATCTCAGGTAACTTGGACTATACGTAAGAAAGCATAAGTCATGAGTTTGATTCCTTTATAACCCTTAGGGGAATATCTTAAAATATTGTACATGTTTTAGCAAAGCTCCCATCTTTGATAAAAACAGAAAGGGTTGGGATAGACTCTGTTGATGAGGTGATGGTCATCACATTACCAAGTTATCATTTTAATGGTCATTGTAGTGACCGTAGTAGAAGGACAAATTGGTGGGCGATTCCGCTAATAGGAAGGAGCTGTTGTTTAACGGATCTTACAATCTTATAAAGCAATATCAATACGGTTGAAAAAATTAACATGCCCTAAAAAGATATCCAGCATTCTCCATTGTCTTTATCACTAAATAACTACACTTTCTAGTGAGGAAAGAAAGGATTCTCCCTTTCTTTTAATCAATTTTTTAAACTATTTTTTTGAACCCAAATGATTCTATTATTTTGATAATATGTGAGATATGAAAACCATTATTGATGTGCATTCGGGTGTTCTAACATGTGTGTTGGTGACATATTAAAATGATAGTAGCCAATGCAATGACGACAATCGTATGGAGCTAAAGCAAGCATATTGAGTTGATGAAGAATTGATGCAAATCTCAGAAAAAATAAGTTACAGTCGTCTATAACCGTAAAAGACAAAGAGCTTTAAGTCAAATCAAGATGAAGATAGTGTCTTTCATGAAAATCAAGGATTATCAATGCTTAAATGAAATATACATTGTAATCTTGATGTAAGTATCTCTACAAGATTATATGAGCTCATGAAAAAACAAAGAAACTAGATGGTTTGACTTAGAAAATATAAGAGATCTTATTGACCACAATCTTCCGTGTGAAGCTGCAGTCAACCAAGCTTAATGACAATTCTAAGAAAATCTTGATGGACTCATGAGACGGTAGTCCATGGGATCTCCTGTCAAGACAAAAATATTGGTTTTTAAATCTCCTATTTTACAGACTTCTATGGTAGTGCGTGATCTTCCACGCATAGATATTTAATTTCTAAACTTGAACAATTTGAATCATTTAATGTGTGACTTAGTGGATTATCAACTATAGTGTTCTCTAAGCATCTTTAACTGTATTTAAGAGGATTAATAATTAATTATTCTTGGGACATTAGTAAATCCTTGATCGATAGTGAAGTATTAAACACTTCCCATTAATGTTCTTAAGCTCAATTCAAATATCTTCTTGAATGAGCTTGGGACTAATAGCTAGCTTAACGGTTAGTTGGGTGCTTATAAAAGCTTGAGCCATACAAGCAACAGGGATTGAGCTACTACACAAGGCAATGAATTCTCACAAGATAAGAGCTTCATATAAATATCTTATTAAAAATAGGGTAAAGAAAATGATTTGTGACGATGCAGATGTACTTAAATGGATATAGTTTCAGATTTGAAAGAGAATTCATTTACTGCAAAGAGGGTGAGCTAGGAGTAAGCTCATGGTTGTACGTGGAGTACAAAAGGAAATCCTTAGCTGTTGGCCCAATACTCAATCTAAATGACTATGAATGATGAGAAAATCGTTAGCTATTAGCATGGGTACACAACTCAAATGATTGTACTTATGTGAAAAAATCCTTAGTCATGGAGATTTGGGTGTCAATCTGAAGTGAAATAACCTAGAGGGGGGTGAATAGGTTCTACTAGTGGAAATTTTAACTCTTTTCAATATATAGGTCCCAAGTGTGATTGTAAATTAAAAACAATGCGGAATAAGTAAAATAGGCACAATCACACAACACAAGATATATAGTGGTTCGACTCAATCTGAGTCTAGTCCACTCCCTACAAGAATCCTCTTGTAAAGTATTCCACTAGTTCTCCCTTTCAGTGCAGTAGGTAGGGAAGAAAACCTTTATAATCTTTTTCATGGATAAGAGTATCCTTACAAATCCCCTTTACAGGCAGAGAGACACATTTACAATCTCCTTTGCAGGTAGAGAGGCACCTTACAATCTCCTTTAAGGTAGAGAGGCACCTTACACTCTTTTAAGGATAAGAGGATCATTACAATCTCTTAAAGATGAGAGGGTCCTTACACAAGCCTAAGTACAGTCTAGACTTAATGTAAAATAGAAAATGGAGAAGTGGAATAAAAGAGAATTACCTTTGGTGTAGTGCAAATGAAATATGCAATGATGATAGAATGAATGCACCTTTTGAAGTCTTCTTGATGCTTGTAATGTAAATGCCAAGATGTAAATGAAAACTTGTAGATGGTCTCGAGTTCCTCTTGAATGTAAAATAAAGAACTTGAACTTAAGAGATGGTGTAGTCCAATTCTCACTTCTAATGCTCAAATAATGCTTCTCTAAAGTTGGGATTAATTGTTTATTAATGAGTAGCATTAGAGATATTTATAGGTGAGCTTAAGAGAGCATTATAGGCAGGAAATCAGGCTCAAACGGTTGTATTCTGGGACCAACGATCGACCGCCATCGGTAGTCGATCGATCGAAAAGAGTTGTTATAGAAAAATATAGCCATTAGGGCACTTCCAGGTAGTCACTGGTCAACCGAGACTTTTTATCGGTCGACAGTCTATGGTCTCGGACAGTTCCGATCGACCGGGGCTTCCATCCGATCAACCACCAACATGACAGACTCTGTTTTGACAGAACGTTGTCATACTGACCAGTCGTTAGTATTTTGATCATAAATTTTTGGTTTGACCTCGAAATGACCTAAAATCAATTGCGCTAAAATCGCAACTCAATTTCCTAAAACTTCTATGAAGGTTTAATCTCCTGATACAGAATCTAAGATTATCCAAAATACCCTTAAGTCAGGTAAGGGGCCGTTTGATAACACTCTAGGAGAATGTTTCTGGTGTTCTTCTATTCTGCGGGAATACAAATAGAACAGAAATATGTTTGGCATGTCCGGTTCATTTTTGTATTCCCCCAGAATGAACCAATGAAAAAGAATGACTAAAGAATACATTGCAAGAGTACAAAAAAGTTACTTTTCTATTCTTTTACAAACTTAAAAGAACAAAACCATTCAAACCCCCACAACCCCTTTTCTGCAACTCACGATCAAAAACCCCCAAATCCATCGCTTCCCTCCAACAGGTTCTCACTCTCTCGGTTGCCGCTTCCCTGCAACGATCTCTCTTCTCGATCGTCGCTTCCCTGTCTCTCCCGGTCGCCGCTTCCCTACCTCTCTCGGTCGTCGCATCCCTGCCTCTCTCTCGGTCGTCGCTTCCCTGCCTCTCTCGGTCTCCGCTTCCCTGTAACTCTCTCGATCGCCGCTTCCCTACAACAGGTATTGTCTCTTTCTGGATCTCTCGCTCCCTCGCTCTCTCACTCTCTCATAATCTCACTCTCTCGCTCTCTCTCTCTCTCTCTCTCTCTCTCTCTCTCTCTCTCTCTCGCTTCCCTGCAGCAGCTTTCCTCAAAACTGTCTCACCTAGTTTTTTAAAAAATCACAAGTGGTTCCCTGCAGCAGCTTTCCTCAAACCCATATGAATTAATTGATTAATGGTAATAATCAATAATCAACAATCAATTTGTCTGTTAGTAGAACAAATACTGCTATGTAAGAAAACCCCCTCCTCTATTCTTTCTCTCTACTGAAATTTTCAAGTATACAATAAAACTCTAAAAACTAATAAAAAAAATTTCACAATTTAAGAAGACAAAATTTCCAAATAATCTACTATAATTTCATCTTCTCTTTGAATTTTGGAATTATTTTATGGGTTTTTTTTTTCAGTCAGAGGCAACAGAGATGGTAGCATCTCTACCATGGCTGTCATCTATGCAAACAGACAAACCTCTATCTCTAAATTAGCAGGATTTGAAACTCCGGTTTCGTTTTCTTCTTCTTTCTTCTTTCAGTTCTGGGTTTATTCATCTTAAACCCAGAAAGAAAAATTCGGGAATAACCAATTTAATCTGGGGTTTTCAGCCATTAATTACTTGTTTTTTTCTCTCTGTCGCTCTTTGTTCGCATGCTAAAAGAAGATTTTTTTTTTTTCTTTCTGTGTTTTTGCTTGAAGAGAAGATTATTTTTTTCATCTTTATATTCCAAGTAATTAATAGAGGTAAAATATTTGAGCATTTCTTCTTTTCTTGATATGTGTTTCTTATTTCACTCTCGTTTCTTGCTTGGATTTTGGGACATCTGTAAATTGCAGTGATTTGGGAGATTTTCTTGCTCTGATATTGTGATTTTTGTGAAGTCTGAAAATGTGTTTGGTGAATTTTTTATTTTTGTCTGGTTATGGTGATCTCTGTTCTTGACTACTCAAGTTTCGTAGTTGATTACTTTGATCGATCGTGATGGGTTTCTGAAAAATACTCATTTGAGCATATTTCATCATTCTCATCTTAAGATTCTTATTTATTTATCTGTTAAATTTTATCATCATAAAATATTGTCTATTTATATTAATGTGGCAAGGAAGAAAATTTTCAGTGCTTAATGAGATTGATATTTTGGATGAAGGTTGGTTGTGTAAATTTCAGTGCTTAATGATATTGATATTTTGGAGCTGGAAGAGGGCTTTTATTATGATTAGAGTATTCTATTTTGATGAGAATGATGGAAAGATCAATTTGAAGTTCTTGAGCATGATGTAAACAAATACCAGAAAAGACATGTATTTCTATTTTTAGGCTATAATGAGATGTGTTTCTATTTTTAGAGTAATGGCATCCACTTCGAGAGCTAATAACGAGGCAACAAAATGGACTCAAAGTGAACAAGATTGTCTCCTGAAATTAATGGTTGAACAAGTGAAAGTTGGTAATAAGAGTTTCAGCACTTTCAATAAAGGTGGGTGGAACAATATCAAGAAGGGGCTTGAGGAAAAAGCTAATCGGTCATTCACGATGGTTCAATTAAGGAATAAGATGAATAAAATGCGATTCGATTACAGTGCTTTCAAGAAACTACTAGATACTACAAGTTTTGGTTGGAATTCTGTGACGATGACCTTTACAGTCAAAGATGAGAGTGTTTGGGATGTACAAATCAAGGTATACTATACTTTTATATGATTTTTTAATATTGGGTGTAATTTTATCTAATAGCTAGTTTGTAAAATTTTCAAGCAAATCCTAATTGGTCAAAGTTTAGGAGGAATGGGCTACCACATTGGCCTGAACTATGTATAATTTTTGGAGATTCATATGCTAGTGGGATAGGAGGATTCGGGAATGAATCTGATTTTAGGTTTGAAGAGGAATTGAGAGGTGTTGATGATGAGGTGGATGCAAATGTAGATGTAATTCTAACTACTCCATTGGCCAATACCTTGCCAACAGATTATTATGAAAGCCAAGATCCAGGAACTGATCGACCTAGAGTCAACAGAAGACTTGATAGGACACCTACAAGATATAGGAAGAAGAGTAGGACAACTAGTATTGAACGCGCCATACAGACCCTAGCTGAGTCAGTAGCAAACAAGAATACTACAACCCCTAGCTCAATCCCAATGGGTCTCACTCCAAATACCACAGATTTTAGCACTTCTACTTGTGTTAGATTATTAGAAACCATGAATGATATCCCAAGAGAGTTGCATATTAAGGCGTGCAAGAGGATATTGGTGGACCGGGAATGGAGAGAATTATTCATTACTCTCAAGGATGAAACGGAACAATTGGCTTTTGATGTGTTAGATTGATGGATGATAATCTAACCTTTTTTTTTTAATATGGATGGTTGTAATGAACTACATTTAAGACCTTTTGTAGTAGGATCGATATATTTTGTTAGGTACACTTGATGTAAAAGTGTAATATGGATATTTACACTTTATGCTACTTTTCTAAATATGCCAGTTAAATTTTACTATAATTGTAGAAAAAATTCTGTTGGATGTCTTTTGTTTTAAATACTTATTACATCATCTGATAATTATGCATGTTGGATGATTATAGTTTTATAGATCTTTTGGTACATTTATTAGGGGATAAACATTTGTATGATATTAACAAGTTTAAAATTTATATTGAATCAGTTATGGCAGATGTCAATAATACTCCAATAATCTCCTCTACTAACGACGATGGAGAAGAATTGATTCTCGTAACATTGTTGATAGTACAATATCATTATTCCAGCGATTTACACACTAGAGAACCACGCAGGGATAGTGCATTCACAGGGGCAACATGGGTACATGAGGTGTTGCATGGGCATGCAAACCGTTGTTACAAAGAATTTGGCATGGAACGACATGTGTTTTTAAATTTATGCCTACTAATGAGACATTGTGGTTGGTTACAAGACAGTCACAAAATTAGGGTAGATGAGCAATTGGCAATGTTCATGTTCAAAATAACAGGTGTAGGTCCTACTAATAGAGCAGTTGAGGAGAGATTCCAGCATTCAGGACAGACCGTCAGCTATTACTTTGGCAAAGTATTGCAAGGGGTGCTTAAGCTTTCTAAGGAGTATATCAAAGCCCCATCGTTTGATGAGATTCCTATAGAAATAATTGCCAACAACAAATGGTGGCCATATTTTAAGGTAAAATGAAAATTTTCTTTCTAATAATTTTACATCATTTTTTAACTTATGATCGTTTTTTGTTTCACATAATAGTGCTTTTGGTTAGTTTTTTGTTTTATTTTAATTAGAATTGCATTGGTGCCATAGATGGTACACATGTTACTTGTGATACCCTACTTTTTAAACCCGGTCTAATTATATGGTTGACCCGGTTTAACCATGCAGGACCCGAACCAGAGAGGGTTAAGGCGGGTTCCTTATGGACCATGATGACAAGGGTGACTTTGAACACGGGTTGGTCAGACAAGTCCGAGTCAGTACCAGAGGAGACGGGTGTACCCAAGTCATGCACGTGCACGTATCATAAGGCCATGTACGGGTAATACTAGTAAGTAGCCATATCCTAAAGCACATACGTATAATATACCTTATGCCGAGAGTCGAATTCCATCAAAAACCCACTTGTTGGCCCATTTTCTGCCCTCAAGTGGGCGGTCACAGGTGGGCGTATCCGCCCACCTGAGTGACCCACCCATGTAGTTACTAGTTGTTTTAGAAAGTATAAATAGCATTATTATGTTTTTCATTTTCTCATTTATTACATTAAGGAGGTTAGTGAGAAGAGTAAAGAGGAGAGAGAAAAGAAGGGAAAAAGAGAACGGAGAAGAGGAAAAGGGAAGGAAGAGGAAGAAGAAAGGGATTTAAGCGGCGCCAAGGTTCGATCTTCCCATTTCGACGTCAGAAGTGTGATCCCCAACACGAGATCTACGATCGGAGGTGAGCAAAGGCTATGTTTTTTAAACTTTCACCAAACCCAAGTAAAACCCTTGTTTGGGTAGAGTTCCTTGAGATCTTGTAAATCCCACTTGAGATAATGAATCTAAGGTTTAATAGATGGTCTACGTGTTGATTTTGAAAGATTTGAAGAAGTGTTTACAAGATGGGAGAAGCATTGGTGATTCTTGAGCACAGAAGTGATTTTCGGGGTTTTGATAGAGTTCTTGAGCAAAGAAGGTTAGATGGCTTCTCAATCCTTAAATCTAACTTAGATCTAGGCTAGAATCATCTCATAAGACCTTGAATGTGTGGAAAAATGTGATTGAAAAAACCCCATTTGATTCCCCAAAGGTTGGGAAAAGTTTCAGTGAAAAACACATTTTTTTGCCCTCTCAGGTGGGCTGAGACCGGTGGGCCGTACAGCCCGCCTGAGGGCACCCGCCTGAGAGGGCAGGCCCTCGGGGCCTACCGGTGGGCCGACCGGTGGGCCGACTGATGGGCCGACCTGCCCGCCGATCATGACCGATGGGTCGACCGGTGGGCCAACCCACCCACTTGAGATGACCGGTGGGCCATGACAGGTGGGCTATCCGACCCACCCGAGATGCCTCCAACTTGATTTTTGTGTCCGAATGGACCCAAAACGGACATGCAACCTCCTTTTATGATTCTAAATCTGATTTTGTCATCAAATCTTCTTATTTTTGACCTCAAAGTAGTGAAATACTAACCCCATTCACTTATGATAGGTTCACTAAAATTTACGTTTCTCGCGCCGGATCTCACCCGTATCGGGTGTGAGTCTTTGTACACTACAGGTAAGTGGGGAGAGGACGTTTGGCCTTATTTTAAGGCTTGTTTGGCATTCATTCAATTGTATCTAGACTATCCATGTCATCATGCAAACTATGTGTAGCTTAGTCATCCTCATATGAATATGACATGTTTGTTGTGTTTTACTTTCTAAATGCTAAATGATGATGTGCTTATGTGATGAATGATGAAATCATTGTGCATGGTGCATTCTTAGACTAAATGCCATAGTCGGCTTGGAAACGAGTGCATTGGTGGCCCGTGGAATGGGACACGGTGGCACTATGCAATCGTACTATGTCATATAGGAGCATGCGGTTTAGGATTGTCATCTTCCTGTGCTACGACCCTTCCCAATAGGGATTGAGGTGTTGGGTTACCATTTGGGGGGAAGCAGTGGTCGAGGTTGTCAGGTCACTGTGGCGGTTAGACATACGCCCTGCTGGTCATAAGGACAGTCGGTAACCTTGGTGGTATATTCAAGAGGGCCAATCGTACTGTTTTTAAATTATTGGAGTCAGCACCTTTACTTTCTATCATTTACTTTTACGTTGAGAGCCGGTAGTCGGCATGCTTTACTTTTCTGAGTACTCACGGTGGGCCTTCTCCGACAGCCCTATGGGCGTATTGCGGGATGGAGTTCGCAGCTCGTACCCGAAGTATACGCGCACTGTGGTTGTAGTAGCATTAAACCAAGGACTTAGTAATGTTTAGGTGGATGAGGTTTAAAATGAATTGCATAGCATGTAGTGCATATAGATGTGATTGTTGTGTGGATTGTTGTGTGGTCCTTCTTTTCACTTACTGTGCTAGTGAGCTCATCCCACGTGTACACCTCTTTTAGATGATTCTGCAGGTCATCTGTCTGAAGATCAAGGATCGGGCCCCACAGTTGAGTTCCCTGATGAGGATTGGTGGGTCCCTGAGGAGTATGAGCACGATACGGATTGCGCGTGCGAGGGCTGTGCTGTGGGACCGTAGTATTGACACCGTACAAAGTTTTTCTTTTTTATTCTTTTGATGACCCCTTTTTGTGTACTTGATACATGAATTGTTATTCTTTTTGTGTAAATATCATGCCTGCGGGGCCACATGTATTTATCTATATACTACAATTTGGGTATCAAGTATATTGGGGGTATTTACAAGTAAATTAAGTCTTACACTGAAACTTTTGAACGTTTATTTTAGATGTGTGTATACTGTGGTTGGGTACTGTATCAGAGGATCCTGGCAGGTTTGGGTTAACCGGAGTTAACCCAGTCACCAGTCCGGTTCTGTGTGAACGGGACATGACATTACTGCTATAGTTCCCAAGGGAAAACAGATCCCATATCGAGGATGGAAGGGGATAACAACCCAAAATGTGATGTGTGCCTGCTCGTTTGACATAAAATTCACTTTTGTATATGTGGACTGGGAAGGCAGTGCAAATGATTGTCGTATATTCAATAGAGCCCTAGAGGATCCTACCTTGCAATTTCCTCATCCTCCCCAAGGTATATCAATTCCCAAATTATCACGTATGCAAATGATTATTGTGTATGCTTTTAATGTCTTGCTTTATCATATTGTAGGGAAGTATTACGTTGTAGACTCAGGATATGCGAGTAGGAATGGATACTTGACACCATTCAAAGGAGAGAGATATCATATACCAGATTATAATGGAGGAAGAAGACAACCCAAAAGTACTAAGGAATTGTTTAATTATAGACATTCTTCTTTAAGGAATCATATTGAGCGTTGTTTTGGGATTTTAAAATCAAGATTCCCTATTTTAAAAAACATGCCTCAATTCTCACTTAGTTACCAAAGTCATATTGTGATAGCTTGTTGTGGACTTCATAACTATATTAAATCTGAACAAATAGCAGATGCACTTTTTCAACAATTTGGGGAAGATGACTACTATGATCCTAATGAAGAGAGAGTCAGGGTAGTCAACGTTCACGGAGAACAAGAAGATGGTGATATTGCTAGTACTTCTACTACAATTCATCAGGGCAGTCAACGTGTATAAGGAAGACAGATGAATGAGCTAAGGATACAAATTGCAAATCAGATGGCAGTAGATAAGGGTTACCCCCTGATTTGATTGTTTATGTAATAAAATTTCAAGACACCTATTTGCAGCTATGATTTTTATTTTATAATTCCTATAAACTTGAATAGTAGACTTTTGCTTTCTTATTAAGATAAATGTGGAAACTCTTTATGCTTATATTTTATTATTTCCTTTAAGTAATAGTATTTTAAAAGATAATTTCATAAACAAATTATTTCCTTATTTAAGTTAAATTTGACCATAATAGCATGTTTGTAATTATTGATTTCATTGTTCAAAAGTGAATTTTTATTATTGTACTCTCCAGAAATAGAAGTGTTTGTCAAACGTTGTTTCTGTTCTTTTCCTGTTCTAAGGACATTTCCGAAATAGTTTTACCAAACGCTGTTTCTATTCCCCCAGAGTGTCTTCACAGCATGGAATCGAAAAAGAACACTTCTGTAAAAGAACACTCTCCAGGAATGGAAGTGTTATCAAACGGCCTCCATGGTTTCTGAACTTCTGAAATCAAAGGTGGTTCATCTCCATCAAACTGTCATGTTTTTTCCCAACAAATTACTGTGATTCAAAACAAATTACTGAAACTTCTGAAAGATATCATTTGTATACACTTTAGAGAGTTGTGATTCAAAACAACATTTTGTCTTCAAGACAGGAATGAAATGCATTGACTCACAATCTGCAACAACATCACAACTTATTTGTTTGTAATTCAGCCTCGCTATCTAAAAAACGATTTCCATTTGGTTCCAACACCTGTTCTTTTATGAGATTTATAGAATTGCACACTAGCTGGAGTAATTAAATGGTTGTGCTCGAGACTAATTTCCGTCACTTTCCATTTTTTAAAGTCCCTTAATTTAACCCTCATCATTGTTGGGCAACCAGTTCTTGTTTCTGGCCTTAAATGGTTTGTTTCTCCTTTTCTTTTTAAAGCCTTCTGTACTACAACAAATTACTGCTGCATATTTCTCTTTACTCTTTTCTCTACACCATGAACTCTTTACTCTGATGCCAAACTGTCATGCTACAGTACTCGCATCAAACTGTCATGTTTTTTCCCATCTCCTTTTAACTAACCTATATGGAGACTGGTGTAATGCAAGTGAGATTGGTGGTCACACCTTCCAGTTCCATTAATCTAATATTTGGTAAACTTATGATGATGAAATCTACATTTTGAGTCCAATTATGTAGAAACACAACCTTAAAACTCTCGAACTAAGAACTCTCTGTTTCGTGTTGCATCTTAGGCCAAGGAATTTCAGAAAAAAGGGGTGGAAAAAGGGTGGAAAAAGAGGTGGAAGAAGGGAGAAAAAGAGGTGTTCTTACCTTCACAATATTAGTACCTCAATCAATTCAGGTGATCGGACTCAAGAAACCCTCGATCGGAGATCGGAGTCGGGCACCGATTCTCCCTCCAACAGCTCCAAGAAATCCAAATTGATGAACCCTCAATCGGCTCTCAAGACAGTGTCCTCAGAGTGTTTTTTAAAGAAAGGGGAAGGGGTAAATGAGTCATTTAACATGAACTTCTAGCAGAATTAACAGCATAGGGTGCAGTTGTAATTTCAAACTTCACAGAGGTCTAAGTGTAATACTTGAAACATACATGGGAGGGGAGTGTAATTTCCTCTAAAGAAAATGTTTTGTTGAATGTGGGTGATATTAGTAAATAGTAATAATTTGAACCTATCCATAGATACCCTCCATTAACAACTTCTTCGTTCCTATACAACCTCCTAGTAATATTATGCTTTTGTAGATGATTGTACCTTATTTGGTCAGGCTTCTTCACAAGAACTTCATGCCTTTAATGCAATTTTAGATGAATATTGTCGTCAATTAGGACAACATTTAAATCTAGCAAAAATGAGATTTCAGTTCAGCCTCAGTATGTGCTCAAGTTCAAATGCCGCATTTGAGTAGCAACCTCAATCATCCTTCTTCTAGATTGGATGGCTATTTGGGAATCCACTATGTAGGAGGCAAATTATCAAAATCGGATTGCAATACTCTCATCACCTGGGTGCACCTGGGTGAGTCAACATTTACAAAATTGGAAAACTAAGGCACCATTTGATAACATTTCTATTGTTGCTATGTCTAGAAACAGTAGAAACGGCTTTTCATGTTTTTGAAACAGAAAAGGATTTTTTGGTGTTTGATAAACCTGTTTCTAAAAAAGTTTTGCAGATATAATGCCACTAAAAAACTCAATAGTATCATCAGCTGCTCAAAAGGGAGAGAGGGTTCAGTTGTCTCTTTTTAGATTTATAAAGTTGAGAGATTTATTGGGCAAAAAAGCCTTTTTTTCTCTCAATTTTGTTTCTAGAAATGACGGAATAAGTCTGACTTATTTCGTCAAAGTCATTTCTAGAATTGTAAATAGGCATAAATCAAATTTTAGAAGCCGGTAAAACATAACAACTTTATCAAACACTTTTTAGGCTGTTTCTTCGTTTCTGGGAACAAGAAAACGTAGAAATGGTAGAAACAGAACGTTGTCAAATGATGCGTAAGTTTCTCAGTTTTGCAGGTAAGCATACTCTTATACAGTTAGTTGTATCAGCCCTTCCACTTCATTATATGTCATGCTTCAGACTTCCATCCTCCATCCATAATTCTTTGGATTCTTTTAGGTCCCAAGTTCTTTTGGTCAAATGGAGAATCTACGTTCACGCCCACTCTCAGTTGGTCAACTATCTGCCAACCCAAAAGATGTGGTGGGCTCAATTTAAAGCTCTCGGCTCAAATGAATCAAGCTCTATTAGCTAAACGCAGGTGACAACTCCTTTTTTCAAATTTATCAATGAAGAATCGATATTTCCCACAAACTACTTTTCTCAAAGCTAATTGTCCCAATAATGCTTCATGGGGATGGAAGTCAATTTTTGGTGCGAGAGATTTATTGAATCAGGGACTTTTTCTTCAAGTTGGTGATAGTTCCATGGTTAATCCATGGACAGACTATTGGATCCCAAATGTTCCTCCTCCTACAACTCCCTTTCCATTACCTATGGAACCTCCTTAAACACTTTCTAGTCTTATTACTCCGAATGCTTGATGTTGGAACCAAAATTTAATTTTTCATTGGTGGCCTCCCGAAATAGCCTGGGGGATTAATCCAATTCACTTCTCCTAGCGAGCTGCTCAGGACAAGTTCATTTGGCTTGGTACCACCTCGGGTGTATTTTCAGTCTCATCAGCATCCATGATTGCTTTGGGATCAAATTGCAATACTCCCAATCCTGTGTGGTTAAAACTTTGGGACTCATATGCCATTCTGAAAATTCAGTTTTTTTTCTTGGAAACTTTTGCAAGGCAAACTTTTGACTCTTGATCTGCTAATTAATAAAGTTTTTCAGAATCTTCACAAGTCAGATAGAAACATTATCTGGAACTTAATGGAGTTGAATCAGCATTTCATGTCTAAAATTTTTTATCACCAATGCCGGACTACATTAGTTAGATGGTCTCCTCCAAACCCTCATTATATCAAGATAAATGTTGATGGTGCTTCCAGGAGCAAACCCAAGTCTTACTGGTATTGGAGGTGTTTTTAGAGATCATAGCGATTCCTTTCTCTAGGGGTTTTCTTTCGGAATTGGCTTCGCTCATGCTTGTGTCGCTGAAGGTCTTGCTGTTTTTTTTTTTTTTTTTTTTTACTATTATCAACATTCTTGATCAAAATTTTCACTCTATTCCTTAGCTAATCAAAAACATTATAGCGTGTTGTTGGGTCCTAGCCACTTAATTTGTTCATATCTCCAACATCTCTTTTCCTGCTAGGTAGCTAAAGCTATTCTTAATAATCCATTAAGCAGGAACCTTATGATGACTTTTGGATCTGCCCTTTAACTAAGAATGGGTATCTTACTACTAATGTCGCTGCAAAATCTTTGATTAATTCTCAAATAAGGGTAATTAATAAGGCCTATAACAAGAATTGCCACTGATCACTTCTTTCGGTATACAAGTATCAAAGGCTCTCTACTGTGGACTGTCCTAAAATATATGGCAGCTTTGACCCTACGAAGGTAGAAACCGTATGGGATTCAGTCATGCTCTTTTAATTCTGAATATGTTCCCGTGTGTCCTTCCATTGACCTATCGGTCTGAATATGTTTCTTCGTGTTTTTATGTTTTCATCATTGCATAGTATATTTCATGGTCTGAGTTCTGTTGGGTCCATAATTATTGTTAAGATAGATAGACAACTGATCTCAGTGGCAAAGGTGTCAAAATTTGAACCAGGCCGGCAATATTAGCCCGACCCGACCTAAATCAAACTAAGGCTTATTGGATCGCCTTTGAATTGGTGTATTGTGGAACCGGCTAAAAATGTAATCACATTATACATGGTAAACTGAATTGATACCAAATTGGTAAGAGAAACCGATAAGAAAATGAATCCCAATCAGACTGAAATTGAAATTGAACCTTCTCTTATTGATTTGGTTTCAAATTTATTGATTCCCACATCAAAATCAATTCAACCCGATCGAAATCAAATCAAACCAATTGATGGACACCCATGTCGGTGGCTCATAGATTAGCAAGGATGACTATTGCTTTAAAACAAAAGAGACATTGACATTCATCGTAAATATATATTTATTTCTTCTTTAGTTTAATTATTTCTTTTTCTTATGATAATAGTAGTTATCCATGTAACAATGGAAGTAACGTTTTCAGAAATCACCAAACAAAACTGAACCATCCTTTATTATGTTGTTTTTAATCTATTCTGTCTATTCCAACCAAGAGTGGGGGGAAATGAGAATGCACTTTAATGTTTAGACTAGTAATACACTTGCCATCGATATACACGTGATGCATACTTATACAAAAAAGAGTATTTGATTGAATTAAATTCTAAGATTGGACACATAGCTAATCTAGATATAGGTGTGTTCAAAATCATGGGGGTTGGATTTACTTGCACCAAGGCAAAGGAAAGGGGAAGTCTGTATATGCTAAGGTTTTCATCTTAAAACTAATTGGCTTTAAGTGGGATAGTCTTTTGTGGATCTTATACATGTTCATCTATTTATTCACAACCGATGTGAGACTATTGATCTCAATACTTCCCCTTACGTGTATGCTTCTATATTATTGAGTAAGAAACCCATCATCGATGGAGACCTAACATATCCACTCATATATTATGTTAAAACTTTCATCTTAAAACCAATTGGCTTTAGATGAGATGGCCTCTTGTAGCTCGTTGAATCATCCACAACCGATGTGAGACTCTTAATAGTCTATGATAATGGCCTAAGCCTCTCTTTATTTCTTTGTTTTGGTCATAGATATTGATGATGGTGAGGTTTGGTACTTTGGTTGCAGATTGTGATGGGTTGTGTAACGTGCAGTGTAGTACCCACTCGAGGCCAAACGTGTGCACGAGAGCATGCGGGACTTGCTGTAGGAGATGCAAGTGTGTTCCTCCGGGGACTTCTGGGTGAACGAAATGTGTGGAAGCTGTTACACTGATATGGAAACACATGGGAACAAGCCTAAGTGCCCATAGGCCATAGGCTCTTCAATAAAATGCTGATATAGGTTTCATAGCATTTCAAGCCTTTCTCATGGAGGAGGGGAAAAGTTAATGAGGAGATTCTGATGAGGAAGTAGTATCGGGGGGAGGGGGAGGGGGAGGGGGAGGGGGGGGGTTTAGAAATCGTCTGAAATTCGCATCGGTGCAATTCCATGCAATTCTACCCCAGGTGATTGACACGTGTCCCTGGGGTATATCCACGGTTCAGATTTAATCCCCACAAACCACTGAACAAACCATCTTCAACCAAATCAGTGGAGACCAAACCGAAACAAACCGGTTCGGTTCATTATTTAAAATAAAAATGTGATGTTTTCCCTCTCCCTCTCACTCTCTCTGTCTCTCGGCCTCTCTCTCTCGACTCTCTCTATCTCTCGGCCTGAAAGTTCGAGATCTGCAAGCAAAAGCTCAGATCGGACGGGACCAGTTTACAAAGCGTGGGAAAGGATGAACCCATGACCTTGTCGGTGTTTTTGCAAAGCACAGAGGTCCCCCTCCCCTTTAATCTTATCAGTTTCATGTCTTTCATGGTCTTAACTCTTCTCCAGCACAAGCAACCATTCTGTTCTTTGTTGGAGTTTGATCGGCGGTGGGATTATAGGAAGCAAAGCCCCATCTCCATACTCCCCCAGTCCCCCACCCCTCCCCCCTTTTTCTCTCTCTAAACCAGGTGAGGTTTAGCGGTCGATAGTTATGGTGGTTCGTTCACTTTCAGCTCTCTCTCTCTCGCTCTCTCAATTTTGCTTTCTCTACAGTGGATTTGCCCTTTATTTTAATTAGGTAAGTACAGGGCCCCATCGAATTTTCTACTCCTTTTTTTAAGATTTTTATTTTTTATTTTGGAACAACAGGATTAATCTCTTTCACACCAACTCCTCGATCAGTTGCTTACGTCTTAGGGAAGGGGTTTAAATTAGTGAAAACGGTGGGTGGGTTAAGCACCAATAAGGTCATAATCAAGGAGAAGGAGAAAACAAATATTATTTTTGAAGGGAATTTTTGAACTTTGTAGTTTTGTTTGATTTCTCTCTGTTCGATTACTTCCCCATCTTTGATTTGATAAGATGAGTTGAGGTTGTGAATAGAAAAAAAGATCCATGGATTAAGAAGAATGTTTCATGAAGATGATGATGATTTAGATCAAGGAAAAAGAGAAAAAGAAAAGTTCACCGTAGAAATTTAATGGAATTGAGAGGTCAACAAGACAAGGAAATAGGGATCCCAATAAGCTCCTTGAGTTATAATCCTCCCATTCGAGAATCATCTTTATCTTCAAAGGTAGTGATCACACCGGCAGGAGGAGGAGGAGGAGGAGGAGGTGGTGAAGAAAGAAGAAGAGATGGGACTGGGAATGGAAATGGAACTTCAATTCTCAACCCATCATCTCAAACCCTAGATCATCATCGCCATCTACGTCCCCAGCAGCAGCTTTTCCAGCATCATCGTCATCAACAACAACAACAACAACTAGACCCAGATCCAGTTCCAGTGGCTATCTCTGTTGGTGGTGCAACTGGTTTAGCAGCAGTTGCAGGTGGATCGAACTCGGCAAGAACACCAACAACCCCCAAGAGTTCCGTCACCGTCCGGTATAGGGAACAGAGAGGGAGAGTCGAGAGAGAGGTCGACCGAGATTTGAGCTTTTGCTTGCAGATCTCGAACTTTCAGGCCGAGAGACAGAGAGAGGCCGAGAGAGAGAGAGAGTGAGAGAGAGGGAAAACATCACATTTTTATTTCAAATAATGAATCGAACCGGTTTGTTTCGGTTTGGTCTCCACTGGTTTGGTTGAAGATGGTTTGTTCAGTGGTTTGTGGGGATTAAATCTGAACCGTGGATATACCCCAGGGACACGTGTCAATTGCCTGGGGTAGAATTGCATGGAATTGCACCGATGCGAATTTCAGACGATTTCTACCCAGTATCATGAGTTCTTATTTCTTAAGGATAATTTTAAACGTCACACCCTATAGAATTTCAATATTATAAGAACATCTCCTCTGTTTTATCAAATTAGACTCAGACTTTCAACCGTCAGTCACTATTACAAAAAATACCTTATATGTTGATGTTAGTTACTATACATTTTTTTTAAATACCAAATTACCCTTACTAAATATGAAGTACCTAAAATACCCACATAATAACTCCCCATCCCCATCCTGTCTTAACCTTCGACAGTAATTTTCCTTCGTTTCATCAATTTGTGGTTTTTGCAATGGACAAGCAAAACCTAGCTGTTGATCCACAGCCCTGGCCCGTCTTCTTGGCGAAGTCTGTCAATCTTATCCAAAGACTCCAGTAGGAACTCGGCCAGAGAGGGAAGCTATGGCCGTTCAAGATCCAAGCATGTGTGATATGGGTCGAGGGGTGCTGAATTTGAGGGGTATAGCTCGTCTCAGAAGGAGATTACAGACGAGGAGGCCAGGTTCATCCACATCAATGATCCTCAGAAGACGAAGGATAAGTTTAATTTCGCAAGAAATTCGATCAGAACAAGCAAGTATTCTGTCATCTTTTTCTTACCCCGAAACCTGTTTGAACAATTTCACCGTGTTGCCTACATATACTTTCTTGTAATTGCTATCCTCATCAGCTGACGATACTAATTGCTTTATATCCAGAATATTTTAATTAGTCTTCCCCTCGAAAACTTCCAAAATGCTCAAGCTATGTGACATGACCCAACACACCCAAAGAAGCAAAAGAGCATCAGTGGGCATTAAAAATCCAGATCTTACTATCAGCTTCATCAGATTCGAATTCCAAGTTTGAAGGGTTTCCAGCATTTGCACTGCCCACATCATAAAGTGGATATAAATTGTTGAGAGACGTCGACAGTCTTCCTTCCACAGCAGTTAATATAACCCCTCAAAAACTCGATCCAAGTAACTCCGTTATCCGCTCTGAAAAAGAGATGGACGATAGCTTGGCCCACATGGACCAACAGCCTTGGAAAGCATTCAGGTGTTGCTGAATGGCCTCCAACAGCATCTTCGTCGGCAACGAGACTTTCTTGGCTTATACCCACGACACCAAGAACACTACCGTTCTGAGGACAACGGTGACAAACACCAGTGAAGATCCAGACGCCTTGTCAGCGTCGTTGTTGAAGTCAGATCTGAAGAAAGGAGGGATACAGTTGGCGATACAGTTGGGAACTAAGGTGAAGGCAAAGCCGGGAGTATGAATGTCAAACGGTGAGGTTTTGGTTATTCAGTTTACATTTTGACAAGGTGAAACCAAAATCGCACCGGATAGGAATAAGGTGAATCAAAATCGTTTTCATACGGTTCAGTTTTAGTAGTTTTTGTTATTCGGATCACAACCAATTTACATGGAGTTAATCGGTCGTTTTAAAAAATGGTTTGCTTCCTACAACTAATGTGAATTCCACATATATTAAATTTCTTAAAGAGTTATGACAATATACATTTATTTTGTCAAGTACAATATACTTTCTATGTAAAAAGACAAAACATATTAAAACTAATTAACTATGATTATGTTTTAAGTGAAATTCTCATCTCAGTTAGTATTTTGCTTCTACTTTTTTTCCTTCATTTTTTTTATCCAATTCGATTCGATTCCGACCTATAAACCCAAAATCGGATCAATTTACTACGATGCGATTCGATTATAATCGATTAGTTTCAGTTTCAATAAAAGGTTATATATTGACACCCATAGACGAGAAATCTGAAGAGATGAAGTTATTTTAGTCAAAAGGGTATAACAGATATTTTAACTCCTCACTTAACAATGATAGGAGGTCTGAGTCTAATTTAGTGAAAAAAGAAATGTTACTATAATACCCGCATAGGGGGGGGGGGGGGTTTTAAATTACCCATTTCTTAGTGGTAGTGTTTTGTAATTTATGGTAGTTTGTTGTTGGGCATTTAATACGATGGGTTGGTGCTCAGGTTTATTGTAGGATGATCTATTGACCATTACCAGTACGGCTTCTCGTATTATTGTGGAGCACATATGTTCCTGCAACCGGCAACTAACAGCAAAATTTCATCCAATCGGAAGGTATTGGGCCATTGGGGTCCCATAACAGAGTCTCTTTTGTTCTCAGAGCGATTTAGTAGCTAACCCAAGAGGAATTGATCAAAGAGATTAATTAGATCATTGTTCCTACAGATCCTCATACTAAATCACTTCTACTATTAATACATAATAGGAATGACAAAGTCCATTAAAATGTATGTAGCAGACGCAGATCAACAAAGCCAATGTTACAGATCACGAACTGTGAACCAAAAAACTACTGCCAAACACACACTGGGAAGATCATGAAGCCAGGCAAAACTACCTATCTATCACTCTCATCTCCCTACCAAAGCCTAAAACATAGAAATGAATTTAAGAAGTTGGGACACAATGTAAAGCTTCAAGGGCACTTGGGCCGGTTGCCGTGGGTGGTCATATCAGTGTAGCACTTACCGCACATCTCCTTGTTACCGTAGGTACCTGGTGGAACACATTTGCAGCGTTGGCAGCATGTCATGCACACTCTTGTGCAGTGTCTCTTTCTAGAGTGCAGAGAACACCTCACTCCACACAGACGAGGACACTCTGTATCCACCACAGCAAGAAAAGGGTAAACAAAAGATGATAAAAAGGAGGTTTTTTTAGGAGTGTGTGTGACTATGATACCTCACCTGTAATGCTCACCGGAGGGAGAGTTGGAGGTGGTGCCTTGACTGGTGCTGGGGCTGGTGCAGGTGTCTTGGCTAGAACCTATGTAACAAAGAAAGAAAAAAACATTTCATACCCATTTGCATAGGCTCTCTCAATAAGAGTCCTTGTTCTTGTGAAACAGAAAAGAGAAGAAAAATGACTAGAGGGGTGATAGAACAATGCATCTCTTTAGAAAGTCAAAATTACCTCAGAGAAAAAATCCTCATCGTCTTTAGATGAAGCCTACAAAACCCAAATCAGGCGTTTGAGCCTTCAAGAACATAAAAAGGCAAAAGCTATGAAACAGGCAGAGGCAGAGGCATACCTTAGTTGCAAGCAAAAGAAAGGACGCAATGAGGAAGATGAGAGCTTTAGAGGCCATTCTGGACAAATGTAGCAAGAGCCCAGACAAAAACAAGTCTCTAGGCAGTGAAAATACTCACAATCACAGCATGGAAGGACTCAATGGTGTCGCTGTGGTATTTATAGAATGAGAGAGAGAGAGGACCAAAGCTTTGGGATGGTGAGCTCGAGTGTCGGTGCCAGCTAGCTTAGGAGATTTTACACATGGCTGGTGGAGTGTAGGGTTGCTTGGCATTGTGGTGGTAGTACTGCTGTGGCAGTGTGCGGCACTGTTGTGTGGACAGTATTGGGGAAGGTAAATACTACTTGTGTTCATCACTATGTCGACTGAAAAATCAATCAATCTCTCTCATCTATATATTATCTTTTTTCAAATCTTCTTGGAGGCTGCGTATCCTTGTCCTTCTTTATAATAAACCTAGTGATCAACTCTAGAATCCAAAGAGAGCTTTCTGTATTTGATTTTTGAATTGCTTCTTTTTTTTTTCTTTTCTTTTTTTTATCACAAAAGCTTTCTGTCTTGTTTGCTTGGAGTGGGGATCTTTTTTATTTTTTTATTTTTATGGTAGAGGAGTTGGGATCTAAGATCTGGGTTTTGTGTTTAGCCCTATATTTAAACAAGTATTTGTTGAATTGAGAGCTGGAGAAGCTGAGAGGTTGCTTCTCTGGAGTTTGGTCACTTTCTAATTAGATTCAAATTAGAGGCTTATATTATGTTTGTAAAATGTCCACAATGAGATAAACAAGGAGGATTTAAGTTTAAAAAAAAATATTAAAAATGGGTCACTTTGAACTCAACCACTTACCACTGTCAACTGAAACTCTGAGTGCACGTGAGATTCTCTGCTTCTCACATGCGATGTATGACAGCACATGCTTTAGCTCCATCCTCCATGGTCCAGTCCAGCTCTACAGACTTCTTTTGGGCCTGGGCCTCTGTAGTTGGATTGTTATTCAGAATAGGTCACACAGCCCATCCATTACATTTGGAGAGTTCTCAAAGAAGGATATTCCTAAGCTTACAGGGTTGGATGCTGATTTCTGGAGGATTCCCCATCTATTCTTTTGAGGTAGGAGTTAGAACAGTAGTAGTAATAATGATGTCATGAATTATGACATGATGACAACTGACCCATCATTATCATCATCATCATCCATGAACGTGATGGGCGTGGGTAGATTAGTCAACCCCATGAGTTATCAGCCGATGGTTTACTTTGGCCCAATTATCATACCTCATAAGGTACCATGCTACCTTGGCAGCCAAAAACAGATCAAGTGCTTCTCTAAGGTACCAAAAAATTTTGAAGACTTCTGACATTGTGGGCCCAAAATGTAACACATTGTCTGATACCTACCTGGCTAAAAGCTACCCACCTTGCTGGGCCGGGCATCCGGGGTATGGAGGAGGACCACAATTTCTCCATTAATGCTTCTTTTCTTACTCTCTTGGACCGTAGTATGCAAAGTGTGGGGCATGACTCTTTGATAGTATTTTGGTGCATCCTAAGGAGCTGTCTAAGAGGATTTTACTCACAGGAACACAAGAGGAAAGGGGTATTGGGGAATGCATGTGATAGGAGTTAATCCCTATACCACATATCTAACGCAGGCTCCACAAACAAAGCTGCAACTAGTGCACTATGCCCTAGATTCACACTGTGACGTTTCACAACCCTAGGATATAGGGGGAGAGGTCATATCTCGTTCAGTCACTAGTGTAGGAAAACTTTATCCTTAAATTTTTTTTTTCAACTGATTTATTTTAAAATTTTACCCAAAAAAATGAAGAAAAAAAAAATCCTAATTGGATTTCTAGTGTTTATGCTGATTCCTACTGATTACTGATAAATAGGAATTAGTTGGTCATGTTGTATGCAAGGTTTTAAGAAATCAGATTGAATGGAGCAGAATTGGGGGGATGGGATCAATATTGGCCAAGGTCGATCCCAATCTTGAGGGCAAACCCGTATTGGTGGACAGGTAGAGATGAAGGATAATTATAATATACAAATATCGTTTTTTAAATAAAAATCAGGAGTGTTTTTGTTTGATCCTAAGATTGCTATTGGCTGTATTTTGGATCAATTGAACTTTACACATATATTGTAACATCATTTTATCGGTCCAATCATAAATTATTCTAATATGTAATATTAATATTGGTCCCTAAAACGGATTCACTTTTGATAATTCTACTTCACGCTCCAAATTTAACACCTTTACTGGGCTTCTTTTCGACAAAAAAAACAAAAACTTGGTGGGCTATATTTCTTGTGAGCCCATGTAGTCCTCGGATCCAATAGGTAATTTTAGTAGTCACCACAGTTAATGTATCAACAAGGTCTTTCTCTCAAAGGAGTGGGCAATTCATAACCCTTCTTTGTTATTTGGATTATGAAGCTTTACAATCCAAAAAGATAGGCTGTTCTAGATATGATTTCATCCACAACCTACTTTATCTCAACACGATTATAACCATGTTGAAGATCCAAACTAAAACCTTCAAACATTAAGTGGAGAAAGCTTCTCAAGTATATGAAGGCATTGAAGACCTAAACAAACCAATGTGGGACTATAACTATAAGACTCAACATCTCAACCAGAGGCAAGTTCTACCGGTGAACCTGAGCCAGCCCTGAGCCTAGGGAAGGGTTTTTAGGCCCAAGGTTGGGCCGGGCCAGACCAGGCCTAGTTTGAAGCTTCGGTTTCAGTATGACCCAATATATTTAATGTAAAAGTGTGTGGGTAAAAAGAATATATATAATTACTGAATACTGAATACTGAATACTGAATACTGAATACAATTTTATATATATATATATATATAATCGGTGCCAGCTCTGGTCCTGAGATGGCAAAATTTAGGAGCTAACAAGGTCGGGCTTGGTTTGGGCTGAACCCAAACTAGACCTGGGCTGAGTTAAGGGAACATAGGGTTGGGTTGGATTGGGTTGGATTTTAAAAAACTCGGCCTAGCTCAGCCCAATCAGGGCCGGACTGATTTGGGATACCCCAGCCTGCTAAGGCTGGGTTGGCCTAGGTTAACTGAACCTAGAATTGGACGCAAGTTTTATAAAACCTGGGCCAGCCCAACCTATTGCATGATTGCATCCCTAATCTCAACAGACCAAGTGATTCTACTATTAATCCTTATACCCAAACTAAACCCATGATCCTTTCACCCACACCCGAAAAAATTCAAGAGCTTTCACTTCTCACTCCAGATTTCCACGACCTGGTTAGTTCTTGCACTCTCAGATTATTTAGTGAGAGAGAGAGATATTTTGCAGAATTCTATGCTATTACTCATATTAAGGGTAGTAAAAAGATTTTTTTTTTGGTTAAAAATGGGAGACCTATATGCTCAAAAGCACCAAACCACCAGCCATGTTTGTGTCTTTCAAGAAACTACTATCACAAATAATTATAGAATGACTAAGGTGTGTGAGCTCAAGGAAGTCTATTATGCCTTACATGTTTACTTTTAGTTCAAACAGGTTTGCCTAAGTAGAAAATTAGAGCTTTGAAATATAGGATTATTAGAAAATGAACAACAATGGTTGGAACCACATGCAAGCATGTCAATACAAGGGGGTATATGTTGGAATTCAAATGAAATATGACAAGTGACCTATTTAGATTTTCCACATTCTATATACTAGTTAAAATTGCCAATTTGTTTTGCCTAGTGGTAGAATTTAAGTAGGTTGCTTAGATAAGCTAACTTCATTGAACCATGAAGCGACAATTTTCCATTAGGTGTTGGAATATTTTAATGGTTTTAAAAATTGAAGATTCAAAATATTATTTTGTTTCATCAAAGTGTGTATTGGAGAGCTTTGTCTCTTCCTAATAGGCATCTAAACGACCAATAGGTGTAACTATTGGAAAGCATGTCTGAATGGTCAACAGACATGTATTATGGAAGAGACATGGCAATAGGAGCACCCATCGGAGGAGTCCCTTCTCCTCCTATATATAGTATGACAATCCCTTATTATTGTTTGGTTTTATTCTTTTGAACTATTGAGCCTAGCTTTGCTCTCCCAAAGGATCATAGCCTGTGTACAATCAGATAAAGATCAATGGTTGTTTTATCTTGGAGGTAAAACGCAAGAATCCCCAATCGTACTAATGTAAGGGGGTGTTTCAGACCTTAAAGAGAGTATCTATTTGTGATACAACTCAACCTGTTTGATTCGTTGACTTCAACAATCTGTGTCAATCTTCTTCATCAATTCATCTTACTTCAACCAAAGAATGCATCTCAACAATACCGGTCATGTAATTCTCAACATCAGGTACCTATTTCTTACAATCTTAAGGTTTGAAACAAAGAATCTGATTTGAGTTATAAAGCATGATCTAAAACAAGTTGGGTATATAATGATTGTATTCGATCTGTTAGATGTGAATGTTGGTTTGATTAATTTCTATTAGATTAAATATCATGATGAATGCTTAAAATTAGTCGGCACTGAACATTTTGATTCTCATGATTGATATTGTCTGGGCCCACATATCTTATGTTTATGTTTCTTTAAAATTTTCATTTTTAAAATAGAGAAGTGAGATGCTTGCCTGTCATACTCTTTGTCTTTTGGACTATCATTATCATAAACCATTCGTAAGGATAAAAAAAAAAATGATATCAAAACAAGTGCTTTGTAGTTTCACCGAAGGAGGGGAGAGTTGGTAGCACTTGTACGAGAATGATGGAACAGAAACAGTTCACGGTGAAGGGCCCATGGACGGCCGTATGTTTACTTTTTACATGGAATTGCTCTTTTCAACTATTCTAAAGGTTTAATCAAAGTAATTCAGGCTGAAATCGTTGACATGAATATTTATCAATTTTGTGCTCAAATTGACATTGGAATGATAATTATTCTGTGGTGCTGATAACATGGTTTGAGGAATTTGATCGAATAAGTCTGAATCGGTGGGATCAAATTGGTATCGATTTTGATCAATGTTTTTATTGTTGGATCAGTATAAATGAAAAGTAAAACGGAAATAAAAAATTTCTTTAAAATTTAATCCATGGATACTTCTGTTTGACCTAGGTTGATTCATATCAGGATCAGATCGTTATCAGCCTTGACCGGTCTAGACACCGTTTTTTTATTCTTAAACCATGGTCAGCAAAGGAGATAAGCATGTGCTTGTTCTACTAATGACATTTATATTTATATATAAATCCAATTATTAAAATTGGGATTTGATTATATTCATAAACCATGTGAATTCATTGTTGTTATATGGTGACTCAGTGGAGATCCAAATTGAAATAATTATGATACAAGAAATTTACAAGCTGAATTGTATTAATTTCATGTTTAGAAAATTGACTCTAATTTGGGATTAGTTGGTTAAGTAATCCGATTATGATTGAGAGTATATTGGATCCATGTAATGTTCAATTGATCTCTGTAGACTATATGTAAGGTTATGTATGTGTAAGCTATCCCAATAATTATTTGGTGATGCAACAATTTTTGCAAATAAGAAATTTGTTAACATGAAATTTTGGGGGATAAATATAGTCAAGTGGCATGAGTATTAATTAATGTCTATTATTTGGATTTTAATTTCAGTTTTCCAAATATCTGAAATTATGTGTATCTGGAATCATTAATACATAGAACCAAATGAGTTAACCATATATAGTTATGCAATATGAAATTGTAACATGAAAATGGTAGTATTTGATTACTATGTTACATGATGCTATAATTTTGTGGGTATTCTAAATTATTCATTATATGCATTACTCTTATTATATTATTGACATTTATATGTGAATGCGGTGACCCCAAAATGTGCGGGTTCTTACGAATACATTTATTTGTATGGTGGGTTTCCTCTTGTGGAGATGATCAAGTAAAATGATTAATCACTACTTAGAAATGGTATCTAGTAGGTATGTATAGAATTGGTTATGTAAGTGGTTGGAACATTACCTTAGTTCAAAGATGGCATGTACAAACATGTGTTAGTGAAGTGATTCATGGAATCGGTAAAATAAACCTTGGTTACAGGTTTCGCCATTATTGTGTTGGTTTATGACTTTGTATGAAGGTCAGATCAGAAAGCCAAAAAGGCTAAGGATCTATATGATAGATTAAAAAAATATAGAAAGCACATATATATGTTTTGGATATATGTGGTGAGACTAGTAAGATAAAGTTATCAACTTTATGTAGTCAAGAAAAATAATTTGACTAGGATTTGTATACAGTCACAGATTATTAAAGTGATATTATCTAAATGAATGAGTTTTATAAGGGCTGCGCACATATATATGTTTTGGATATATGTGGTGAGACTAGTAAGATAGAGTTATCAACTTTACGTAGTTAAGAAAAATAATTTGACTAGGATTTGTATACAGTCACAGATTACTAAAGTGATATTATCTAAATGAATGAGCTCTATAAGGTCTGTGTTGTAGGTCATGTGATGGAGACCTAACTTATGTGAAAAGTTAAATTCTTGAATTAGGTTCAAAGGGTAAAAATGAAGTCACTCTAGTACTATTACTAAAATATTTGTTCATTCTGGTTAGATGGAAAAGTAGTACCACCACAATAAAATGAGGATGAGTTTTAACTCTTGATCAAGTCGAATCTTATGAAATGTGGTGATGTGTTAACTGTGATACACAATATGGGCTGACTAAAGTGGATGTAGGGGGTCAGGCCGCTTACCGATGAGAGTTTTATAGGCAAACTCTCTAAACATTCATAAAATTAGGAAAAGGGACAATGCCAGATTTTATTAAAAAAGAAAATATCCATTTCATAAAGAGATCGTAGTTACGGTCGACCGGTAGAATATGGCTCGTGGGCTAGTTGGCTATAACAATGAGGAAATGTTCAAAAAGTCTGACTTCACCCGTACTCTGTAGTGTAGTTCATCAGACCTAGTGTAGGTTCAAGTCCTTAAGACACCTGCAACGAAGTGTTCTACTGTGCTTTATATGCTCAATATTTTGACTCGAGATTTATCAATTTTTTAAACTTGTGGAAACTTTAGTAGTTGTATTGAATATTTCGAATCTTGCGGGGGATTGTTGGAATATTTTAATAGTTTTAAAAATTGAAGATTCAAAATATTATTTTGTTTCATCAAAGTGTGTTTTGGAGAGGTTTGTCTCTTCCTAATAGGCACCTAAGCGACCAATAGGTATGACTATTGGGAAGCATGTCTGAATGGTCAATAGGCATGTATTATGGAAAAAAACATGGCTTTTGAAAGCACCCATTGGAGGTGTCCATTCTTCTCCTAAATATAATATGACAATCCTTATTTCAAAAATGTTTTTTTTTTCTCTATTATTGTTTGGTTTTATTCTTGTGACCTATTAAGCGTTACTCTCTCAAAGGATCATAGTCTGTGTACAATTAGACAAATATCAGTGGTTGTTTTATCTTGGAGGTAAAATGCAAGAACCTTTAATTGTACTAATGTAGGGGGCTTTTTAAACCTTAAGGAAAGTGTCTATATGTGATACGACTCAACCTGTTTAGTTCGTTGACTTCAACAATCTATGCCAATCTTCTTCATCAATTCATCTTATTTCAATCAAAGAGTGCATCTCAACAATATCGGTCATGTAATTCTCAACACCGGATACCTATTTCTAACATTAGAATGTGCATTTTTTTTTTTAAATAATTTTATTTATTTATTTATTTTGTTATTTGATTTTTGAGAGTTGTACATGAACAATAAACACATTTGAACATGTGAATAAGGAAAAATCCAATACGGCGGGGTCCTCCATGAGTGCCAAGAATACTGATGATTAACAATTATCATTACTTTGGGAAAACAACATCCTGTATTTGAAAATAGATGTTGATTTATAACTTTATATAATAATAATAACAATTCAGCCTTATCCCTACTAAATGGGGTTAGCATATGGATTATTGTAAAAAAAAGTAAAACAAAAGAATCAATTTTTTTTTTTATATAAATAATAGAAAAAAGAAAAAAACACCACAACAACTCATACTTATCATATCTAAATGAGATCAACTATATGGATCTTTGCCCTCAAAAAGCTCTATTCGATGTCATATTTGAAAATAAAGCCTAAACTATGCATGTTTTTCTTACTACATATGGTCAATATGCCTTTATTTAGCTCTTTTGATTTCTTCAATCTATGTCAAAACCTTACAAAGAAAAAAAGAAAAAAAAATATCAAATCACTCACCTGTGTTGCTGCATCCCATGGCTACCATTGAACATTGTCATATCATCTCAAGCGAATTTCTTAGAACTTATGATAACTCCCGAATCAACTTTAATATGGTTATTCCTTATTTTATATTTTCAAATTTTGCTACACGTTCATCTTAACATTTTCATCTCTGATACGCTAAGTTAAACTATATTATTCTTTTAAAAAACCAAACATTCTCCCTCATATATTATGGGAGGTCGTACAATTATCTTATAAAATTTTCCTTAAGCATTAAAGGAATACGTCGATCAAACAATACTATGTAGTTCTCCACTTCATCCATCATACTTTAATTATCTTGAGAAACATCATCCCCTATATCACATTCTTTATTATAAATGAGCCTAGCTGTTTACACCCTAGGTGTAGCTACACTGGTTCAAAGGCGGTGTGTGTTAATAGGCATCTCTACTTTGACCCCCTCACGACTGATCTGTTATATGGGTTAAGTGTGGTTGTGTGTAACCGGGGTTTCCCTTAGACCTGAATCGTAAAATCGATCAGGTTCAAGGGGTTCATTGTTTAAAAAAAAAAAAAAAAAAAAAAAAACTCACTTTGTGGTATCTCTCTTATTTTCCTTATCCATCTTAGTGTTAAAGTTACATATATTGTTTTTTTAAAAAAAAAAAAAATTACACGCTATGTACTCTGTCTTCACTCTTCACCATTGTGTCTATTTTAATATTTTTAATTTTAGTTTTTATATAATTTTAAGGGAAAAAAACTTTCCCACGATGTCAATGTACTGATGCCCTCACACAATTATTTATTTATTTTTTTTTCTCACTCTTACCCTGACCCTTACCATGTGGATTCCCTCTGTATGATTATATTCTAAATCCTGTTATTTCACCTTTCTCTCTGCCTCTTTCTCCACTGGTCCCTTTCTACCCGCTGGGAGGATCCAAAACCAAGGATTATAAGATCTCAAATGCACCAATACGCATCCGATGATTAGGACTGCATGCTTGAATACTGGTCAGATCAGATGTGCACCGGAGGCACTCGAGAAGATCCGGGTCAACTCCGTAAGGAAGCCATCCTAATGGTTCGAGAGTCTACAGTGTACAGCCCCGAGAAGTGATAGACCCCGAGGGTAAAATGGAACTTTAGATGACTTTCGAAACCCGCCAAAGGGAAGATGCGACGGGTCAGTGGGTCACGGAAGACGTGTCGATATGATCCTCCTCTCCTACTGCTTTACGCGCTTTCGACGCTTACGACGGGGCCCCGCACTCGGATCCCATATCCATCATCGCATCTTTTCTCTCTCTATTTGTCAGCTTTGGTCCTTCTCTCCTCTGCTCAAAGCCTAAAACTCAATGGCTCTCTTCTAAAATCTCCTCTTTCGGTTCCCGTTCGTGACGAGCCTTCTTTGTCTCTATACAAATTCACAATAATTCGTCGCAGAATGTTCCAGCGCAGCCAAAGTAGTGGCGGGACATGGTCGGATGGCAAGGTTTTGTCACTTACCCATTTATTTCTATTTATGATTCTGATTCCCTCTTCTTCTTCCTCATCTTCGGTTGCATGTCCCCATTCATCCATTATTTGTTCTTTCGTATCGTCTTCCTTCTTCTGCCTCTTCTCTGTTGCTGTTGATGCTCAGTTCTGGGTGGAAGTGGTGGAAGTGGGAGTGGGAGTTATTTGGATTTAATTATCATTGCAACCTAATTACGTTTATTCTCAACTTAGATTATGTCGCAGAAACGGCAACCTGATGAGGAAAATGAAGGTAACAGCTCCGGGGAGAAGCGTCAACGCAACTTGAGAAGGTGAGAATTGAGATACGTTCACTTGTTGCTTTCCCTTTTGCTCTGCTATTACTTACGCTAACCGTCAATAGTCTTAAAATATGTTGAAGTAGGAATTTTCCTTGTAGGGTTTTGTTGATCATGGTGAAATATGATCGCTTTCCTATTTACCCCCTATTTTCTTTTTGAGTTGAAAATTGAAATGAATTGGATTTGCTTAATTTTGTGTATGGAATTAAGTGGGTATGAAGGTTGTGTTGGAAAGTTGAACAGGTTCTCTGAATTCATGATTGGCATGTTGCCTTATTTTCTTCTTCTTGATCACCTTTTAATAAAATCATCTTCTTAAAAAAAATAAATAAATAAATAAAAATTAAGAATGATAATAATAATTATACTAATAATAAGATTGCTATGAAAACTGGAGTCATTATGATTTTAGTCTTGATAATTGGCATTTATTTACCTATTATTGTTGGTCTAAGAAATAAAAATTCAAGTAAGGTCCATAAATTGATAAATGAATGAGAGAATGAAGAACTTGCTTGTTGCCTTAAATAATAAGTAATGCACTTATCTGTCTGTCTTTATTTTGACTAGGGTTTATGAACTCTTGATAACGATAATGATGCTTTCATGATTCCCATATTTTTGTGTGTTTGTGAATGTGGGTGGGTGGAGGGGTGAAAAACAGATGATTTCATTATTACATTGATTAAAAAAAGGACTATCATTGCACCATCCCGAAGATATTGCTAGTTTTTTTTTTTTACCAAATTTTTTTTTTCAATGTTTTCACTTTTCAGTTTGATGTTAGAAGCGGTGAAGATGCATGCTGTTCAGACATTTTTGGAACCCTTTGTTCGAAAAATAGTAAGTGTTGTCCTCAAATACTGCACTTAAGAATCCTTAGTTTCCACCCGATCTTAAGAATTTAGTTTTTGGTTTAATGATAAATCTATTACGGAGAAATTTGCATTTGAAATATTTTTGATTAATTCATAGTTGACATTGTCTAGCTTTTGTGTGTTGTGGAAGGCTGGAGCCTCCACAGGTCGTGCTTGATTCTCTTCTAAACTGTTCAATAAGTGTCCTTTCTTCTGCATTATTTCTTTTTCTGTTTCATTTATGCAAGGTATTTTTTTTCCAATTCATTTGGTCTGATTATATTTGAAGTCCCCCCCCCCCCCTTTTTGGAAGAAATATATCTGGAGATTTAAGATGAGTATTCTATCTAGCTCAAATTGTTTAATAAATAATTAGTACTTCCTTTTGCTGATAAGTAGAGGATTTCAATCAGTATGCATCTTTTATCTCATTGAGTTCACTCTGAACTTGCAATGGGTGGTCATTAATCAGAAAAATTGGTAAGGGTTTAAGATACTATTTCTGTTTTCTCAAATAGGTTTAAGAACAGTTTTGGGGCTAGAAACAGAAATGATTAGGTTGCTTATTTGACATGGTGGTCCAGGTTGAGAAATGTGTTTGGATTGTCGTTCCAAGTTTTCTCTCCCTTACTCTTTGGGTAATTTTAACAAACACTCTGATAGAAAATGTATTAGGTATCAAGTGGTTTTATTTTAATTATAAAAAAACTCTGAAAACCATTTCTTGGCCATGGTAAGATACATTAAAAGTGGGTGCCAAAAAGCACCAAGAAAAAAAAAACATTTGATGATTATCGAAATGCCCTTGTATTCCATTTTTGAGCTCTACTACAATGGCCCTATACAACTGAAAGCATTTTCAATGCACCAATACTGTTATTTCCTTTTGGAGCTCTAAAACATTGCCAAACCTTCTCTGTGGTTATCTGAATGCCCTCCAGGTAGCATGATCAGAACTGAATTTTTTTGGCACCAACCAAGGGAACTTGACACTGTTCAGTGTGTAAGAACCTTACCAGCAGGGTTAACAATACCCTGATCCAATAGGAAACCATAGTAGAAGTAATAATGTTCAAAATTTAGGCAAAATTGAACCAGGAACAGGGTAGTGGTGGGAAGATACACAGGAACCAATCTTCATAATGTTGGTGAAATCACTCATAGAAATAGGTGTAGCAGATCATCTCCTTCATGTCTGTAGCATAAACAAGAGAACCCTAGTTTATTTTCATGTAATCAATAACTAGGGTTTCTTAGAGTAGATAGGGCAGCATAGGTTGCTGTAAGCCAGGAGAGAAGATTCTTAGAAGACTATCAAAGCAAGGATTGAAGGGGGAAAAAAAATACTGATTAACCTTGCTCTGATACCATGTAATGGATATCAAAGCTTAGACAACCAACAAAGAGAAGAAGAGAAGAACTGATGAGAGGAAGAAGAAGAGAACAATGAGAAAGGGGCAAGAGCTAGAACACGATAGAGTTGAATGGCTCTATCGTGAACTGCAATCACCTTTATATAAAATAGTAACCGGCTCTTAGGAGGGTAGGAAGTCTACTAAGAACCAAAGACTAATTACAATGAAAGGAAACTACTACGTAAGTCTATAAGTCTAATTACTTTAGGAAAGAAAAATAACAACCAACTACAACTAAGCTATTAGACCTGATCCCATGGTACACTGTTCCATGGAACACCCCACGATACACACTTTTAACACATACAGCCAAACGGACTTAGGAAATTATAGGATGACACTTTAAACAAACAACTAATTACTCCTTGGACGGACACTGATAGCCATTGTGGGTGCATCACTTTGTTTTTTTACTGCTTTATTTTTATTTTTTTTGAAAATTTAAGCTTTTCCCTTTCTCTTATTAATTTATTTAAAAATATCTTGAAACTGTAATGGTTTTTCTTTTAAAGAAGTTGAAGCCTTATTCTTAATACTAATACTTTGCCTTATCAGGTTCATTCTACTCAGTTTGGCTTTATTTTCTTCTTAAGCAATTGTGGAGAACTGAGCTATTATTTCTAGTTCCTTAATAGCCTTTATCCCCAAACATAGATAAGTTCATCATTGGTTTATCTAAACGGCTCTGCTTCTATGGCATATACTTAAATGAACCGAATTATGGTTTATCTAAATGCTCTGCTTCTATGGCATGTACTTAAATGAACCAAATTATTTTAAGAAATATATCACATAATAATGGAATGATCAAGTATATTGCAATGTACATGATACCCGAGTTTGATACCCACACAAATGTCATTGCCGAAGGCATAGAGTCTCAAAAGAACATGAGACAATTGCTTTAGATAATGGACTTTGGTTTACAAGGTTAACATGAAAACAATTTTAAGAAAATTGGTATGAACATCACGTTGCTAACATTGAAGTCTCCTGTATGTTATTGTTTTTAATTTATGGTTTTACAGAAAATTTTCTTCAGTATGATATAATTTCTTCAAGCCACTCTGCAATACTGCAAGAATGGCTCATTGATGAATTACATGTCTCTTTAGGTGAAAGAAGAACTTGAAGTGTCACTGAGAAAGCATTTGACCAGTATGAAGCAGTGAGAACTCATTCAAGCTTACCTCTTATATCCTATCATATTTATTAATCAGTTAAGAGAAAAGTTATCCTTCATGATGATAATTGTATTGTTGATGCATTTTGGTATTTCTTGTTCCGGAATTGGATTAGACAGGTACATCCACCTGCCTCAAGAAGTTTAGAATTGCAATTCACAAACAAGGTCTCTCTTCCAGTTTTTACTGGCACAAAACTTGAAGCAGAGGAATGTCTGGCCATGAGGTTAGGTTTAGTTGATACCATATCTGGTGAAATTGTCAACTCTGGTCCTGAATCCTCGGCAAAGGTGGAAATAGTGGTGCTTGAAGGAGATTTTGGAGGTGATGAACTAGAATATTGGACAACTGAAGAATTCAGTAACAACATTGTTAGGGAAAGGGAAGGCAAGAGACCGCTTCTTGCTGGAAATGCATTTCTGAATCTTAGTGAGGGTACTGGTGTTGTTGGCGATCTTGTTTTTACTGATAATTCAAGCTGGACAAGGAGCCGTAAGTTCCGTTTAGGGGCAAGAGTCATCGATAGTAACTGTGATGGCATTAGAATAAAAGAAGCAAAGACGGAATACTTCATAGTAAAGGATCACCGGGGAGAATGTGAGTATTCCAATTCATTAATATTATTGTGAATAGCACATAGATTTTCCCTTTCAAAACTTCTTGCTTAATTGCTTCTCTTTACTTATTATTAGGTTTGATATTGCACTTGCCAGTGAAGATTTAAACCCCTAGATCCCATTAAGACAGAGATAACCTGACATTAGATATCATTATTTGTCACTTGTTATGATGTACAAACAACAACTCACCCTTTTCCTAACTAAATGGGGTCTGCAACATGGATCCGTGGGAGGATTAAAGAAAAAAAAAAAAAGCCAGAACCTAAGTTGTGGCACATAGATCCTAAGCCTTCTGAATCCCTTCTCTATAAAAGTCACACAGCAAGTCTGTTCCCTTAGAAATTTATGCAACTAAAGGGGAAAACTGCACCAAAATCTTATAACTGGACTGGGATTTGTTATGATTAGAGATGAGACATGGAAAAGAAAGGAAAAGTGTAACCTAGTTTCTGGTTTTTGTTTGCAGTGTACAAGAAGCATTACCCTCCTTCTTTGGCTGATGAGGTATGGCGCCTGGAAAAGATAGGCAAAGATGGAGCTTTTCATAAGCGTTTGAGGAGTGAAAATATCAACACTGTGAAAGATTTTCTGACTTTACTATGTATAGACACTTCGAGACTGAGAAATGTAAACTCCGATTATCCTTCCTCATTTTATATACACAAAAGGGTTTTATGGACAGGCTCACCCATGTAGAATTTATGGATGAGCAAGTCTGTTTTTTACATGTGGAAGGTTGATGTGGCAATATCAACACTGGATATTTCAGGAAAGATTTCTATATGCCGAATTTCAAATTTCAGACTCAAATTCAATCATTGACCCTTCATGTATGTCCATGCATGCTTTTGGTAGTCTGTACCCCTCTTCATAGTTCTGGATTATTTTTTTTTGATACTTTGTTTTGCCTCATAGTCAATTCCATTTGGGCTGAAACTTGACATGTGAGAAGGAGATCTTGAGGTCTATCTATCTATAAAATTTCAGTACCATCCAACATGCCACGTCACAAAACTAGATGCCCATCCATCGGTTCCATATGGGTGTGCCTGTCCATATAACCTCCTCTTTTTGTATATGTTATAGCCACGAATTCCATGGTGCTGCCATTTGTATTTATTGCATAAGTTCAGTTTGTCTGCTATTATTATGATTGAATCAAAGTTTCACCATAATGATTTCTTATGTTAAGAAATATATTAATAAATGATTGATAAGCTATGATTGTTTGAAAATAAACATAATATATCAAAAACTAATTTATGCAAATTATATTTTGGATGATAATATTGTACACGTTTAATGTTAAGCTATTCAAAGAGGCAAAATTTCAAGCAATAAATCTGGAAAAGGTTATGTTAAATATTTTTGAAAGGGTTAAACTTTGAACTAGATGGTACAGCAATTGAGGTTTGCATATATGTGGGACACAATGGCTTATCCTGGTTGGCTGAGTATTATCTAGATCAGTACAAAAATTAGGTAAATTGACAATTACGTGTCAGTTACTCATTACAAACAATTTGGGGAGACATGTTTACACCATGGTTTACCATTGGCTTGTATAATTTTGCATCAGGTATGGATTAGTTATTATAATTGTTGTTGTTGTTGTTGTTGGATATTATGGCTATGGATTAATTCGCTAGGCATCAGTAATTCCGTTGTGTATATTATTTTTTGGTGGCATGTTTTAGTTGATGGAAGTAGAGGGGGCAAATACTTCGAAATATGGGGGATGTTTTGGAGTCAAAAGGTTTTAACATAACTGGGACTAGAAGAGAATTTGATTCATTAGGATGAGACATGAAAGAGTAGTTAAGATTGATGACTGCAAAATACCCAATTGTCAATTTCAAATTGCCTTGGTTTGCCCAATGATGAGGATGGAGATAGGATGGAGAGAGATTTTACTTTGTTAAATTGAAGGCTAGATTATTTAGGATGGATATATTGACTGGACATGGTTTGTAGAGTAAGAATGTTGGGAAACCAAGTAACAACACTGATACTTAATATGTGACTGGGATGTAAATGATGAGTTGGGTGAATATGCATGACTAGAACGACCGGAAATGGGAAAGAGAAATATATTTTTCTATCTGTGAAAGCCAAACCATGGTATCCTCACCTGCTAAATTGCTGCGTGGAAGATTGGTTGGTGATTTCTTTTCTAGGTGAGTCATTTAGTGAAAACCATCATTGTGTAGTAAAATTAGCTAATCTTCCAGTGGAAATACTGAAGAATTAACCTTCAAGTATGTGTGCATGGGCGGTGTTTAAAATTTTTATCAGGTGTTTAAAATGTCAAAAGAGTCGCTGGATGGTTATGAAACCATCTAATACATGCCTTTGTACTTTTGTTTCTCGTATATTTCTTCGACTTTTATGACTGTCTGAAACTGATTTTATCAGAACCCCCGTATAAGAGGAGATACCATCTGACACATGGTTTTTCATCAGAAAGGTTAGACGACATTGCATAGTTAAGGATAAGCATCAGTGGATATTATTTTCCAACTACCTTTGAGAAAAAGACCTACCATTTATTGTGTAACATCTCCTTTTATAATTGATATTTTGTTAAATAAGGTTTGGGAATTTTTGTGAAAAGTCAGAATTATGTACAAGTATACCGAGTGGTTGACTTCTTTGTTTTCCCAACAAGTTATGCCCCATATAAGAACTTTAAGTTACCACTTTGTACATGCAGTTGAATGTAAGGTTATTTAACCGTACGGATTGGATGAAAATGGCTGGTGAGAAAATTAATTAAAATAACAATGCAAGTCAACATATGTTTCTGGCAGTTTTTACACCCCACCTCCCAAAAAAAAAAATCTTAAATTCTTTAGAACTTTGAGATCCCTGTATTTTCTATTTCACCTTCTGGATCAGAACTTCATTTTGTATATGCTGTAATAAGTGCTGGGCATATCTAATTATCTGAACATATGCAGATTCTAGGGACTGGTATGTCCTCTAAGATGTGGGAAGCCATTGTAGACCATGCTCGGACGTGTACACTTGATAACAGGATTTACATGTACTACCCCCCTAATGCTCAGAAGAGGATGGGTGTGGTCTTCAACATTGTAGGACAAGCTTTGGGACTCCTTGCCGAGGAGAAATACATTCCCATTGATGAGCTCTCAGACACTGAAAAGGTACATTGTTCACCTCGCTTTGAGTTGATTTTCGTCATCCTTAATCTAAATCTTTGGTGGTGAAATGTCATTCCAGGCTGACACACAAAAGCTGGTACAAGTTGCCTATGAACACTGGGAACTTGTCTCTTTGGAAGATGGTGCTGTAGTGGGAAACTTTTTGCAGTCACCTGCTGGTTGTATTCCCTCCAGTTCAACTGTGGTGGAAAGTTCACACAGTAATAAGTTGACAAGCCCTCAGAAGCCGAATGATTTGGATTTTAACCAGAATGTGTTTTCTTCAGATATTTCTTCTATCTTATCCGTTGGGAGCACAAGTAAATTGAGTAATTACAACTTTCAAGGTACCAATGACATGGATCTTCAGTATGAGCAATCTTCCAGTATACCGAGCGAAGTTACAAACTCCCTTATCAGTGACATGGAGTCCATGATGCAAAGTTTCTGTGGTGAAGACGACCTTCAATATTTTGATACTGAGGATGCCTTTCGACCTCAAAGCCTTGGTTTGGATTCACAAGGTGACCTACATAGTGCTGTCAGTGGCTTCCTTACCATGTCAGCTCGGTCTGCTGCAGCTGATTCAATTTGTAAAGCTCAGACACAGTGGAGAGTACTATACAGCGTCCTGAGATGGAGATTCTCGATTCGGAGGATTGTGTCTTCAAAGAAGAACAAGAAGAGAGAATTGGACAGAGACGTTTGGTGACTCTTGGTGAAATAAAGAAACATAAATATATGGTTGGGCGCTGAGAGTGTTGGGTCAAATTTGTGAGAGTAAGTAGTGATGCTTATGAGAAAAGAAAGAGAAATAGTGGGTGCTGCCCAATTAGGTTTTCTGCAGGGTTGTGGAGTAGTGGGTTTTGGGCAGATTACAATGTACATAAACATAGATATGCTGTACAGAACAATGAGAGCTACTTGTGGTTGCAGTGCAGCTCTTGATGCTTTTATACATGTTAAAGTATGATATGATGCTCGAATTTGGCTGCATTCGAAGCGAGTATGTGTTGAGCCTTTGGTCCAATGGGTTTTCTTTATAATAAGTCACCTTAGTGGACCTAAATTATGGGTAAGAGATAGAAATACAGGATTTACTTTATTATGTTATTTTATTATGTTCGTTTGAATTAAATTGTTTCATTATTTAATTGTTATTTTACATGGTTGTTAAGTATAGGATAGAGTCTTGCCTGATTATAAATTTTATTCCTACTTTGAATCAAGTTTTATTATGTGAGGTACTTATTCTAATTATTTAAGACAGTTTTAGTTATGAATTATGAACATCTATTCCTATCATGGATAAAGTTTCATATTTTTTCTTTTCTATTTCAAGTCTATTTTCCTTTCCTATTTCAAGTACACTTTTATTTCCTATTGTAAATACAATTTTTTGCCATAGAATCCCCAGTTCATTTTTGCTCCTATGTTCTGCATGATTCAGAGTAACTTCTTGGTGAGATGCTAAGGTAGGGCTGATGGGATTCCAGTTTAGTTCCAGGTAAGATGCCTAGTTCATATCCAGCTAATTTTTCTTCCATTATTGAAGTTAGTAGTTTTTATTACTCATATTCCTGCATATCTGGTTGTTCTAATACATTTGAGCCTGATTGCCTATTTTTAGAGATCCGAGTTCTGGTTCTGTACTCTGTTTTTGAGAATCCTATCTTCAGTAGTAATTTTTTCAAATCTCAGAATCCGACCATTGAATCAATATGAGCCTTAAGCACCATTCTAAGGGCGTACCTGGTGCACGAGGTTCCCGTATGTGTAAGATCCGGGAGGTGAGAACTATGCAGCTTTACCCCAAGAATATTGAGAGGCATTAAACACCATTAGCACCATTCTATTCTTCCCTATTAAATTGTACCTTTGACTAGAGTTTGGAGGCCTAACAGAGTTTTCTGACTTGAACTAAATGAAAATTTTCATAATATGGTTTTCCAAACAATCACTGCGATTCTAAGTTTTCAACTGAGTTTCTAAACCTATTCCCTTAGGCTCTTAGTACAGCAATGGCGAGAACAAAGCGCTCCTCTAAAACAGCAACTGCTTCTCTGGCAACACTTGAAATTGGACTTGGGAAGAAAAAGCAAATAGATTTTCAAAGATGTGTGTAATTAGTAGATCTTGCTACAAGAGGTAAGTTTTGTTGATTTATTTTTTTCAACGAGTCCATGTCACTGTTAGCAAAAATGTGTTTTTAACACGTTCTCGTTTATTACTAATTAAAACACGTTTTTCCGTATGCCTCCCAAAGAGACGGGAAAAAACTGTAAACGGCAAGTATTCCCATTCTAAACACGTTTAAAATGCATTTAAACATGTTCCCATTTTCTGGTGTTTTTTAAGACTTAATTTGTTGAACATAATGTCTGCTTAATTGATCATATCTCTCTCTCCTGAACTCTAATCGACCTGATTCTTTCACTGACTTGAAGCTAACTCAATGTCTTATATTTTTCATGATATCATCTTCAACTCAATATCAATCTATAGACCTCGAAATTGAGATACAAATTGATGCATTTGCTGAAAAATGTTTCTAAAGTGATGACTCCCAACTGAAACTGAACATGCATACTCCAAGAGTGTGTTTATTATGTTGATAACAATGAACAACATCATAGCCAAGCCACAATGTTTCATAAAACTTGGACAGGTGTGGTGTATGAATTTAGAATTGGTGTTAGATGCTATTCAATTATATATCATAAAACTTATAATGAGACATGAGATATATATGCATTAGTGTTGGCTATTGTAGTTGTTCTAAACATTAGATGCAGTTATTTATGTAATAATTCCTTAATTTATACTAGTATACTACTGTTTTTTTTTTTTTTTTTGATCCCGTTTGTTTGAAATCTACACGTTTAAAACACATACCGTCCGTTTCTATTTTTTTGCTGTTTCATTTTTGCTAACTATGGTCCATATTTCTTCATTTGGAAGATGGGCGTTGCGTCCGGCTTGAAAGGCATAGATTCTATGGACAGTCCACCTTCGCATTAATCTAGCTAGCTAGTGAGCAGTTCTTTCGGGCGGGTCATCTCCCGCAACACATGCGGCATTGTTTGCCACCATTTTACTATTTTATGACTAAAAGAAATTTACTATCACTCTCCTAAACTTGGTTTATATTTACTAAAATTCCCCTGCCTTTTACTTTTTTACTGATACTCTCTTGCTTTTTGATTTTTACATCTCTTTCTCTCCTGCTCTTTTTAAATACCCAGATTACCCTTTCTTTTCACTTGTAACCTGTTACACTTTTTTCAAATTGATTGGTTGAAAACATGGTTTGAACCAAACCACTAACAAGTTTTATCTCATCCAATCATCAAGGGTATTTTAAATTCAAAAAAGAATAATTTTGTATCCGATCTATATCTATATCGGTATCATATGTTCCAATTGGGTACAACACATTTTTTATTTTTTTTTAATCCTTAAATTTGGATGAGACCGATACAAATCTAATACTGATAAAAAAAAAATATTGCTAAATTTGTAATGATGGATGAGATAAAAATAATAAAATAATAATAATAATAATAAATAAACAACATCTCTAATGATTGGATAAGACGAAATAAATAAATAATAATAATAAATAAATAAATAAATAAATAATATTTGTAAGGACACATCGACTATGTCAATATCCTTGATGATTGGATGAGACAAAACTTGTAAGTGGTTTGGTTCAAACAATGTTTTGAACCAATCAATGTGAAAAAAGTGTAATATGTTATAAGTGAAAAGAAAGAGTAATCTAGGTATTTAAAAGAGCAGGAGAGAAAGAGATATAAAAATCAAAAGCAGGGGAATATCAGTGACAAAAAATAAAAGGTAAGGGAGTCTTAGTAAATATAGGCCAAGTGTTGGGGAGTAATAGTAAATTCCCTAAAGAAAAAAAGAAGCATTCATCTTCATTAGTCATTATAGATTCAAAAATAGTTTGCAGAAATCAAGGTTGACAAATTCTGCTTACTCTGATTCGATTCTTCATAAAACATGCCATGGATGTCAAATGGTTCTTCTAGAATATCACATCATTTGTATCACCGTTACCTGGGATTCAAATTTGAGAATTTTTTGGTTCCCTTGAGAAAAAAAAACAAACCCAGGGTTTCTTTTCAATAGAAACGAATGAAAAGAGCAAAAAAGAACAGCAAAGGATCCACTACCGCAAGTACACATTTAGACACAGTGGGTATAGAAAGACTATGTTGTCCCCACGCTGAAGATGTTCTCACATGCACTGTCATGTATTTACGTCAGTAGGGTAGCATTCTCTTGCTCTAAAGAAAAATGTCTTGATTAATATGTCATTATGTGACGTTTATCTGAAGTGTACAAGTTGATATATCCTTGTGGATATTCTTCCCCAACCAAATTTCAAACAATTTGAATTACAAAGCAACCTGGTCGAGGGTGTTTATTCAACTAAATCATTTTCAACAGGCCAGCAAAGATGATGTGATGTTAGAGGACCAAACAGACCTCTTAAGTCTAAATCTTCCTCAATTCGTCACACCAAGTTAAAAAAAAACCCACTTTAATCAACGACTCGAAAGTTATCAAAGTGACATATATAGTTTTTTTTTTTTTGTTGGCAGAAGTCTTACATGGTATCCCACCCCCTTTTATTGAAAAGGCAAAAACAAAAATTAAAAAAAAAATTAAGGGGAAATGAATGAACGTTTCTTGGTCGTGCAGTCCTTGCACCCAAATATAGAGAATGATGAAATGATGCCTTCACCCTTATAAAATTCAAAAAAATCCACACTTTATATTTGTTCATGTGTGTCTCCTAATTGGTCCCTATGTTGGCGTGAGCATTCTTTATCCCAAAATTTAGAAAAAAAGTTTAACCTTTTTTTTCTTTCTGAGTATAAAAAAATCAAAACATTTCAATTTTCAACCATGTGAAGTCAAATTAGAAAGTGAAAGTTACTATAAAGAAAAAAAAATGTCCTCTTCAGTTAGTAGGTTGTCCAATTAGTAGACAATGAGCCATTGTTGGGAGGGTTTGAACACACATCCCAACACTTTGATGCACATTTTCAAGTCTGCTCAGTTGTTGAATGGTAATTGGGTGGCCAAATAATTGAGTATCTTTCTGTTAAGAAAGAGAAAAAAAATCAGGATGTGAAAGGTTTGTTCAGTGCATGAGTGCATGGTGAATATTGGTCATTTTAGGAACGATATGAGGGTCATTTCAGAAAAGGGAAGAGAGAGATAGACACAATAGTTGCTAGCATACTTGATATTAACGGCGTACTCAACCTTTTCCCAAAAAGTAATTATGAAATGCAAATTAACAAAAGTATCGGTGGTAATTATGGGATGTGGTGGGGGAGGAGGAGGTGATGGTGGCAGTGATCACGGAAGAACTGTGTTTTTTTTTTTTCCTTGGTTGATTCTAAAAAAAGAAAGAAAGAAAGAAAAAAAAAA